>NC_134541.1:63958735-64268476 GCF_050624435.1 Tenrec ecaudatus | reverse complement strand
ACTACATTAATCAAATTCTTATAGAAATCAAGAGGTAAAGAGAGTATAATACAATAATACAAGGAGAGTTCCATATGCCACTTTCCAACTAAACAGTGAACAACTAGAAAGAAAATCAACAAAGATACAAAAATATTAATTAATTCTACTACCATAAACAATTAGAGTCTCATAAACTTACAAATGCAGTTCTGCCCTATCTTACAGGGTCGCTATGAGTCAACATCAACTAGACGGCAAGGAATTAGAAGTCTTTCTTGTGGGTGGACACGTTCTTAGAACCACTGAGTTAACAGTTGAGCACATTAACCATTTGCATCATGCAGAGACTCTTTTGTTACTATTCTTGTTAGACACCATCAATTCAGTCTCAATTTGAGATATTAAAAGATTCATTGGACTAAATATTGAATGATGTAGGCAACATCAAAAGAAAGTAGATGGAGTCACTGTACGAAAAAGAATTGCTCAACACGCAACCAATTCAAGAGATAGCATATGATCCTGATATGATCACTGAAGAAAAATGGGTGCATAAACAAAAGTGGTGAAGAAAGCTGATGGTGCCCGGCTATCAAAAGATATAGTATCTGGAATCTTAAAGGCTTGAAGATAAACAAGTGACCATCTAACTCAGAATCAAAAAAGCCCACATGAAAGAAGCACACCAGCCTGTGTGATCATGAGGTGTCAATGGGATCAGGTATCAGGCATCAAAGACCCACACAAAACAAAACAAAAAATAATATTGATGTGAATTAGGGGGAGGGCAGAGTGGAGACCCAAAGTCCATCTGTAGTCAGTTGGAAATCCCCTTATGGAAGGATGACAAGGAAGAGACGAGCCACTCAGGGTCAATATAGCACCAACAAAACACAACAATGAAACATACAACTTTCCTCTAGTTTCTAAATTATTCCTGTTCCCCAGCCCCTGCCATCCCCGCCACTATCATGATCCCAATTCTATCTTACACATCTGGCTAGACCAGATGATGTACACTGGTACAGATAGGAACTGGAAACACAGGGAATCCAGGACAGATGATCCTTTCAGGACCAGTGGTAAGAGTGGTGATAACGGGAGGGAAGAGGGAAGGTGGGGTAGAGAGGGGGAACCAATTATAAGGATCTACATATAACCTCCTTCCTGGGAGATGGACAACAGAAAAGTGGGTGAAGGGAGACATCGGGCAGTGTAAGATATGACAAAATAATAATAATTTATAAATTATCAAGGGTTCAATAATAATTTATACATTATCAAGGGAGGAGGGAGCTTGGAGGGAGGAGGTTAAATGAGGAGCTCAAGTAGAAAGTAAATGTTTTGAGAATGATGATGGCAACAAATGTGCTTGACACAGTGGATGTATGTATGGATTGTGGTAAGAGTTGTACTAGCCCTCCCCCCCAATGATTTTAAAATAAATGATAGATAGATAGATAGATAGATAGATAGATAGATAGATAGATAGATAGATAAGGGGGACAAAAAAGAGAGGGGGAAAAAGAAAGAAAAAGCTGCTCTATGGCCTTCATATAAAACAAGGCTCCAGGAATTGATGGGATACTCATGCAATGTCCCAACAAGCTGATGAAACACTGGAAGTGCTCACATATCTATTCCAAGAAATTTGGAAAAGAGCTATCTGGACAGCCAACTGGAAGAGACCCATATTATGTCATGCCAAAGAAAGGTAACCCAAAAGACTATGGAAATAATCTAAAAATTTCAGTAGTATCACATGCAAGTAAAATTTTGCTGAAGATTAAACAAAAATTAGCAAAACCAGATTCATTCCACTTTCTTCTCTAGCACCCATGGTAGCTATTCCAGGGTGTAAAGCAAACATCAATAAATTCAAAAGCATTGAGATAATACAAACCCTCGTTTCAAGTCATCATGCTGTACAATGATCAACTCCAAACAGTCAAATACATGGAAACTGAACTGCACTTTACGAACAACTCACTGGGTAACTGAAGAAAAGATTCACTGAAACAAATGAGAATAAAAATACAACATAAAAAAAATCTTTGGGGCATGACAAAAGCAGTACACAGAGTTAAACTGGACACAATAATAAAGCAGAAAAAATTAAAATAAACACCTGAACGTATCAACTGCAACAATTAGAAAAATTGCAACAAAACAAACCATCTGATACCAGAAGAAAAGAAATATTAAAGACTAGGGCAACAAGTCTTTAAACCAGAAAAAAAAATTAAACTATAGAGAAAGTCAATATAACAATAAGTTGGTTTTTCAAAAAGAATTTAAAAATTGATAAGCCACTGGCAGACCTAACAAAAGAACAGAATTTTTTTAATTGTATGAATTAGAAATTAAAAGGATGGCATTACAAGAGAGAAAAATGATACGTTAGAATTCATACAGTATTATGAAAATTGTACTCTAGCAAATTTGATAAGCTAGAAGAAATGGATAAATTTCTGGAAATACATTATTTACTTAAATTGCCACAGAATGATGTAGAAAATATCAACAAGTCTATAACATGTGCAGAATATCTACTCATTAAAATAAATATTCCTAACATCAAAAAGTCCAGATCCAGATAATTTCACTGGGGAATTCTATCAAACATTTAAAGAAGACTTAATGCCAATTTTACATAAACTATCCCAAAATATACAAATGGACAATATACTACCAACCTTATTTTATGAAGCATCTATAACTCTGATACTTAAACCAGGAAAAGGCATCACCAGAATTTAAAATTACTGTGATAGGTAGGCTTATTGGTGGTGATACTGTAGCTACTAGCTTTGCTACTTCACTGGCCAATGAACACATGTGGGGTTAATTGAAGGATGGAGATATAAATGGCTGGGTGAACCTCACCTTTCTTGTCTCTTGCTCTTTGATGATCGGATATTCGTGTGTCTGCCTCAGCTTGTTCTGTGCCTCAGTTTGCAAGCTACACTACCTGTAGGACACCTAACCTGTGGACTGTGTCGCTGGAGTTTGAGGTTTCATCAAAACCTGCTTTGCCACATCATTGGAATTTACATCTCTTGAGCTGGGGACTGTCAGACCCTGTCATCTGGTTGGTGACCTGCCTTGCTGTTTGCTGTCTGTGTCAGATAGCCTGAATTGACCCACAGAGGGCTCAGCTTCAGCTGTCTGCTTCCTTGACTTGCACCCAGAGGCCCTCAAGACGTGAGGGACTGACAGTGTATTAGCTGTCCAGGAGTGAGTTGCACTGAGCCATTTGTACTGCTTTATATATTAATTAACTGTTTATTATGCTGTCTATCTATATAAATATATATATAAGTATTAGTGTCCTGGTTTTGTCTCTCTAGAGAACCCTGTCTAACAAATTTGGTACCAGGAGTGCTTCTAGAGAAATAAAGTCATAAACATGGGCTTCTTAATTGGCTCTGCAGCCTGATTCATCTTAACAGCGCTGATAATGCTATTTCTACACCTAAAGGCATGGATAAGTCAGTCACCGTTACTAATCCAGGGTGTGAAGTAGCAAAGCTAATATCTGCAGTAGCACCACCAATAGATGAGGTGCTGGTCAAAAAGAGGCTCTGGGTGATCATATGTTTGATATTTTCCAGCAGTTTTATCAAGATGGCAAGTATAGGGAAGCTTGTTGGCTGGTCCTCCTTACAGTGAAAAGTGTGATTAAGGAGAAGGATGGTCTCAGGGCCTCAGAAGCATGTCTCAAGCGCTGAATAACAAACCTGAAAGCTTCTGCCTGTGCTATAAAGGAGCGCCTTCTCTCCACTAGTAATAAAGTTGACATTTCTGAGAACCAGGTCCAGAGTCTCATCAAGCAAGTGGCTGAATTGCAGATCTAGCGTAAAGTCTAATAATAAAGTAAGGGCATTGATAGGAAAAAGTTGAGACCCTGAAACATGGGCTGGAAACATATGGGTTGATGATCCAGAAGAGGAGGATATTGAGTCCCTAGAAATGATTGAGCCACCCCACTCCAAAGATCCACCGCTTCCAGCTGAGGGTATTAATTCACTATCAGTAAAACAACCCACACCTGAGCAGATTAGCCAAACTGTTCAAGCTGAAATGCCAGGTGTGGCTGCATCTGTAGCATTGCCTGAGGGAGATGCTTTATAAAATATTGCTGAGAGCACCCAGGTAACACCCTTGCCACCCATTATTTCCGCTAGACCTGTCACTAACATAAAGCCTCAGAAAGCTCCTGAAGGTGTGGTTGAGATGATACCTCAGGAAGAAGCATGCTATACTCACAAAGATCTGCTCAAGTTTTCTAATACGTACAAGCAGAAGCCTGGGGAATATCCCTGGGAATGGTTACTAGTGGTGTGATATTCTGGTGCAAGAAATGTAATATTAGACCAGTCTGAGTTTCTGGATAGGACCCCTAAGAACAGATTTTTCTTTCATTGTCTCAGTGAGAGAGGCTAAGAGAGGATCTAATTCCATATTTGGTTGGCTGGCTGAAGCATGGACTGCCGGATGACCTAGGTTAGACCAATATGAGGCACCTGACCTACCTTGGTACACTGTAGAGGAAGGCATCCAAAAGCTTAGGAAAATTGGTGTGTTGGAATGGATCTATCAGGATATTCCCATAGCCCCAAAAAGGAAATGTCCTGAGGACATACCCTTCAACACAACCATAAGGAACAAGTTTGTGAAGTGAGCCCCAGCATCTCTGAAGACTCCTGTAATTCTTATTTTATGTGCACCAGGCTTATGAGTGGAAACTGCCTAAGCGAACTCCGACGTTTGCCTATAATGGGTCTAATTCGCCCCCGTGGTGGTAGAGAGCAGGTGCCAGCACTGAATCAAGAGACAGGGTGGACATGTTTGTTGTAATAGACAGCAAGGTTTTTTCGTAGTAATCAAAGTAACCACTCTGGTGTGGACTTACAGCATTGGCTACTTAGCCACGGTGTCCCTAGCAGTGAAATACACAGGAAACCTACTAAATATTTACATGATCTGTAAAAGCAGAAGAATGCTAGATCAGGTGAGCAGCAGAATAGAGTCATGATCACTCAATCAATTCCCACACCTGAGCCAGTTTATAGACCTACAACCCCTTGAATGAGGGGAAAGGCAGGTACATTTGAAGGAGGACCCTTCTACATCTCTGGTTCTACAGGTTCAGGCTGCCATGCAAGCTGCTTTGCCACTGGGACCATATGATCCAGCTGACCCAATGGTGCTAGAGGTGTCAGTTGTAGATACAGATGCAGTGTGGATTCTTTGGCAGACCCCTACTAGTGAATCATAGTGTAGACTATTGGGAATTTGAAGTAAAGTCCAGCCATCCCCTGGAGACAACCACTCTCCCTTTGAAAAATAGCTGTTGGCCTGTTACTGGGCCTTGGTGGAGACTGAACACCTCACCATGGGCCACCAAGTCACCTTGAGGCCTGAGCTGCCCATCATGAACTGGGTATTGTTTGACCCACAGAGTCATAAACTTCGATGTGTGCAGCAACACTCCATTGTTAAATGGAAGTGGTATATACGAGATCAGGCCAAAGCAGGACCTGAAGGTACAAGTAAGCTACATGAAGAAGTGGCCCAAATGCCCACAGTCTCCACTCCTATCACAGTACCTTGCTTCTACCAGTCTGCACCTATGGCCTTCTGGGGAGTTCCTTATGATAATTTAACTAAAGAACAGAAAGTCATGCTTGGTTTATGGATGGCTCTGCACAATATGCAGGCGCCACTCATAAGTGGACAGCAGCAGCACTACAGCCCCTTTCTGGGATCTCCCTAAAGGCCAGTTGTGAATGTAAATCCTCCCAATGGGTAGAACTTCAAGCAGTGCATCTGGCCATTCAGTTTTCCTGTAAGGAGAAATGGCCAGATGTAAGACTATATACTGATTCATGTGCTGTGGCTAATGGCTTGGCTGGACCGTCAGGGAATTGAAAGGAACATGATTGGAAATTGGTGACAAGAGGTGTGGGGAAGAGGTATGTGGATTGACCTCTCTGAGTGGGCCAAGAAAGTAAAGATAATCATGTCTTATGTGAACACTCACCAAAGGATTACCTCTGAAGAGGAGGACTTTAACAATCAAGTGGGTAAGATGACACGCACTGTGGAGACTGGTCCTCCTCTTTCCTCTGCCACTCCTGTTATCGCCCAATGGGCACATGAACAAAGTGGACATGGTGGCAGGGATGGAGGTTATACATGGGCACAGCAACATGGACTTCCACTCACCAAGGCTGACTTGGCCACTGCCACTGCTGAGTGCCCCATTTGTCATCAGCAGAAACCAACATTAAGTCCAAGATATGGGACCATTCCTCAGGGAGATCAACCAGCAACTTGGTGGCAAGTTGATTACATAGGACCACTTCTGTCGTGAAGTGGGTGGCATTTTGTTCTTACTGGCATAGACACCTTCTCTGGATATGGATTTGCCTTTCCTGCATGCAATGCTTCTGCCAAAACTACTATTCGTGGACTTACAGAATGCCTCATCCACCGGCATGGGATCCCACACAGCATTGCTTCAGATCAAGGAACTCACTTCACAGCAAATGCAGTGCGGCAATGGGCCCATGCCCATGGACTCCACTGGTCGTATCATGTTCCTTATCATCCTGAAGCTGCTGGCTTGATGGAACAATGGAATGGGCTCCTAAAGACACAATTACGGTGCCAACTAGATGGCAACAATTTGTGGGGCTGGGGAAATGTTCTCCAGGAAGCTGTATATGCTCTAAACCAGCAGCCAATATATGGTGCTGTGTCTACAATAGCCAGAATTCATGGGTCCAGGAACCAAGGGGTGGAAGCTGGAGTGGCACCACTCACTATTACTCCCAGTGATCCACTTGCAGCATGTTTGCTTCCTATCCCAGCAACCCTTTGTTCCTCAGGCCTGGAGGTCCTGGTCCTGAAGAAAGGAACTCTCCCACCTAGAAACAGCACAGATGCCACTGAACTGGCAGCTGAGAAAGCTCCCTGACCACTTTGGGGGCTTTCAATCAACAGGTCAGGAAGGGTGCCTTTCAATCAACAGGTCAGGAAGGGTGTCACTGTACTGAGTGGTGTAATTGATCCTGATTACCAAGGAGAAATTGGACTGGTGCTACATAATGGAGGTAAAAAAGAATATGTCTGGAATCCAAGAGATCCTATAGGCCAACTCTTAGTATTACCATGCCCTGTGATTAAAATAAATTGTAAGTTACAGCAACCCAATCCTGACAGGACATCTAATGACCCAGACCCCTCAGGAATGAAAGTCTGGGTCACCCAACCAAGAATATTACCACAGCCAGCTGAGGTGCTTGCCAAGGGCAAAGGTAACACAGAATGGGTAGTAGAAGAAGGTAGTTCTACCTATCAGTTACGACCACGTGATCCATTGCAAAAGTGAGGTTTGTGATTGTCAGTGTATTTTCTTTGTATGTGCTTATTGAATCTTTCCTTTGTTCATGTATGATGTATCAGATACAATTGGACTCAGTGTGTTTTCATATATATGATATATATTTGATATATATGTTTTATAGATATATATGATAGATGTTTGATGTTAAGTATGATATATATGATAGATGTTATAGATATATATATGATGTTTGATGTTAAGTATAAGTGTTATTTCATTAATTATGTTACACAGGGTTCTCTAGAGAAACAAAACCAGGACACTTTTGATTTTATATATATTTATATAGATAGATATGTAACATAAGAAATGAACAGCTGATGAACTATCTGGAGGAAAAACAACGGGATCGACAGTTCTGGGGGGACTTGGGATAGGCGGAGGTGGGGGAGGGGAAGGGGAAGGAAGTGATGTTAACAAACCCAGGGACAAGGGAACAACATGGGACCCAAATTGGTGGTGACGGGGGAGTGGCAGGCCTGGTAGGGAATGATCAAGGGTAAGGTTGCGTAAAGAAGAGGTATAGCTGTAACCCAGGTGGGGACAGAGCATGATAGTGGGGCAGGAGGAAAGTCAAGGGAAATAGAGGAAAGAGCTAGGAGGCAAAGGGCATTTATAGAGGTCTAGACAAAGACATGTACATGCAAATATATATATGAGGATGGGGAAATAGATCTATGTGTCTATAATTATAGGTTTAGTAGTAAGCTGGCAGAAGGATCTTGGGCCTCTAGTCAAACACTCCCTCAAAGCATGAATACTTTCTTCTATTAAATTGGCATTCTATGATGCTCACCCACCTAACACAACTGCTGAAGCCATAGTGGGTGAACAAGTAAATGTGGTGAAGAAAGTTGATGGTGCCCGGCTATCGAAAGAGATAGTGTCTGGGGTCTTAAAGGCTTGACAGTAAACAAGCGGCCATCTAGCTCAGAAGCAACAAAGCCCATATGGAAGAAGCACACCAGCTTGTGCGATCACAAGGTGCCAAAGGGATCAGGTATAAGGCATCATCCAAAAAAATTACCATAGTGAATGAAGGGGGAAGTGCAGAGTGGAGACCCAAAGCCCATTTGTCGGCCTCTGGAGATCTCCTCACAGAGGGATCTAGGGGAGGAGATGAGTCAGTCAGGGTGCGATGTAGCACAGATGAAGAATACAGCTTTCCCCCAGATCCTGGGTGCTTCCTCCCTTCCAACTACCATGACCCGAATTCTACCATGCAAGACTGGATAGAGCAGAAGTTGTACACTGGTGCATATAGGAGCTGGAGGCACAGGGAATCCAGGGTGGATGATACCTTCAGGACCAGGGGTGTGAGGGGCGATACTGGGAGAGTAGAGGGTGAGTGGGTTGGAAAGGGGGAACTGATTACAAGGATATACATGTGACCTCCTCCCTGGGGAATGGACAACAGAGAAGGGAGTGAAGAGAGACGCCGGATAGGGCAAGATATGACAAAATAATAATCTATAAATTATCAAGGGCTCATGAGGGAGAGGAGAGCAGGGAAGGAGGGGAAAATAAAGAGGACCTGATGCAAAGGGTTTAAGTGGAGAGCAAATGCTTTGAAAATGATTAGGGCAAAGAATGTACAGATGTGCTTTATACAATTGATATATGTATATGTATGGATTGTGATAAGAGTTGTATGAGCCCCTAATAAAATGGTTTTTTTTAAATAAATAAACAGCTAATGAATCTGTAGGGCAGTACAAATGGCTCCATGCAACTCATTCCCGGGAGACAGCTAATACACTGTCAGTCCCTCACGTCTTGAGGGCCTCTGGGTGCAAGTCAAGGAAGCAGATAACTGAGTCCTCTGTAGGTCAATTCAGGCTATCCGGCCACAGGCAGCAAACAGCAAGGCAGGTCACCAGCCAGATGACAGGGTCCAACAGTCCCCAACTCAAGCGACGTGTACTCCAGTTGAGTGGGGAAGCAGGTCTTGATGGAAACTCAAACTGCAGTAACACAGTCCACAAGTTAGGTGCCCCACAGGTAGTGTAGCTTGCAAATTGAGGCAGAGAACAAGCTAAGGCAGCCGCACACAGATCCAATCATCACAGAGCAAGAGATAAGAAAGATAAGGTTCACCTAGCCATTTATTTCTCCAACATTCAATTAATCCCACGTATTCACTGGTCAGGTTGGGACAATAAACCTAGCTTTCACAATTACAGACCAGAATTTCAAAGAAATCGAGAAGTCAAGATCTTTAATAAAACCCTAGCCAACAGAATTCAACAAAGTATCAAAAAATAATACATCACGATCAAGTGTGGTTATTACCAAATATGTAATGATGGCTTAATGGTAGATAAATAATTAATGTACTTCAGCACATAAACAAAAGAAAATAATCAAATAATTATATCAATCAATGCAGGCTTTTTCTTTGATAAAATCCAGCATCCGTTCCTGACTTTAAAAAAACTCAATAAAATAGTTATAGAAGGGGATATTTTCAACATTAAAAAGCCATATATATGAAACCAATAGCCTCCAATTTCATTTACTGTTCAGAAATTGAAATGATTTCTTCCTTGAATGTGAATTGTCATCACTTTTTTGTAATATTTTCTTTGAAGTTTTAACTAGAGTCATTTATAATGTTATTATAATATTATCCACATAGGCACAGAAGAAATAAAAATATCTTTATTTGCCTATAACAATCTTAAGTATAGAAAACCCAGAGATTCAATTTTTTAAAGTGCTCAAACTAATTGAAAAATTTGACATTGTAGCACATTATAAGATCAACATACAGAAATCAGTTGGATTCTTGTTTTTAAAGATTCTTGTTATTAAAGATGACACTATAAAAGATATCAAAAGAGCTACACCATTGACAGTGGCACATAAAACATAAAATATTTAGGAATAAATCTTACCAGAGAAACAAAAGATTTATACAAGGAAAATGACAATACGCTCCTTTAAGAAAGTTACAGAACAAGTTATCTATCAAGTTCCTGGATAGGCAGACTAACCATTGAGAAAATGTCAATATTATCCCAAAAAATCATACAAATTCAACCCAATTCTGATCCAAATCCCACATCACAATTCTTCAAAGAAATGGAAAACCTAATCACTAACTTTATATGGGAAGAGAAACTACAGGGATAAATAAAATACTATTAAAAATAAAAACAAAGTAGGCCTTTCACTCCCAGACCTTAAAACTTACTATATGGCTACAGTAATCAAAACAACCTGGTGCTGGTGTAATGACAAATATGAGGATGAATGGATTAGAATTGAGAACCCAGACAACAAAGTATGTACTATAAACATATAATTTTTGATAAAGGACTAAAACACATTAAATGGACAAGAGTTAGCCTTTCAATAAATGGTGCTGGAAAAAATGAATCTTCACCTTCCAAAGAATGAAACTCACACCAATTACAAAAATGAACTCTAGATGGATCAAAGACCTAAATATGAATCATACAATTATAAAGACTATGAATGAAAAGACAGGGACAAATTTAAGGTCCCTAAAATAAGGCATAAATATGCTACTGAACATAATGAAAATACCCACTCCATATAAGAACTCTGGTGGTGTCATGGTTGTGCATTGGGCTGCAATCCCCAAGTTCCACAGTTCAAACCACCAGCTGCTCCTCACAGAAATCCAGGGCTTTCTACTCCCATAAACAGTTACAGAATCTCAAAGGAGGCAGTTCTGCCCTGTCCTACAGAATCACTATGAATGGACATTGCCTCACTGGCAATGAGTTTTGATTTATTGGTTTCATAGAAGAAAAATAAATAAGTGAGAATTTTAAAAATACAACATTTATGCACATCAAAGACATCATCAAGAGAGTCAACAGAGAACAGATTAAGAAAAAATATTCAGCAATAATCTATTAGATAAGGTTTGATCTCTAAAATCTATAGAAAACATTTTAACAAGAAAGATACAGATAACCAGATCAAGGCATGAATAGACAATTTACTAAAGACAACATCCAAGCAGCCAACAGGCATAAGAAGAAATGTTTGAGATCACTAGCAATAAAGTAAACACAAATAAAAACAACAATGAGTCATCTCACACCAACACTCAACAAAATTCAATAAAATAGAAAATAAATACTGGAAAGGATGCAGAGAAATAGGAATGTTTTTACATTGCTTGTGGGCCTGTAGAATTGTACAACCAGTATGGAAATCAGTATGTCATTTCCTAAAAAAAGTACAAATATAAGTACCTGATGATCCAGCAATCTCTCTACTGGGTATATACCCTAAAGAAATAAGACTACAACATAAATGGACACAAGCACACCTATATTGACTGTGGAAATTTCCATAACAGCAAAAACATATAATTCAACTTAAAATCCCAATTATAGAAGAATGGATGAACAAGCTCTGGTATAGTCATACTACGGAATTTTATGCATTGATTAAAAAAAAGATAACTCTCTTAAACACTACAAAACATGGACAAAGCTAGAGTACATTATGTTTAGCAAACTCAGTCAATCTTACAAAGATATTTATATTTAATCACTTTGCTATAAGGAAAAAAAGAATAAAAACATGGTTTATACACCCATAGATAAGACTTTGATGACTATAAGGAGGCCAGGGATGGGGGTGGGACCAGGCAGAAGGAAGGGATAGGTTATTGAGAAGGGAGGGAGGGAGGAAGAATAGGGATGGGGTGGGGAGGAAGAAGAACAATGTATATGAAAGTTTTAACAAAGTATTGTTGTTTATTTCATTTATTGAGATAGACTATTAAATATATATAGTATGTTTCTTTAATCACTCCCCACCCCCACCAAAAAAATAATAACATTACAGATTCCTTATCCCTCAAACTTAAATAGTGGTCTGAGTGACATAAAAAGAAAAAGATGAGGAAAAATAAAATTGAAATGGACTTGGGGTCTTTAATGACAAATAAGTACTTCTCAAAGAAACAAAACAAACAAACAAAAATACATTTTCGTTATCTGACACACCATTAGAAATCTCAGCAGTCACACCTACCCTCTGCCTAGTAAGTATTGGCTCTCTTACCTACCCCAGGTAACTTGTATCTGACCCGAGACTCAGCTCAATTGTTACTTCTGTGCATTCTGCTCTGTGTTAGCATCGTTCATCTGAGCTTTCACAGGGCCCAATGCGTATCACTCTCCTAGGATCTGTCACATTGGTCCCCGCCTTCCTTGTCCCTTCCAGTAGGATCTAAATTTCAGGAAAACTAAATCCCTTTAATCACCATACCTTGGTACAGAGTAATTTAATCCATACATTGAGAAGTTAGTTGGACCTCTCAATTGTGTAGGGTAAGTGAAATATGATTTAATATCTTCACTATACAGATGTGAAATCTGAGTTGGTAGTAAGCAAGTTAAACTAAGTCCAAAGCCAACAATTAATAAGAGATTGAGCCAGGATCAGAAACTGGGCCTTCAGATTCCTAGCTTCAAAGATTGGATTGTCCTGAATTGTGTAGGAATCTAAATTTATAGTCACTAATTTATTCAACAAGATTCTACTAATGTTCTGCAAAACAAGGACTACACTTTGAAGACTAAGATGCACCTACCCCAAGCCTTGGTGTTTTCAATCACCTAATATACATGTGAGTGTTGGACAGTGGTAAGGAAGTCTAACAAGAATAAAGGTGATTGGACTGTGGTGCTGGGGAGGAATATTGAAAGTGTCACAGCCTGCCCAAAGAACCAACAGCTCTGTGTGGGAAGAAGTACAGCCGGAGTGCTCTGTCGAGACAAGGATGGAGCGACTCCTTGTCCTATATTTGGACATGGTATCAGAGGAGGCAAGTCTCTAGAGAAGGACACTGTGCTTGGGAAAGTAGAGGGATATCAAAGAGGAAGTCCCTCCACAAGATGGATCGACATTGTTGCTGCAACAAAGGGCTCAAGGGTAGGAACCATTGGGAGGCTCATGCAGGGCCAGGTGGTGTTTTGCTCCCTGGGAAGCAGTCGCTATGAGTCAGAACCAACGTGGTCGCACCTGAGAACAACTTGCTCTCTGGGAAGTAGAGTCGCTATGAGTCAGACCAACCTGACCGCACCTGAGAACAACGGCAGCCATTTACTCAACAAGAATATACTCCTTGTTTATTGACTGTCAGGCACTGGCCTCGTGGCTCAGAATTGAGCCCGGAAAATAAATACCAACAAAAAGTCCTTTCTTCATGGAACTTCCATTCTCTATGCCTTTAAGGCCCGATATAGCTGAGATGGATTTCTGTGATACTTTATCTCAATCCTGAGAGACATGGCCCCAAATTTCAGGAAATAAAAATATTTCCTATTGCCATTTTAATGATATTAAATGTATAATTCAGTTGCATTGATTACCCCAATACTATCGTAATGATCCCTGAGTCTACTCTGTGTGACAGTTTCTTGTCAACTAATGTTGAAACTTTCTAAAAGAAACGGTTTTATACTGCATTCGAATCTACTACCACCTGGCAATATGTGGGACATATGGGAGAAAACTAAGCAGCATTGGTTGACTGATTGATTGATTGATGTTTCTCCAGCCGTTTCTCATCTGATGCCATGATAGAAGGTATTTGGAAGCAGAGCAGACCCCGTCCCACCCCAACCTGTTGGCCATGGTTCTGCTCTTAGGCGGGAAACATCAAAGGGGAAGAAAAGGCAGGCCTGGTACACAGAAGCCAGCTTCTCACTTGCCCCTCATACTTCAGACAGTAACTTGCCAGCATCAATCTCCCCTCTGAGCCCTGAGGGTGCTGAGGCCATTTATAGATAGGAGCAGGAGATTAGGTATGTTGAAAGGGGAAGGGTTTATCCCTTGCTTTTGATCCCCACCTGGCACTCCTCAGAGCGGCCATGTGCCTCACACCTGATAAATGCTGTCTTATAAATGACAAAGAGGAGAATTTGGAGCCATAAATCTATCCCCACCCCACCCTTGCTATTTTATGAATCTAAAGGATAATTAAAACCATGTCCTTGCTTTGCAAATGAAGCCTCCTCTTTCTAGCAGCTCCCATTTCCAACGACCTTGAGGGCATTGTCAGTGCAAAGGGCAGCCTGGAGTGGACGCTGCCCAGCATGTCATAGGGCAGTGTCTGGTCTTGTAGGTCCCAGGGTGTGTGTGCCCCACCCAGGGGCTGCTGCAGCTAGCAGGGAGCGCTACAGAGTTGTGCCAGGTGCTTTGAACTTGGCTAACACATGGTGCTAATGAGAACCAGGTCAAGAATTAGTTCTTTGCAGAGGAAAAAAATACACACACACACACTTTTTTTTCCTTTGGCTATAAGCTGCTCTATCAAGCTTCCATCACTTCTTCGAGTTGGTCATCAACACAAGAAGACTGAGGAAAAGAACATGAATAGATCAGGACCACTAGCGGAACAATTCAAAATAATATGTAGCCATGTAAATGAATCATCACGAAGTCAAGGAAATAATTAGGATGCAGTTGTAAGTAAAGAGTGCATCATGCAAACTGTATCTACATTATGATGACAGAAAGTGAAAATAAATGATATTTTTACAGTACACTTTTAATGATCAATTAATACATATGCACATGGTTGGAACAGGAAATAATAAAAAAGGCGAACATTTGAAAGTCTTCTGCCCCCGTTCCTCCGACTCCCCGTCTGATGCCAAGTGAACACTTGGAACTCTTTCGATAACGTTTTCTGGGAGTGAGTGCCGTATCGCTAAATGATATGTGTTTTCCCTCTACTTCTTAACTTATTCATTTTATACATTATGTTTTGATTTCCTGTTCCAATCGACTAGACTGTAAAGCACACAACCTTACCCACCTTACCTCTCCACCAATCTTCAGGCAGTCAAAATCATACCCGCTGTCTTTTTATGATGTCTTATTATTCTTATACTTTCATTTCTTGTTCTATCTGCTAAAAAAATTTCCTTTCATTGTTGTCTGGCTACCTTCTAAGATAAGGATATTTGTATCTCTGTTCTTTCCTTCAACTTGCTGATTTTGACTTTCCACCTTCTACTCCCCCCCCAAAAAAATTCCACACTTCTATTTTTTCTTTGATATTGTCCAAATTGAAGACAGTTATCGTGGTGCTATAACAAAGTTTCACTGATAGGCTGATTGTTGATGCTGGAAAGTTACCCCACAGGGTTTCTGGTATCATTGCCATGTCAATATTATAACAGCAGAATTAAGTGATGTTCTTCTGATTACATTTTGGTTTTAATGTTTTGTGCTTTTTCTAGAATTTCTAGAGGCTTTTAAAATTTGGGGCCTTTATCATAATTTAAATTCCTGTGCCAAGAACCCTACCATATTTTCTTTTGACTTAGAATCCCGTGGTTTCAGTCTCTCTGTTCCTCTCGACCTGTGCTCTACTTTTCTTTCTGGTATTTCTTTTAAATTCTTTAATGAATTAATTCACTGTGTCTCAACTGAGTCTTCTTTATCGCCTTCATCCCTGGTTTCCTGTAGAATTATGAAAGCACCACTCTTTCTTTCTAGCGAAACCTTGGTTTTGTTCCAGTATTCCTCTGAGCGCTTCATTACCCTGCCTTTCGCGGAATCCGTCCTGCTAGTGCTACGAGATTCAATGAAATGGGAGGGAAATTTTGCTGAGGAATCTGCAATAAAATGTTTAATTTTTTAAAACACAGACCACACAAAAAGATGCTCTTTCATCTTCTGGACATTGTCATACGTGCAGTAATGTCTACTTACAGGTATCATCTTCCAACCAGAAGGCAGATGCAAATTCACCAAGACGGAGAAGAATTTACACTGTAGTGACGCCACAATGTCAATTTCCAGCCACACCTTTCTGAATTTCTTGTAGTTTGAAATAATTTCATTGTAATATAAATGAGTTGTTGAAAATTTTCTAGGCTTAATTGGGACTTTTTGTCTTGTTTTGATTTACTTTTTCCTTAAGAAGCATTCTATCCATCCCAGATATTTCTTCAAGAAGCTTCTTAAAATGTAAGTATGTAAACTAAAATTTCTTAGCCCTTAAAAGTAAAAAAATTTTATTTTGTATCATAATTTCATGATCCTTTGAGTAGGTATAGAATTTCAGATTAAAAACCTCATTTTCCACAAAGGAAGGGATCACATGGCCAGCCCCACTATGAGCCCTGCAGGGGACAACACCGGAGACACAGTGTGGAAATTGCACCCTATCTGATCCAGCCACACCGAGGCAAAACACTAAGGGGGTGCAACAGAACAGCAAGAGAATGGAACAGCGAGGTCCCCAGGCAATGCTGAAGGTGGACTTTGGGGCCAGGGCGTGGTACCCCAACAGTCTGGACTAGAAACCACTCTTACAGGCCGACAAACAATCCTTGAACTAACTACAAGTTTTTCTTTCTTGTTATGTTTTGTTTCGTTTTTTGTCATGGGTAGTTGTTGCTGTTTTGTTGTATATTGTTGCTTGGTTTTGCTCTGCCTTGTTTTTGTGCATGTTACTATCTCCACAGGTCTTTCTAAATAAAATAAGCTGGATAAACAATCTGGAGGAGAAAACAATGGGACCGACAGTTCCACGGGGACATGGGAGAGGGGGAGGTTGGGGGAAAGGTAGTGGTGTTAACAAACCCAGGGAAAAGGGAACAACAAGCGATCCAAATCAGTGGTGAGAAGGATGTGGGAGGCCTGGTAGGGCATGATCAAGGGTAATGTAACCAAGAGGAATTGCTGAAACCCTGGTGGGGACTGAGCATGATAGTGGGACAGGAAGGAAGTCAAAGGAAATAGAGGAAAGAGCTGGGAGGCAAAGGGCATTTATAGAGGTCTAGATAAAGACATATGTATATGCAAATATATTTATATAAGAGAATGGGGAAATAGATCTGTGTGCATATATTTATAGGTTAAGTATTAAGGTAGCAGAAGGACATTCGGCTTCCAATCAAGTACTCCCTCAATGCAAGAATACTTTGTTCTATTAAACTGGCATTCCATGATGCTCACTTCCCAACACAAATGCTGAAGACACAGTTGGTGAGTAAGCAAATGTGGTGAAGAAAGCTGCTGGTCTCCAGCGTCTGGGGTTTTAAAGGCTTGAAAGTAAACAAACAGCCATCTAGCTCAAAAGCCACAAAGCCCACATGGAAGAAGCACACCAGCCTGTGTGATCAAGAGGTGTTGAAGGGATCAGGTATCAGGCATCATCAGAACAAAAAATCTGACCATAGTGAATGAGGAGGGGAGTGCAGAGTGGAGACCCAAAGCCCATTTGTCGGCCACGGGATATCCCCTTACAGAAGGGTCTCAGGGAGGGTGCGATGTAGCAATGATGAAAAATACAGCTTTCCTCTACTTCTTAAATGCTTCCTCCCTACCTCCCCCCCACCCGCCCCCGGACTATCATGATCCCAATTCTACCTTGCAAGTCTGGCTAGACCAGAGGATGTACACTGGTACAGTTGGAACTGGAAACACAGGGAATCCAGGGCAGGTGATCTCTTCAGGACCAGTGGTGTGAATGGCAATACTGGGAGGGTGGAGGGCGGGTGAGTTGGAAAGGGGGAACTGATTACAAGGATCTACATGTGACCTCCTCCCTGGGGGACGGACAACAGAAAAGTGGATGAAGGGAGGCATTGGACAGGTCAAGATATGACAAAATAATAATTTATAAATTATCAAGCATTCATGAGGGAAGAGGGAGTGGAGAGGGAGAGGAGAAAATGAGGAGCTGATGCCAGGGGCTTAGGTGGAGAGCAAATGTTTTGAGAATGATGAGGGCAATGAATGTACAAATGTGCTTGACACAATGGATGTGTGTATGGATTATGATAAGAGCTGTATTAGCCCCTAATAAAATGATTTTTTTTTAAAAGCAAATGGCATGATGGAGCTCAGCAATGGAAGCCAGCCCAATATCTCTGGAGACAGAAAAGTCGCAGTCATGTGTTAGTGGACATCAGTGCAGTCTGATGGTCAACCTGAGGTAGATGGCAAACCAGGCTCTCCACAGAAATGAGCATCAAATACAGAGATCAGCAGTTAGACCTTACACTCCCCTTTTGCCGCTGCCATGAACTCACATAGACATCACCACACACTATCTGGGCAAGAAGAAGGTAACATGAAAGGAGCTGAGAAAGTCAGTCACTTAATTAAAACAATTTATGGCCAAACGACACTTAAAACCAGATCATTTTGACTCATTGTTCTTTGGCATATATAACACAGACACATTCTAACCCTACTTAGTGGACAATGACTGATACAGAAGAATAAATCAGAAGCAATATTTTTGTTTCACTCATACATCAGAATATACTACAGAAATGTGAGATTCAATTCTCATGTATGTGTTTATGTGAATGCATGTAAGTTATAAATATTTAGCAATGTATTCTTTAATCATACTAGGAAACAGGGCCAACCAAGCATTTGGAGCATAGTGGATGAAGTGCTGGGCTGCTGATAGCAAGGTTAGAGGTTCAAACTCAACAACCACTGCTCAGGAGAAAAATAAACTTGTCTGATTCCATAAAGATTTACAGCCTCAGAAATCCTACAGAGCAATTCTATTCTGTCCTGTAGGGTTGCTATCAGTCAGCATCCACTCGAAGACAGTGGATATTATTCCTGTACATCACCAAACATCATCTTCTAACAATAGATTCCTCATAATGATGCACTTAAAGCAAGTGGGTCAGACAATGCTCTGCTGTGATCCATGGATTTCTATTAGCTCGTTTTTGGAAATAGGTAACCAGGCCTATCTTTCTAGTCTGTCCCGGTCTACTGCATTGAATCCTGTCCACCTCAAGCAACCCTGCTGGAATTTGAAATATCAATGGCGTAGCTTCTGACATGAAATCAACCTGTAAGACATAGTCAGCACAGTAAGATCAGCTGTGATGGTGTTGTATAAAGCACTACTCTTTGGAGAAGGATCCAGACAAATGAACGATTTAAGCTTGGTTCTCAGCTGGAAGGTGTTTATGTCCTGTTCTTTCCCAATTCTCATTCTATAAATGTCATCCTAGGTCCTGTTTCCCTATGGACTATACCTCACTGCCCACCTCTTGCCACCTCGACCTTATACTCACCCACTAAAGGGATCTGGGTTTTGAGAAATACAGCAATGGGATAAATTGTTCTATCTCTCACAAACATATTGTAGGCCACATTGTATGACATGTCATATACCATCAATCAATGAATCTAACAAGCAAAGAGCTAAGTATTTACAAATGTCTCTCAGAAGAAGTGTAGCTAGCATGCTTCCTGGAAATGAGCATGCGTCCTCTCGGGCTTAGTGTATCTCAAAGAAGAAGACCATCCAGGAGGTAGACTGCCATCGTGGCTCCAACGAGGAGTCCAGCATTACAACAAGTGAGAGAACGGTGCAGGGCTGTGTGATATTTCTTTCTGTTGCAGATAGAGTCATTATCGGTCAGAAAGGACTCAAATGTACTTAACGACAAGGAGTCTTCATACATAGAAAAATCGTTTACTTGTAAGCAGTTTCAGCTCCAATGACAGATTATTTTCTTAGTCTTCTAAAACAGGGAAAGGACCATTTCTGGAGGGAGAATAAATCTCTGGACTATTTCACCTTATTATGGGATAGAGGCCTTTTTCCATGACTACTGTTGCTTTCCTGTGCTCACCCTCCCTTCTGTATCTGAAACACTTTTTTTTTTAATCTCAGTGGTGTGGTGCTATTTTCCCATCACTCCTGGGATTAGAAAACGTGTTCATAAAGTAAAAAGTGCTCCCAGTTCAGGACACTTTTCCCTAATGACGGTCACCAACATCAGACAATTAATTTCCATTGAATGGAAACTTGGAAAGCTAAGAATGGTTGTCAGAATCTCTCTTGTCTCCCCCCACTCTACTTGTTTCATTTGATTTATATGCACTATCACTGATCCGTGTACCCCTATCATGTCTGTCCATTGTACCACAAACATGTCATCTCCGCCTCCATAGCCATAACCCCCTTTGTCTTTCTTCTCCTTCCAGGAGATTGATCACTTATAGTGTGCTTCTCGTTAGTATTGAATGCTGAGCCTATAATGAAATAGACAGATAAAATAAACTTACATACTACCCATCATTAAAGATCTGGCCCCAGCTCCATCTCCCCCAAGCAGCCTTTTCTGAATTTGCCAGCCTCCACAAGATCTTGTTCGACCCTTTTGTAAAATTTACCATCTGTGCTCCTACTGGATGCTTAGGAATAATCTTTTCCACATTGTTTTCCATGGTTTCATGTGTGTTCGTTGTATCTTTACAAAGAGATCCTAACACTGTAAGAGAAACACTGCCTTCTCCCTTTCTCCTGTTGTCATGATACCCCTAAACGTGACTATAAGGGGCTTCCAACCCCCTCCACCTCATACTATGTTTTACAGTGAATAGGTTTTTCAGGCAAGCACTTTGGACTGAAGTAAGAATTGATACTAAATAAAGCCTCTGAAAAGAAGAAAGGAGTGTGAGGGAGTGGAAGAGGAAACGCCCCTTTCTCTTTTCCACAAGAAATGCCCGCCTCCATCTAGCATTTCTATCCAGCTCTGACTCGCGAATGCAGAAACCCAGCGGGGAAGGAAGGAGAAGTCCAGGAATGTCTGCAGCTGATGCTATGCTTACATCAGAATTACTGTGAGATCTATTTGGAGACAATGTTTATTGCAGTTTGGATTATCTTTGCCCCTTGTGCTCATTGACATTCCAAGACCCAGAGGTCATGAAGAACAAATGTCAGCGGCAAAGAGGCACTGATCCCTGAGGGAGGAGTTGAGATTGGCCAGAAGAGCCTTGAGAATCCTGGGCCAGGGGCAACTGTGGACGCTGGGACCATGGAGACAATAGCAGAGGCTCAAAGAGGAGAAGAGTCAGGGAGCAAAGTGAGGCTCTGTAGGGAACAGATGAGAATAGGAAGTCCTTTTGTCCTTAGATCCCAGTGGGAAAAGGTGAACAAAGGAGTTGCTGAGCTAAGGCAGTGACCCCCAAGGCCCTCCCAGAAGTAAAACCAGATGGGAAACAGAAGCTGCCAGTGTCCTACAGCCAGCAAGATCTACCAGAGATGAACCCAATGTAAAATGTCATTGACATATCTTCATACGCTAGCTGTTCGGCAATTGAACTGGACAGACAAGGGCTTGGAGACTTGACCAGTAGCACACAAAACACGTTGTCTTTCTAATTCAGCAGGGAAGGGCTCTGCTGATTAGAGCCTGGAGGCAGAGCCTCCTTTCCAAGAACTGATTCATTAGACTCATCCCTACTTGTGCTAGGATTTTGAATTATAGAAGACATAGCCACTGACTTCAAATTACTGATTAAGCAGCCACCCCAAAGACAACATACTCGCTGCTGTCCATTATGAACCATACCCTATATGACATATGCCAAGACTGTAATCATTATGGAAGTAGACTGTCAGACCTTTCTATGCACAATGATTGTTGACTTTGAACCGCCAACATTTCACTTAGGAGTTGAACACTTAACCATTTAAATCACCAAAGAGTCCTTTCTTTTTCTATTACTTTCTACCTACTAGACTCGCAGATGTCCTCAAACTACAGCCTGCAGGCCACATGCGGCCCGCTGAGGACATTTATCTGGCCAGCTGGGTGTTTTTGCCCCGTTTGTTTTTTACTTCAAAATAAGATATGTGCAGTGTGCATAGGAATTTGTTCATAGTTTTTTTTTTTTAACTATAGTCCGGCACTCCAACAGGTCTGAGGGACAGTGAACTGGCCCCCTGTTTTAAAAGTTTGAGGATCCCTGTAGAGAATAAGAAGCTGAACTTAAGAGAAGTTAAGTAATTTACCCAAAGGTCATTTGACAAATGACAAAGTCAATTCTAAAAAAGGTTGGTGCCCTGCACCTCCTTATAACTTGATGCTTCTGGCAAATCACATGCTTTCCCTTATCTTTTCATCTGTCCTCTCAGAAAATACCTACTAACCCTTAAGTATCCAGTTTAAATGTCACCTGCGTGACACTTTCATCAATTTTCCTCAGGGAGTTGGTCCTTATGCTAAATACCAACCCTTATTTCCTTGTGTCAGTGGTTCTCAACCTTCCTAATGCTGCGGCCCTTTAATACAGTTCCTCATCTTGTGGTGACACCCCCTCCCCAACCATAAAATTATTTTCATTGCTACTTCATAACTAATTTTGCTACTGTTACGAATTGGGTGACCCCTTTGAAAGGGTGTTCAACCCCCAAAGGGGTCACAACCCAAAGATTGAAAGCCACTGGTTTCTATTATATGGTCTAACGATATACTTTTAAAGAACTAAAGAAAAAATCAAGGCTCCAGGTGCAATAGTGAAGGATTCTGTGGGCAAAATATTGAACGATTCAGGAAGCATCAAAAGAAAATGGAAAGAATCCACAGAGCCACTGCTATAGGTAGCATCTGAGCAAGCACAATGGTACTGCAGGAAGACGATCAAGCTACCCCGAAAGCATCAACCAAAATCAAGGCTCCAGGAATTGATGGACTAGCAATTGGAATGTTTCAACAAGATGATGAAGCACTGGAAGCACTCACTCATCTATGCCAGGAAATTTGGAAGACAGCTATTTAGCCAACTGATTGGAAGGAAATCCATATGTGGACCCATTCCAGAGAGAGAGACTCAGCCATTTGCACAAATTATAGTACAATATCATTGACATCACGTACAAGTAAAATTTCTTTGAAGAACATCCAATAATGTTTGCAGCAGTACATTGACAGGGAACTGTCAAAAATTCAGGCTGTATTAGAAGAGGATGTAAAACAAGGGATATTATTACAGATGTCAAATCTTGGCTGAAAGCAGAGAACACCAGAAAGATGTTGCGTTAGTCTGGGTTGACTAAAGAAACAAACTCATGGACGCTCATATGTGTGTAAGAGAGAACTTTATATCAGAGAACAATTGAACATTAAGAAAACATCCTGGCCCAGTCCAGATCAAGTCCATAAGTCCAATATTACCCCATATGTCAATACTAGTCCATAAATTCTTCTTTAGACTCATGCAGCCATGCAATGACATCGAATGCAGGAAGATCACAGGCCAGGGGGTGGAAAATCTTGTGGATCCAGTGGTGGTGGAAGCATCTCAGCACTGGCGTGGGTCTCCACATGGCTCCTCCAGCTCCAGGACTCTGGCTCTATCAGCATAGTTCCACGTGCCTCGTCAACAGAAATGTCTCACGGGGAGTCAAAGCAGGGAGGGTATGGGTCTGGCCTCCAGTGAGCTATGTATCTCCTTAGCACCTCCAAATGTGGTCATCAAGCTGCGACCTGATTGACAGACTAAACTCCACCCCTTCACTCTTAATAGTCTCCAGTGGACAACAGATTATGTAACTGCCACAGATGTTTACTTCTATTTCATTGACTATGCAAAAGGATTCAACTGTGTGAACTGTAATAAACTGTGAGTAACCTTGAGAGGAACAGAAATTCCAGAGAACTTCTTAGTGCTCATAGGGAACTTGAACATAGGCGAAGAAGTAATTGTGCAAACAGAACAAGGGGATGCTGCGTAGTTGAAGAACAGGAAAGGTGCATGACAGAGCTGTAGCCTCTCATCATACTTATTCAATCTCTTCGCTGAATAAATAAATCAAGAGGCTGAATTATATGAAGAAGTCACATCAGACTTTCAGGAAGTCAGATGTCAGAGACAGAAAATATTGAAGTTCTCAAGGATTTCATCTTGCTTAGATCTACAATCAATACTCGTGGAAGCGACCTGACGCAGCCCATGATATTGTCACTCATATGCTTGTGAAATTCGGGCATTCCATAAGAAAGACAGAAGTCAAGAGGTTGAACTACACGTTACATTAGATAAATCCATAGCACAAGATTTTTTAGAGTGTTGAAAAGCAAGGATGTTACTTTAAGACTAAGATGTACCTGCATCCATTTGTTGAAATGTTTCAGTTTATATGCTATCAATTACTGAAATCTGTTTGTTTTTTTTACTAGTGTTTTCAGTTCAGCTTGACTTTCTTCCTTCAGTAGAATCATTTTCTAATCATATGGCCCTTTTCTCATTGATGTCTTTTCAATTTTCTTTAAAACTATTTTCAATAAGATCCCATGATCAAGTCTAGGTTGCAATATTGAAAGATTCCATGTGAAAAACATTGAATGATGCAGGAAGCATTAAAAGAAAATGGAAAGAATACACAAAATCCCTGTACCAAGAAGGACTGGTTGAAAAGAGATATCATTGATGATGTCAGCTGGATCCTGGCTCAAAGCAGAGAATACCAAAAAGATATTTACTTGTGTTTTATTGACTATGTCAAGGTTGTGTGGATCATAATAAACTGTTGAAAACTTTGAGAAGAATGGGAATTCCAGAACACTTCACTGTGCTCATGAGAAACTTGTACATGGATCAAGAGACAATTATGGGACTAGAACAAGGAAATATTGCATGTTTTAATATCAGGAAAGGTGTGTGTCAAAGTTGCATCCTCTCACCTTACTTAAACAATCTGTATGTTGAGAAAATAATTAGAGGAACTGGCTTGTATGGAGAAGAATATGGCAACAGGATTGGGGGAAGGCTTATTAACAACCTGTGATATGCATATGACACAACCTTGCATGCTAGAAGTGAAGAGTACTTGAAACACCTGCTGATGAAAGTCAAGGGTTGCAGCTTTCAGTTTGGATTACAACTCAATGTAAACAAGACCAACATCCTCACAATAGGGTCAGTAGGTATGTGATAGATTTTGCTTCTCTAGAACACCCTGTGTAACACAAGATATCGTCATCATAAATGGAGAAAAGTTTATAGTTGTCAGGATTTTGTCTTGCTTGGATCCACAATCAATGCTCATGGAAGCAGCAATCAAGAAATCAAAAGCTGAGTTGCATTAGGTTCATCACCTGCACAGGACTGTTTGAGAATATGGAAAAGCCAGGATGTTGCATTGAGGACTATGGTTCAACTGACCCAGTCCCTGGTATTTTCGATTGCCGATTGTGGGTTAGCAGCCCAACTGTGACACACTGAGCAACCAGGGCTCCTTGAAAGCCCTGTCATTATGAAAAAATTTTTTAACAAAATTAGAATTCTGAACAGTCAAAAATATAACGTCATCTTTCATTTTCAATAATCTGTTTAAATTTCGCCCTCTTGAGAGCCACCTTGCCTCTGCAAGTAATAATGAACTTTTGGAATTAGAGTCCTTGCCATTGCATAGGTTTGAAAACAAATGACTGTTAAGAGCATGGCTTTTAATGAAATTGACAATTCTGATGGTAGCATGAAGCACAGAATCTAACTCAGGTGGTATTTTTTGGCTACAATTGCCTCCTGATGGATCCTACAGTAAGTGAAATTTCCTTGCCACTAACTTTAACTTGTGCTAACAATCCAGCATTCTCACCTGTCATTGTTCCTGCACTGTCTGTGCAGACTCCAGTGCAATTTTTCTCACTGTAAACCTCCGTTTGTGAAAAACTGATCAACTTTAAGATATATAATTTCATTTCTTCTGTG
Organism: Tenrec ecaudatus; assembly: GCF_050624435.1. Taxonomy (NCBI): domain Eukaryota; kingdom Metazoa; phylum Chordata; class Mammalia; order Afrosoricida; family Tenrecidae; genus Tenrec; species Tenrec ecaudatus. The sequence continues at coordinate 64,242,579 of NC_134541.1, read as the reverse complement.
TTGTTATAAAAATGCTCACATGTATTTGTTTCATAAGTATATCTTTCCTAAAATAACATCTGTGCCATGCTAGAAATGCCAGTCATTTCATGTAACTAAATTACAAATGTTGGGCTACATCTAAGCCTGGTAATAAGCTACTGAAATGGTTCATGACTAATTTCAGAAATTCTTTTGGAGACCCCACACCGGATCAGACCCACTGTTGAAGAAGCTTTGGTTTGACCCACTGTGCCACCAGGGCCCTACAAAATCATCTAAATCAGTCATGTAGCTGAGCAGTTTCTGCAAAAGCACAAGGCCTCACTACTCTTAGAGAAATATGTCTACAAGTCAAGCACATTCAACCCATCCTGCTGACTCAGCTCATTAGATCAAAAAGATTGAATTTAAAAATCAATCTATCTTCCACTAGATATAATCACATGGTCAGCTGTTAGAACCCAAAGATGTGGCTATCTGGTCCCTTAACAATTTAAAGTCTTGGAAAACCAGCAGAGGCAGTTCCTCTCTATCCTGTGAGGTCACTACTGGAGAAAATCAATTTGCTGGCAATGAATTTGATTGTTTTTGTTTGTTTGAGTCACATACTCTTAACATTTGTACCCTTGAGTAATACTAATGGAGAATATATTCCATAATTCTAAATATTAAAACACTATGTATTAAATTAATTTGTTGAATTAATTTTAACATATTAATCAATATATTAAATAAATTTAAATAAATAAAGTATTTAAATTGAATAACTGAATGTCAACCAAAAAAATTTTTTTAATTAACTGAATGTCAAATAAAATATGAGAAGGCTTTTAAAAGTTTGTGGGAAACAGAATTAAAATATAATGGAATTTTTCCAGGAATCTTTTTTTTTTGAGGTGACATTTCATCCTTGTTTTATTTATATCATTTTATTGGGAGCTCTTACAGATATTATAACAATCCATAATTCATTTAAATCAAGCATAGTTGTACAATTGCTGCCACCAACATTTTCAAAACATTTTCTTTCTTCTGAAATCTTTGATATCAGCTCCCCTTTATCCCCTACCTCCCCACCCTACCACTCCTCCAAGAACATATATATATATATATATATATATATATATATATATAGCCATACCGTACACCATAGAATCTGTTTACCTACAATTCTGTTACTCTTCCCCATGAGGGAGGTTATAAAATCATCATTCTATCCATTCCCCCGGCCCCGCTTCCCCAACCCTCTTCATGTATCCTCAGGGAATCATTACTCCTGTTACTGTTTCTGAAGGGTTTATCTAACTTGGACTTCATACATCGAATGACCTTAATTATACAAATGAACATACTCAGGTCTAACAAGATGTGTACCTTCAAGTGCCATATCCTCTACTGTCAATTATATTCAAAATGATCCAGAAGGCCTGGATATAATTTTTATTTGTCTCATCTGAATTCCACATCAGATCATGCAAGTATGAACAGAGTCAGCCCTATTTGAACTCTATCACAGCTCAATTTCTAGGTCTTCCCTTAAGAATGGAAGTTTACTCTTTATTTGTATTTTGCTATTGTTATTCTTAGTTGCTGTTGAGTAGATTCTTGCCCATATTGACCCCCACATATGCAGAGTAAAACTGCTCTTTAGAGTTTCCAAGCATGTGACCACTTAGGAACAAATCTCTAGGTCTGTCTTCCAAGGTGTCTCTGGGTAAGTTCAAATCGCCATCCTTTCATACAGTAGTCAAGTACTTTACCATTTGTGCCATCCAGGGATGATCAGTCTATCTCACTCGCTGCCATTGATCAATGGTGATACCTACCAACCCTATTGGATAAAGTAGAACTGCCCTTGTGAACTTCTAAGTCTGCAAGTCTACTGGAGTAGAAAGCCTCATCTTTCTCCAGAGGCGTGGCTGGTGGTTTCAACCCGCTGGCCTTGCAATCAGCCAATGCTTGCAATGGGCTGCTAACAACAATGCCATGGGTTCGTAACCACCAGCCACTCCACTGGAGAAAGACGAGGCTTTCTACTCCAGTAAAGAATTACAGTCTCAGTCACTATGACAACAGCTGGGAGTCTCCAACTACATCATAAATCTCCATCCCTTCGTGACTAAGTTGTGTACACAAGCTACTCCAGAGAACCTAAGGAAGAGGCCTAAAGTAAACCAGACACTAAGCTAAAAATTATTTGAGACAGGAATCCCAGAGTGCAGAGTGCACCAGAAGTGTGACTTACAAAGAGTAGCATGTATACAATCTAGGTAGGGAGCTAAGAGAGGCCCCTCTAAAACACCTTCCTATTGCCTGAACTGAGGACGGATGCTCTGAGTTCCACCTCTCTTGAATGTATGCAAAAGTAAACAAAGCAAAGTGAAAAAGTCCACTTTGGAAAACACCCACAAAATATTGCTCAAATTCCACCTCAGTTTCTTTTTTTTTTTTTTAGGTATTAAAAAAAGAATTTGTTTATTGTAGGCAAGAGGACACAAACAATGTAAAAATCAAAAGCTTATCTGGCATGGAATTGACTTTCCTTTCTCTACTTATCAGATGGGACTAGGCTTCGATTTGTACATGTTATCCTAAAGGGCCCCAGCCCGCTCATGCAATCCTCATGGGGAAGAAGCTGGGGGGCAGACCCCTAAAGCAAATCTTTGGGATCCCTCTGGTCAGGGTGGGAGCGATTCTTCCAGTCTGCCTCGTCTTACTTCTTTCCCTTCTGCTTCATGTGCACGACAAAATAGTCGTTGCAGGCGATGGTGAGCCCGGCGATGAGGGAAAAGAAGCTCTGGAAGCCCACTTTGCCATCTCGGCACTGGTCCAGGTCCTTCATTATTTTGTCCACGGCCAGAGGGTCTTTTTGGTTTTCCAGAAATCCAGGGAACTCCTTCTCCATGAGCACCCGCAGGCCCTCCTTCGTTAAGTAGCATTTGTCCCCAGCAAATTTGTGGAACGTGAACATCATTGTTTCCATGGCATGTTCCATTTGAGACGGCATTTTGGCGAGGTCTTGGCGGGAGGCGCGGTGCGGACGCTCAGCGAGGCGGGACGCAGGGCCAGTCATCCACCTCAGTTTCTAAAGAAGTTGAACTTCTCAAAATACTCAGGTCCTGGCCCCAAAGAGCAGGAAGAGCCCAGCCTGGTTGTCTGCGAGACTAACTGGAGTGAAATCTGGCTAGATTTGTGTTGTCTGAATGGTTCTTGTTCCTAATATAACAGACCTGAAGAGGACGCATACTTAAGAGACAACAGTTGGGACATTCACTCTTTTATTCCAGTGCTTTTTCTGATTAAATAAACAAAAAGGTGAAAAAACCTCATGTTCCTTATAATTTCCAGTGGGATTTGGTTTGATTTGATTTGGGGAAAAGACAAAGACTACAAACTCCGCCAGCAAAGTGGTAAACACACTGACAGCCCTTGGGTGTTGCCTGCAAATTAAAAACAAAACAGAAGCAACTCCCGACCCTCACCAATTTTATGAGGGGCCAAAAAGCTTGATAGCAGGATTCATGCAGAGAAAGCAGGGGAAGCAGGGGAAGCAGGGCTGAGGAGCCTGCGGCCATCTCTCGGCTGCCACAAGGTCAGCCATTCTGTTCAAGTTCCCATCCCCAGTCTCAGGGGAGAAAGTGGACACAGGCCAGGGGACATGGATGTGAACAAGCAAAGTGATTATCCTGGTGGACCCAACTGAATTTTAGCGTATTTTTTTCCCTTTGGGACGCTTTTATTTTTCAGAGGAAAAATGATATTCTGCCTTTGGTCAGATATTTTTAAAGACTCTCACCCTTAGCCTGAAGGCCCTTGCCAGACCACAGATCACTTTTAATAAAGTGATAGTATTGTTATTTTTGGATATTATCCTCCTCGTAGTTAGGAATAGACAGAGAATAAGCTTCACCTGGTAGAAAGGCAGTTGCATAGTACCTACGGAATAGCGCATCGATTCGCTCATGTGAGAGGCGGAAAATGGGGAGATCAGGTATTTAAAAACTCATAAAGCGAACAGCAGACAGAGAACTTGCACTGGTTTTTGCTTAGTTTTGTTTATTTCATTTGTTTGCTTTGATGTCGTGTGAGACAAACTAAGTGCAGTTTCCCTTGTCCACACCTCCTTAAAAAAGACAAATGATATTGCTCTCATTATTTTAACCCTTGATGTTCTTCATGTCCTTGTTTCCTTTTGGCCTGTGTCTTTTCTACCTATCTGCATGGTATCAAGAGTTTGTTAAAGGAGAACCCTCTGGCTGTTAGGTTGACAAGGGAAGCTAATAGCAGTAGGGAGATTAGGAAGATTTCCTGCAAGATATTTTGTTCTTTGAGCCTGGGTAGGAATATTGGGAAAGATGAAGATTAAAAGAAATGTCAGGCATTTCTTTCAATTATTGGGGAATCATTCAGTGTTCCAGGTCACTTTAGGGGCTAGCATAATTTCTTTTCAAAACTATTTATAAGCTCTACTTCACTCATTAATTAAGTGCTTATTGTGCGTCTCCATTGAGTACTTGATTGTAAAAGAAGAAAGGTGTCATAAACTGTACCTGGAAGAGTGAGACAGATTTGCATAGTTGGTGAAGGGACTAGTGGTCAGAAGAAAAAGTTAGTCCATAGGCACAGAGGCACCAAAATTCTTGGCATTTAAAAGAATATTGACTAAGGTCAAGATAAAGTTAACTGAAGATTTATAAAATCTGAGGGCTTCTGTCTTTGGCCGAACTAGGGCCCTAAAGGAATGCACCTGGTGGGGGGGGGGTCCTTTTGCTCACTGTGTTTCAGCCAAAGAAAAATTAAGGTCCCCTCATTCTTCCTGCCCTTTCTAGTAGTCACCTTCCAAAATTATTTATGTGAGTGATCACGAATATTTGTATGAATTAATGCATGTGTCCATGCGCACGCACACACACCGTGTCTTGTATTATTTACCTGTGTCCTATGTGTAAAGTTTTCTCATGGTAGGAAGATTATACTTTTCTTGTAGACAGAAGCCAGGAATCATGGTCTTAGTTTAAGTACAAGCTTATACTTAATATTTGTTGAGTTGAAGTGAATGAGATCTGCTGGTAAGATGATAGATTTTGTATGCAGAAAAATCTTTACTTGCTTTTCTTAGATTTGTATTCATTCCCAAACATACATAGGATCGTAAAATGCTGGGAGGAGAATTCTTTTCTCTTTGTGTTTGATGTTAGAAGTCTTTCTCTTATAAGGAAGATAATTTTTTAAAATGCCTTTTGAATGTCTGCTACATATGCATACTTGGCTTGAGCCCATTTCATTTTACTTAGCTAAAAATTCTCCCATGTTATAATCAAGCAAACCGAAGTTCACAAACACAGGTCAATACAATTAATGCAAGACACTGTAAGATAAGGCAATGTTAAGAGCCACACGGCTGGAGAGCAATGGAGCCAGGATTTATATTCAAAGATTCATGATTCCAAATACTCTTCTTTTTTTCAGACTTTGTTTCTTCTTCCAATACTTCCTCAGAATCTGAGTAGCATTTCATTTTACTAAAATGAAATTCCTGAAGTTCCCCTTTAAAACAAAAGGTCTTATCTCCATTCACAAAAAGAAAAAAGAAACAAATTTTCCTCTGACCAATGGAAAAAATAACCCATAGCTTTGCTTATTGGCAAAAGTCCCAGTCGTGTGGGCCAGGCTGTGAAAGAGAGCGAGAAGGATTCTCATGGAAAGCAAACCCTCATATTTGTGTTTGCTGAGGTTAACCCAAGGTCCCTTACTGCCCAGTACATCACTCTGGTGACTGTTCCCACCATCAGCAAACAGATAGCAGAGAGGGCTGAGGCATTAGAATCTTATCATCACTATTAAAAGATAAAACCTAAATTTCAACCCTTATCAATCGAAGCGCCATGCACTTCACTCAGAGCGTACACAGAAAGCAGACAAAATGTTTCTGATCACTGCTTCAGTTAAACTCAGGTAGCATTTACCATCACCAGTGTTGCACAGCACAAGTTAATTAAAAACAGAATTGTCTGCCCTGGTTTGATATTAGCCAGATTTTCTCTTTAGGAAATATGTGGTTATAAAAGAGGTAATGTGAGGAGGGGAAAAAGGATGGAATCGATGTCTTTTCTTAAAGTCAACAAAATGCTTTGTGAAAGTCCATTTTTCTCCCAAGAGAACTTCATAACTGATTTGCAATCTCAGACCCATTTCCTTCATCTGTACATTCCTTCATTCACTTGAGAAATATTTATGGCATGCCTACCATTAATTTGTGTTGTACAAATCGCTAAAATATTAATGTGTGTAAAACAAGATGCATTTTTCTTATACACAGTTTTATTGGCATATCCTTCACAAATCATACATTTTAATCATTCAACCACATTAAGATTTACACAATCATCGCCACAATCAATATCAGAGTATTTTTTCCTCCTACACATTGTGGTTAGCTCCCTATTTCCCCCCACTTTCCCCTGTCAGCCCCCAAGGTAATTATCCAGTTAGTTACTTTCTCTATAGATTCACCTATCCCAGATTTCCTATACAGAAAATCAAATAAAACATGCATAGGAATCAAAACAAACAAACACACCTAACAATGACTAGACAAAACAGAGAAAACCAAATCAAAGAGAAAGCAAAAAATATTTTAAACATATTAAACAACCTTTGCATGGATCAAATAGGAGGAAAGGGGAAGGCGTGGGATATAAATAATAACTATTTTGTGATATCAGATCTTTAATTTTTGCCTTCAGCGTTTACTCGCAGCATAATTATTCTCTGCCCCTCCTGCAATACGTTCACACCACACTCTGTCGCCAGCCGTGCGAAGTGCCTGCAGCCCTCAAATTGCGCCGTGGCACCTTTTCATACCAAAAAGTGACCCTGTTTCTTCTTTTGGTCCTAGCTGCTCTCCAGGCATCTCCTGATTGGCAAAGCTCTGTTTGGATGTCCATTTATCCAGGAGCCATCTACGATATCTCTTTTTGGTTAGGTATCTTTTTAGAAAAGGTGTCTTACTCATTTGTTCCCAAAGCATTCCTTACCAAGATTCTCTACACCTTAGGTAGCAATTTTCTGCATGTTTTATTTGCCTCCTCTCCTGTATGAAGAAAAATTATAGGTGCTATAAGCTCAGAAGGACGAGATGGTGCCTGGCTCCCATTACTGAACATTCTTACATCAAATATTCTATAGAAGAATATTGATTAAAAGGGAGTAAATGCAAAATAGAATCTCAAATTCTCATGGGATGAAGATTTTTCTGGAGTCATGGGAGATAGATTAACCAGTGAAAGCATCATCCTAAAATGATTTTTAAACCGTAAACCAAAAATATCTCCTGAAGTCATCTTAAAATTGAATAGTTTAACTTAGCTGGGTGTAGTGGGCTGCACTTTGAGTTGCCAAGGCCAAGGTTGAAGACAGAAAAGGCTGTCTGCTCCTGTAGAGACTTATAACCTTGGATCCTACTGGGCTCGTCCTGCTCCGACCCACTCCCGGTCTCCTCGTCACTCCAGCTCTGTTCAGACCCAGCTCATCCAGAAGCCATCGAGGCAGCTCCTCTTGGTTAGGTGGCTCAGATTAGACAGCTTGCTAATTTGTTCACTCTGTCCTACTCCTGGGATCCATGAATGGGAATTAACTCAATGGCAGTGAGGTGGTTTAAAAGGTATTTCTTGAGCACTCTGCTCATTGAAAACTATTTATATGAGATCAGACTTGAAACACTGGCTAGGAACCTTAGAGGCGACGAAATGTGTCCTAATGGAAGAGGATCAACTCGGGGGAAATGGAGAGAATGATTGCGCAACTGTCCCCACACTGCACATGTTGAAAGTATCGAATTGACACGTTTTGCTGTGTGTGTTCACAACAGCAACAAAATAAATAGAATTTAATAGAGAACAAAAGAATGCTAATAGGGACATGGACCATGCTAAATGTCTAACTTTAAATAAATGTTCAGTAAATGTGGAAGGAAAATATATTTTTGTCTGAGGTATAACACAATTTTATTTTAATAGGGGAGTAGATAAGGTTTAAGAAGGTTTCACAGAAAAACAATTCAGCTAAATCTTTTTTAAAAAACAATAAGAATTCACCAGATAGAGACTTTGGGCTGGGGAGTGGGACAACTTGACAAATAAAGGGAACAGCACAAAGCCATAAGGTAAGCCAGCACCATCTTCTTCAAAATGTGATTGGGTTAGGCCTGCATTTTTTAATGGTTACCACACTCAGCAACGAAACTGAAAGACTGACTGTTTAAGTTCACCCTGAGGCACCAGCTGAGATCAGCCTCTGAAAAATCGGCCACTGAAAACCGTGCAGCAGGGTTCTTCTCTGAGGTGCATGGGGTCACCACAAGTCAGTTTCAAAGTGACACCAATACGTTTTTAAATCCCTAAGACTGGGGTGCTTAATTACCAGGCCGATAGCAAGAGAGAGGGTTATAGAACGACACACAGGGTAAACTGTAATAGACTTTGATAACAAATATAAAAAGTTGCATGCTATTGTGTAAATATATAACATATTCCTTACCTCCTTTCCTTAGTCATTTTTGCATATACAATCATTTTATTAGTGTACTAATAATAAAACAAGAAAAGTAAATGTAGTATAAGCAAGTAATCTATATTTTATTCCAAAACCAGGAAAATACATTTTGGGTTTTTCACTGCTTTAGATTTCACATATCCTAACTCAATTTCTATAAGACAGATAATTACAAAATTGATTTTAAAAGCAAAAATGGTTTTCAGGTTTGGCCTGAAGCAGATCACTAGAGGTCTAAACCATCTTATTTCAAATAGTAATATTTTAAAACCTCTACAGGTAACTATAATGTGCACAAGAATTCTTAACGATGTAAGCAACCTAGGCCAACAAGAGCCTTGCTGTCTTATCACTCATGTGTTACTTAGTGCATTGCTTTGAATCTTTGAAAATGACACATTTTTCCCTTGCTTGCTTTTTGTTCTCTAAACTTAAGAACAACCCCCTTTGTTAAGTATGAAACTGAGTGAGACAGACTGCCAAATTCACAGCAAGCAAATGCCATCTTAGGAACTGAAAGGGAGAAGCATGTTCAAAAAGACTTGGTTTCCTTTCGCATGTTGGTGAAGAGCCATTAGACAAATAAACCATTGGGTCAAGTGGAGAGGTGCTAGATTGGGCAAAATCTGCTAATGTGCTGATCCCTGACGAATGTCAGCTGGCTAGAAGGCATAGGCTCCCATTTAAGGGAAATATGTTAAATCTATCCTTAACAGAGATGGACTACCTCTTGTATAATCAGAGACGGAGCTAAACACGAGCTTTGCCATAGATTAAAACTAAATTTAAAGTGTATCTTTCATTCTTTATTGTCAATGCAGTCTAGAGTTTCAGGTTAAAAATGTTCAATACTGTCAGTATTTTATACTTCCGATTTCCAATCAGAACAAAGAGTTGTACTGGTGTAAGAGTAGTTACAGGGACCATCAGGAAAGTGCAAATCAAAACCATAATTAGCTATCACTTCGCACTCATTAGGATGTCCATAATAAAAAAAGATAATAACAAGTGAGACTGTGAGGGAATTGAAAGTTTCATACATTGCAGATGGGAGTGTAAAATATCACAATTCCTTTGAAAATATATGGAAGCTCCCCAAAAATTTACACCAGGAGTTCACATATGACCCATCAATTCAACTCCAAAATACATACTAAATAAATGAGTCCACAAAAACACTTGCACCCAAAATGTATAGCAGTATTATTCATAGTAGTCAAATAGTGGAAACAACCCAAATGTACACCAACTGATGATTGGATAAACAAAGCCACATGATGGAATATTATTCGGCAATAAGGAGTGAAGTACCCATTCATGGAACACATGGATCAACCCTAAAACCTAATGGTAAGTGAAAGAAACCAATCCCAGAAGAGCATATGCAAAATCTCCAGCCTTGGGAGATCAGTGGCTGACCGTGAAGGCCAGGGTGGGAGATGACAAAAAATATCCTAAAGGGCATTACAGTAAGGGTTGCAAAATTGTTAATATCCTAAAAGTGAAGGGATTCCCAAACTTTAAAAATAAGTGGGAAAGAGTAACAGATAGATATATATCTATTCAGAGTAATTGTAAGGAAATAGGAGAACATAATATTTATGGTCAGCTCAACCAAAGAGCAAGACTCATGGCATCCCCAAAGAGACCTGGATTTCGCGTGGGGATTCACCGGAGGCTTAATCCACGTGGTGACCATGCAAATGGATTTCAGGCTTCTCGGATCATTGATAGCCTTCTGCAAACCAAGTGCTTACAATTCATGTACGCTCTTCTATCACACCCTCCTTCAGATTTGTATTTTATTATTTACAATCCTTGGATCACGCCAGCTGTTGTGTGTCTTTCAGGTGCATTTAGTTGACACCTCACTTAGATGGCTGCTTGTTTTATGACAAGCCTTTAAGACCCAGACACTATTCTTACTGATAGCCGGGCACCATCTGGTTTCTTCAGCACAATTTGCTATAGCACTTATATCTTCATGAGAGTAACTAGTTTTAGCTAGCACCATATCAATTTCCATGATGTTTGTACAAATTTAAAAGTCCACCAGCAGTGTATAAGAGTTCCCAGCTCTCTGACCCCTATCCAACAGTTTGCATTACTTAAATTAATGTTTTCTAATTTACCTCTAGGGTCTTAGCTCCATTGCAATAGCTACAGAGAACCCACAAACAAAATGTCTGGTTAAAAGGTTTATTAAAGAAGTTAACAAGTTGTAATGTCAGAGAGAAATACTCAGGGTTATGTTTTTTACTAGGACCTGTTACAAGTATCAGGGCATGTTACAAAATAACATGTTCAAAGGGGCATACCACTTTGCTGTAAGCTTCAACACAAATGCATTCAGCTCACGATCCATGGAGAAACAAACCCAACTTCCTCAATGAAGTGCCCAGGGGCGTCCCATTCTGTTAGCCAGTCTCCTACCCAAAAGCATACATTTTCATTTTCTCAGTGAGTGGACTGGGAAGTCCATCCCTCTGTTCCATACTCAGGCTCCCCTGATGGTAAGGATGATCCAGGAAGTTCACTGTGTGGGGATCTCAGGTCCAGAGGTCACACTGCACCCCTGGATCTTTCGGATAATAAGGTTTTCCCTCCCGTTTCTCACAGGTCTTCTTTTATACCCAGCAGGATGAAACAGTGGGGAAACCTGCTTGCAATTACACACAGGTGAACCCTACCAATATTTTCCCTCACCTTCTTAGCAGAGGTATGCAAGGGAAGGTCGTTGGGCGGGAGTTAGAGGCTTGGGCTGGAAAAGCCACATTAAATAATTCACTGCCCCTAAAAATGTGTTGTTTTCTATTTGGGGGAAGTGGGCTTTCATTGTGGGTCTAATCTCATCTCATCATTGTTTTGATTTGCATTTCCAGGATGGCTAGTGGTGTGAGCATTTTCTTATGTTAGCCATTTCTTCCCTTGTGAAAAAAAATTGCCAAGTAAGAATTCTACAAGCAGAAAAGTTTTATGAGGGGAAAATAAAGGTATTTCCTGACAAAGAAAAACTAAATAAATTCATAAAAATATAAGATCAGCATTACAATAAACATTATCCAGATCACTATGAACAGAGAATCAACAACGGCAAACAAAGCTGAGATCATCCAACAGAACAACACCCAGAAATCAATACATTGAAGACAGCACTCAAAAAACAGAGAAATAAAAAATTTAAAACCGCAAATAAGGAAGGAGCAAAGACACCAATAAAACCACATACAAACAAACAGCAAAATGACAACAGCAAAGCAGACTTTTCATGGTCCTAGCTAAAAAAAAAATCATATCTGCAAATAAAAGGAATTTCATGTCTTTGTCCGATTGAACTTCCTTGATTTCTGTCTGCTGTCTAATGGTGTTGGCTAAGACTTCCAATATAATGTTGAATAAAACGGGTGGTAATAGACACCCTGTCTAATTCTCATTTTCCGGGGAATATTTTTCGTTATTTTCCTGTTCAGCATGATGGTCATTGGATTTTCCAATATGGCCTTTATTATGTTGAGGAATTTCCCTTCTATTCTTATTTTATTCAGTTGGTGGTATTTTTTTAAAAAGAAATGGGTTTGAATATTGTCAAATACTTTTTTCATTAACTACTGATATGTTTATTTGTTTTTTGTCTTGTTCATGTGTTGGATTATATTGATAGTTTTGAGAATGTTGAAGCATCCTTTTATCCTTAGTATGAGTCCCACTTAGTTATGATAAATTATTTTTTGATGTTGTTAGTGAAAAATACAGCTGACTTGGGCATAGGGATGTATGCTCCTTTGGTGTGCTATTGTGGATATGCCTGTGCCAAGGGCAGGAAGGAGGCCATGTAGTGGGGAGGGCACCAAACAAGGGAGCAAGAAAGGACACGAAGAAAAACAATGATGAAAAATGTAACTTGTTTACTGAGAATATCTGCACCAAATTGCCCATGAGTTCTGCGATTCACACAGGGCCCCCACAGGCCAGCAGAGTAAAATGTTTGCCTGGCTGGGCTGCCTCAGGGCTAGGAAAAATCCTCTGTGCCAAGGAGGCATAGATGTCGTAGAAGCTGCTTGTGCTACTGATCAATGGGAAAGAAAGGTCTATCAGCTCGTTTTGCTGCTCTCCCACTTTAGGCAACTTTGATGTCCTTCCGAGGGGCACCTCTTTGGTAGTTTATGAGGAAATCTTCACCTCTTTGGTAGTTTATGAGGAAATGCTTGTTCTCTGGTAGCTATATTCCCCATCTCCAAAGAGTCCACTTTTGGATCATTCAAAAGGTGCTAAATTTATTGAAGTATTGCAAGCACACCCAATGTACTTTTATGGAAGACTTAGGCAAGGAAATAAAGGATGAAATTAGTTTAAACAAATCTGTCCTTGATTCAGAATTTTAAAAGCAATTATTTAAAACATTTCATTAAGTGGAGAGCAAATGCTTTGAAAATGATGAGGGCAAAGAATGTACAGATGTGCTTTACACAATTGATGTATGTATGGATTGTGATAAGAGTCGTATGAGTCCCTAATAAAATGTTTAAAAAAATAAAATAAATTAAATTTTTTAAAAAAAACATTTCTCTGGAAGTGAAAGAAGTAACCATCCCCCCCAAAAAAATAAAATAGAAATGAGCATTTGATAAATATTTTGTATAACTTTTTATATTATCTTCAAGACACCTTGGTACTAGTTACATAGACCAAAGTGACCAAAAAATGTGTAATCAACGGTACTTACATTGTCATTCTCTCTTGAGCACATAATTCATTGCTGTCAGTTCAATTTCAACGTGGCTACCCTGCGTGACAGAGTAGAACTGCTCCCTAGTGTTTCTGAGACATGACGTTTTATAAAAGCCAATCGTGCCATCCCTCTCCCACCTAACAGCTGGTGGGTGTGAACCACATCTTGGAGTTAGCAGATCAAAGCTTGGCCACTGCATCATTAAAGCTCTTTTATTCAGCATATAGTAACCACGGAATACAAAACAAAACAGAATATGATCAGTGGACTGAACTGGTATAATTTCCTAACATAGACTTTCCAAGAGATTCTGAACTACAAATGCCAGGGTCAAATTAAAAGCCACTCGTATGCAGTTGGCTCTCTGATACAAAGGGTTACCCTCTGGGAAAAAAAAAACAAACATGGCATTTTCTTCCAAAGCTATGCATTTAAAATTTTTTTACAAAACAATTTTATTATCTTCAAAGTATTCTCTATGACACTTAATGCATTTGTCAATTTGTCAAACCTGGTATCCCATTCTTGGAAACATTTTTTTAAACTCATCTGTTTGGATGGCTGATAGCACATCCCACTTTTTTTTTTTTTACCTCTTTTACATTGTCAAATTACTGTCCTTCCATGTCCCTCTTCATCCATGGAAATAAAAAGAAGTTTCTCAGAGGAAAGCCAGGTGGGTTAGGTGCATGGAGCAAGAGATGCATGCTGTTCATTGCCAAAAATTGGTGCACTGAGATGGCTATGTGAGCAGGTGCATTGTAGTGGTGGCAAAACCAGTCCCCCATCTGCCACAAATCAGGCCTTTTTTGTCACACACTGTTATGTAATCTTTTAAGAACCTCTAAATAGAAAGCTTGATTACCAGTCTGGCTTGGTGGAACGAACTTCAAGTGCACTATTCCCCTCACATCATCAATCAGCATTTCACCTCTTTTGAAATGAGAAGACTCCTTATACACTTGAGTTTTTCTCATAGTGCAGTTCTTGTAAGCTGTGTTCAGCATCATACCACTTTCTACAGCATTTTTCCTGAGCAGGAAACAAAATTTTATAGCCTCATGCTGTTCTCTTAAATATACCATCACACACACACACACGCACACACAGTCACAAGGTTTGAGCAAAACTGCTTTTACAAAAAAAAAAAAAAAATTCACTGTGACCAGAAAGAACCTTCCCAGGCAACACCACTGGGTTCACTAACTCAGAACAGGTTGTTCCATGCTTATCTAGTGGAAAAAAATGCATGTTAAGAAAGCTCCGCCCAGCGGAGCTGTTTCTCTCTTTTTTAGGTAACCCCTCATATACCAAGAAGCCTAGCTCTCTAAATTAATCTGCTTTTGATAGGGTGCATCCATCTTGGACTTTTCAGAGCAGTTCTATTTCTATATATTGCATGAGAATATTTATGTTACATGTGTCTTTTCACTCTTAAAAATGATCCACTGTGGATGGTGAATTATAAAATATTTATGAGTCTGAGTCAATTTGGCAGCAACTAAAAACAGCTCTAGCCATTTGGAGTTTATTTACTCATTGGCTATTCCACATTCATTGAGACATGTAACACATGGCCCTGTGCTCAGAGATTCATAAAGAGTTTTAGGCTGGTATCACTCCAGGCTACCGAGGACGTCCAGTTTCAACTAACTCGTAACCTGTCTGAATCTTCCACCTACATTCATAGAAGATATTAGGTAGCCTCGGAAAGGTATTATTGTCTCTGGTTTATTCACATAACTTTGAAATGTGAACAATCACATTAGTCTTGCAAGATTGGGTAGTAAATAATGGCCTAGGAAGCAATCAAACTCATAAATTGGGTAGAAGGTGAATAAAATATTTAAGTATTCATCAAGGATAAGATCAGAAGATTATGGTTGATGGATGTATAAATGCATAAGAAGTGAGTGTCTCCTCTAATTTTTGCCATGTTATATCTTGTTTTGATCCTACGTATCTTCTGAAAGTCTTCCCTTTGGAAGTAAGACTCCTGAGTCAGTTAAAATCGCTCACTGATTCACCACCTTCAAATCCACTCAGACTCACAGTGACCCTATAGGACAGAGAAGAACTGCTCCTGTGGATTTTGGAGATTTACAGATCTTTGCAGGCATGAGTTGTCTCCTCTCTCTCCTATCAGTTGGGCTAGATTCAAAGGACAAAATGTGTGCAATATCAGTTGGACTAGATGCTATATACTTTTCCCTTGCTGTACTGGGTATATGCTGCCCCTATTAGTAAAGGAATACCATCAAAAGCAAAGCAGAAGACCCTCCTCGTAGCTCAGCGGTTAAAGTAACTGGCTGCTAACTAAAAGGTCGACAATTCACACCTACTAGCCGCTTGATGGGCAGAAATACATGGCCATCGGCTTCCATAGACATGACAGCCTTGGAAACCCTCTGAAGTCATGCTACCATTCCTATTAGTCAGAATGGACTAAATGGCAAAGGGTAGGCAAAGTCGATTTCACTGAACAATGTGTTTCCCATCTCAGAGTCTGGATAATTTCTAAGTTTGGAAAATTGTTTGCTTTGTGCCTTATTATTGAGTATAATCACACAGAGTGAACCATGTGACCATCATTCCCACAGTAAATTCCTACAGCTTCAGGAGAACCATCAATGGCTTGCTACTTTGAAGTCTGGCAAAGATATCAGAACGCAGGAAAACAGCATTATTCCTAAGCTTGCCCATTCTGTGAATTAAAAAACATTCAATCATTGGGTAAAACTGATCCAAGAAGAATTGGGTATATCTGTCTTGCTATCAAGTGTGTTTGATCACTGTGTCAATGTCCACATGATTGGACACCATCAAGACTCAGAACATCCACTAGTCCTCTGTTTCTTCAGCGCCTTCACCTGGTGTGACCACTGCCAGGTCCAGGTCCACCACCAGACACTCCCAGTGAAGAAAATCACTCACCAGACAAGTTTGGGGAGAACATACCTTGTCATACTACATACCAAAACACATTCTCTTTCTCCGTCTTCTGAGAACCATGATAGATGGCAGCCTTGGTCCGCTCCGAGCTCTATCATGGAGGAGGGGCAGCCTCTCAGGCCGTCCCACGCTGACTATTCCAATGGTGCTCATTCCAGGGCAAATGCTTCCTTTGAACACTGTGCTGTGAGCTATGGACCACCGCTTACTGATGCCTAGTTGAAGGATTCCATATAAACCATCCCCCACCAGCAAGAAGAGAAAGGTCATTTGCAGTCCTCAAGGGGGAAACTTAGTAACATGAAGAAAACATTGGAGAAAGGATAGATCATGATGGCAGGTATGGTGGAGTTGCATTTTTAATAATGTGTAAACTTAAAAAAAAAGGGATATCCCTGTAAGCACTGTTTGCATGAAACATGGTTTGGGTGCATGCCTGTTGCCTTCTTGGATCACGCCAGGCTTCTTGCTCCAAGACGCTCCACAGTGATGTCTGCTTCTATAATAAATCAATTGGGGGATGAGGGGGAAAGAGGAGCTTATACAAAAGGCTCAAGTAGAAAATGATTTGGAAATGATGATGCCAACATGTGTACAAAGATGCTTGATATAGTTGATGTATGGATTGTTCTAAGAGCTGTAAAAGCCGCCAATGAAATGATTTTAATTAATTAATTAACCTTTGCTAAATACTGCAAAGTGCTCTGGGGTCTGAATTGTATGGATGATAATATCATGCAGTCCTCATTAAAATTCTGGGTGATGAGTATCCTGTTTCTCATTTTACAGATGAGTTCAATAAAATTTAGAAAGCAGAAAAATAATTTCTCCAAAGTCACAGAAATAATGAAAAAGAGAAGTAAAATTTAGCCCAGATCCTCTAACTTCAAGACTAGTGCTCTGCCTACTTGTGAGAGCAGCAACTGAGGTGAAGATGGAGCCAACAGATGGACCATGTAGACTTTTCATGCTGAAATAGTTAAAGCTCTTCCCACAAAATGACGTCTAAACATGATCTTTCTATGCATACTACTCCATTGCAGATCCTTAGAAGTCCTGATTCTATTTTTAATTCTTTATGTTTTTCTACTTGCTGGATTCCTGTAAAAAAAAAATGTTAAGGCAAAAAAATTAAAGGAAAATATCCCTTGGAATTTCTTTCATGCTCTGTTCCCAGCCTGTGTGTGTATTTTTCAGTGTGTTTTTAAACGGTTGCATTGACTCAGCAACAGACTAGCCAGCTACGTGACAGTTCGTCTCTGGTTTCCATTACCCATGATTAATACCAGGGATTGTGTTTATATTCTCAGAGTCTACACAGCAGTTAGGGGCCCTGGGACTTTGGTTCCGGCTCTGATAAAAATTGAAAGAAAGAAGAAGAAAAAGAAGAAAGTGGGGGCATGTGTAGAACACAGAGGTTCCAGCAGTTAATCAGGGAGCTGCAGGCAATTCACTGGGGGCAGAGTAAGGATTGATGAATAGAAGAGGGATTGCTGGGGGGAAGGGAGCTAGGGATTCACCAATCCAGGTTCAAAATAGCTGCCAGACTCCATTCAGGGACACCCTTAAGATGATGGAAGTTGGAGCTGAACACTGTGTCCTTAGCAGATTAGAAGGAGGTCACAGCAATAATTAATAAGTGTCTCTAATTGACTAAGTATGATTCATTACAACCAAACCTCGGACTTAGGCATCGGACTATTAGGTGATAGAGTCATTAGAAGAATACAAAAAAAAATCGCTTTTTGGATACTTGTCCTTTCATGGTTTATAAAATAGTTCACTCTCCAAGTTGATGCAGACCTTGAAGGTAAGGTAACCCAGCCCACAATTTCATATTGGAAATCTCCATCACAACTCATTAGGGACGCTGGCTGGATAATTCCAGGACCAAAGAATTCATTACCTACTAGGAGAGGTCAGTCCATCTTTCAGCTTTTCTGGCCTTTTGAGAAACTGTTGTTCACTTAGTCAATAAACAATTATCGCGTGCCCACGAAGTTCTCAGCAAAGAAGCAAAAATGATTTGTGCTCAACTGCTAACTAAAAATTAGTGACTTGAACCCACTCAAGAGTATGATAGTAGAAAGACCTTGCAATCTACTTCCATAAAAATTATAGCCAAGCAAACCCTTTGGAGCACTTGTATCCTATAAACGTGGGGTTGCCAGGAGTCAGAATCTACTCAACAGCCATGAGTCTGGGTCTCTAGGCCCTGTTACAAACACTATGGGAGATAATTAAACAAAGGGGGAAACAAAAAATATTTTTTCGCTCCTGGGAAGAAAAATCAGCAATTGGAAAATCTGACGTCGCTCATAGAGACAACAGTGGAGATCACATGGTGGAATTTTGCAAGATGAATAACTTGTTCATTGCAATGACTTTTATTTTAAAATTAGGAAAGATATGCCCCAGCGTTGTAGCCTTTCACCATACTTATTCAATATTAGGCCAAACCTAATCCATAATAAAGGGTCATGAAAGCAGCAGTCAATGAACTCCGTGGGCAAATGTGTGGCAAAGATATCTATTAAGAGTTAAAAAGTAAGTATGTCTCTTTGAATGGTAATCCAAAGCATTATAGTTTCAATTGCCTCACATGCATGTGAAAGCTAGACAGTGAAAGAATAAGGAAGGCTGAAGAACCATGAATGAATTTGAAATATGGCATTAGTGAGGAATATTGAGAGAAAGATGTTTAGAATGCTCCATAGAAGCAAGGATGGTGAGACTAGTCTCCCATCCTTTGGACATGAGGGACCGGTCCGAGAGAAGGAAATGATGCTCGGTAAAGCAGAGGGTTCGTTTAAAAAGGAAAACCCTCGAGGAGCTGACACAGTAGCTACAACAATGGGCTCAAACCTAGCAATGGTGGTGAGGATGGCATAGAGACAGGAAGTGTTTTGTTCTTTGTACAGAAGGTCCTTCTGAGTCAGAACTGACTCTTTAGCCTCTCACAACCAAGACCCTCATGGAGTTCACTTTTATTCATCTCTTCCATCAACCTCTTTTACCCTGAGCTACTGATAACCCTCTGGGTTCTGTTATTAAAG
This sequence comes from Tenrec ecaudatus, assembly GCF_050624435.1. Classification (NCBI taxonomy): domain Eukaryota; kingdom Metazoa; phylum Chordata; class Mammalia; order Afrosoricida; family Tenrecidae; genus Tenrec; species Tenrec ecaudatus. The sequence continues at coordinate 64,223,307 of NC_134541.1, read as the reverse complement.
CCCAAGAAAAGGCATGATTCCATGATCCACTTTGTAAAGAACCATGGAGCCCTGGCACCACTGTGGGTGAGTGTTATGTTAGCTTGATAATGGGGAAGTGGGTGGTTCAAACCCGCCAGCCATTCTGAGGGAGATAGATGAAGTTATCTATCCTTATGAGTCCAAGTTGACTCGGTGTTAGTGGGTTGGTATAAATATTTAAACAGAGTACTGATGTCCTCATTTAGTTTCGCCTTTCCAAGTCCTTCAACCAGTCCTAATAACATGGTTTCAAGGCACTTTACAATACTGGCTCCCAATTTCCAAACCTTTTCTTGTTTTTCCATCCTCCCTTTAAAGTGCAATGCTCAGAAATTAAGAAGGAACACTAGAGTCTGGAATACTGCAGACTCCTGCGGAGGTATCATTGTTGTTGTTGTTGTTGTTCTAGTTTTCAGAAGCCTGATGTTATCTGAGTTTACATTGCCATTTTTATATCACACCACACTCATATTAAACTCACAGATCATTGTTTAACCTCTGGGATGTCAAGGTATTTATTTGAAATAGCAATTGCTCTATTTTTTTCTGGTAAATTACACTAACTAAATCAACAGTACACAATGAGTCTATTAAAAGCGCATCTCAAAGAGCTCTGCAATAAATATTTAGCCAGCTATGAGCCACAGATTTCCCTCATGCCAGAATTTTCTTCCAGTACATGAAGAGTCGCAGAGCCTAGTTATAAATGTCAAGTCTAAATCTCAATTGATGTATCAGAAATGATGAGGTAAGGGAGTTCCGTCTCGGAGTATCATTTATAAGAATTAAAGGTAATACACTCTAAGCACTGCACAACACTATTTCATTTAATCTTCACAATAGCCCTTAAAAATGGGTCCTAACTACCAGTACTTTGACTTATGCATGAAAAAAAAGAATATTTTTGAGATTCATAATTGGCCCAAATTCAAGCAGATTTTATGTGCAAAATAACACCTCAACAAGAATACATACATATAGCCCCTCCTCTTACTTGCCTTCTTATCTCCCTTGTTAATTTTCAAACAACAGGGCAGACATATCTGCAGTGACTCATTAGTCTTCTTAAATGATTTGGGGAAAATTAATTTAAACATCAAGCTAAAAATGACTTCACTCTACTGGCTTGGGATTAGGTGACTAAGAAGTAGAATGATTCCTCTTTCTAAAGCCAGTACACTCGCTGAGATCCTTTCATAAAAAATAATCCCTGTGAATCAGACCTGCTGCATTATGATTCTCTCCAGCTCGGGCGCCAGCAAGAAGGGGAACTTCACACAAGATAGCACTTTCCTTTCTTCTGGTCCTTTTCCATCATTTACAACATGGACTTTACTGCTCTGAGTTTGGTTGTGCACACGGAGGATGTATTAAAAAGTGATTTGGGAATGACTTAGCTAACTCACTCTCAAGTTAGGGCTGTTCCACCTACATCCAAAGTGTGAGGGACCCCAAGATCTGTTTCTATTTATCACTAAGTCTCAGGGTATGATTGAACCCCACCCAGTTGGTATAGGCTTCAATTAGCTCATGCTTCAGGGAGCTCTTTCATAGATTGGCCAGGATACTCCATGAATCAACCATTACCAAAAAAAGATATTTCATATTCTTGCACAGGGAGCAAATGCTTAAGTCCCACACAGAATTTCCCTTATTCTCTCCTTCCACCTTACGGAAGGAAACTAGTTTTCATTCTCCACTGACTTCAGAAATTCAGTTTTTCTTCTTATTTTGTTCTGTCTGCTTCTATTGCACTTTCTAGTCCTCTACTCATTATATATATTTGACCAAAAATAATTTGAAAAAGTAATTGCATAATTGGAATTATGGGTTTGGGGAAACATTTTCATTTAGTTTACCAATGTTTCATGGTTAAAACAGGCAATTTGGGTTAGATCCAAGTATCATTCTCATGAAAGAACTCAGATAACGTGCCTGCTTGAGTCACAAAACTCGATGAGCAAACCCCGTATGGCTCTGAATCCCATTTAAAACTAAAAAGATGATACTACATAATTCATGTACTAATTCATTCCTTCAACATTTGGGCAGTTAGCTCATCTTCTATATGCAAGGTATGAAATGAGGTGCACTAAACTGACAGTCACTTTGCAACTGTCGAAACCATCACACACACACCAGGGGTTAGATATGACACAATGTGTGTGATCACTGAGCCACACATTCAGTCAAGGAGGACCAAAATAGCTTCCATATGAAAATTCTTTCCCCTTAGGTGGCAAAACTTGTCTGAGTATCAAGAATAACAAATTTTCAAGTCACCTCTTATGATGCGTCCTTAAAGAACCAGGAAGACGCAGGGAATTCCGTGCAAACGCCACAGTCTGCCGGCCTTAGAAGGATAGGTTTGCCCCAAGACTTTTATCGATGGTCTAAGAGCTTTCCAACTCTGGGGTGTTGAGTGGGTGGTTTTGACAATTTCAGCTGAGTGTGAGATGTTCCACAGAGATATGGTCAATTGTGACAAGAGCAAAGAACCATAACATTTCTTATGTCTGAATGTAGGCAGCATTTGTCCCTTTTTAACCATGGTTCAAGTTCACCGCAGGATGAAGATGGAAAGATACAGGAATGCATGCCATTTGCTACACGACAGAAATGTGCTCAACTGTCCCTTGTCATTGAGCTTGATAAGCCTTAAAAAAATCTGTTCACTGACAATTTCACAAATCCTTTGATCCACTCCAAGGGTGGATTTATGACCTCCGAGCTGTAGGGTTGCAGCCCAGGGGATGTGCTCAGCATCAAAATAAAAATAAATATAATAACCCATGTGGCTGTGTACGAATCCCATCTGTCCATCTGACAAAAAGATATCCGTGCCCTCTGCATTAGCTTCACCATGCATCTAGAGTAGATTCTTCCTCGGGGAGTTACCTTCTAGTCTATGGTTTCAGAGATTCCTGTTCTGTTCCTATGTCTCCGTCGTTTTAAAAGAATTCAGTGAATGCGATATTTTGGGAAGGCAAGTGTGGGAGGAGCTGGATCTGATAACTCAGAGAACCAGATCTCCTGGCCAGCCAATTTACCCAAGCTTTGGAGAGTATATTTGGCCCTTTTGAAAGCCAAAGACATTTTGAAGTTCAGGGGATATTAGACTGACAATGATGTTCAAGCGTCAATATTAGTGGATTCTAATGCATTTGTCAGGAGTAAGTACTTGCAGTATTATTGTTTCTTTAAATACAGACATGTTATCATATGTACTAAGCCCTTGATATAAGTTAGCTCATTTGTTCCTCCTGAGAATTACACTTAAGTAGTCCCAGTAAAGGTCCTCCTGAGTAGTTGATGGAAGTGAGTAGGTTTTGAGTTGTTTGGTAGGGATGAGAAACAGATTTCATTAAGTAATCAGCTGTGTTTCTTTGGGTTCTCTATAGAAATAATACAAGTGATGCTTGTATATGTATATATATAGAATGAGATTTATATTGAAAAATGACTTACACAGTTATAGAATTAGGTTTCATTCCATAAAGCCGATGTAAATTAGAAGCTTCTCCTGACTCATGTAGCTGCAAGAGATTATGAACGGGAAGCAGGAAGATGAAACAGAAGGACCACAGGCTGGTGGATGCATAGTCAAATGAATTCAAGGTCAGCCAAATTACTCCAAGGTCGGCAGTCACTGAGTACTCCTGGGACAAGGTGGTGTTTTAACAGAAGATTGGTAAACGTGACATAGGATTAAGAACGAAGTAGGGGCAATAGAGAGCTCAGTTCTCCTCAGGGTCTCTTTTATACAAAAAGTCATAGCCTCAAGTGTGTGTCATCACACTTTGACCTGATTGATAGGCTGAACTCCACCCTTCCCATCACCCAGGTTCACAGAGAGTTGGCATCAAACCTAACCATCACATTTGCCAGAGTCAAAAACTGGAAAATAATTAGAGGCTGGGCTGGACTGTGTTCACTATCCCAGCACCACAACACCCCATCTAAAATCTTTTTAGATCAGGAATGGTTAGTGACATGTCAAATGGTAGCAGGGGTACAGAGGCTAGGAGATGTTTTCCCTGATAGGGAGAAGTGTTTCCCCACTGCTATTATTTAGAATTGTCATCATATTGGAAGAATAAAAGTGGACTGACTTATGGTAAGTCTGAGCATTTACAAGCCTTGGCTGATACAGGCTGATGTGCCCCTTCCATGTGGACTTAAGTATGCTTGATTCTTATTGGTCATTCTCTGGTTTTCTTAAGTAGTGAACTCTCCCAAACTCCACTCCAGTTCACCTCAGAAACACTTTTCCAAGGAAGAATTCTCTGCTTCAAACTCAAACCAAACATGCTGCCATAGAGTCATTTTTGACTTACAGTGACCCCATATATACTCCTCTGCTTACCTGAGCAAAAGCAAACTCACCCTGCATTCATTTGGCTGACCTTACTAACACATAAGAAAGGGGCGAAGAGCATGCTGGAGGACTTTCAAAGCCGTTGCAGGATGAAAGGAATCGAGAGGAAGTAGCATTTGGAGGGGATCTGAAAGGATTTCAATATAGATTTCAATATAGGGTAGGAGTGGTGAGGCCAAGGCATACTAAAGGTTAATTACTAAAGTTGGGGAAATACAAAAACTCTTCATGGTATCTTAAATCTCCCAAATAGTTAGAACACTTGTAGTGGAATAGGGGAAATACAATAACAAAAAAGGATAAGCAGTACATTTTGAAATGTATTGAATTACTAATTCTAATTTTGAAAGTGTTTATGGATAGGGTAACTAAAGAATCAGGAAATCTTTTGCATCCCATGCATCCCATTAGGTCATAAATTTGTGGAATAAAAGGAAAAATGCATTTATTGTTTTATATCTTCTTGAACATCTAGAACAGAGTTTGGTGTGAAAATAAAATTAACAAATAAAATCAAAGACATATGTATAAGCCATACTAAATAAATAACACTTGTTTCCAGTGTCCATAACTAGTGGCAAGGGCAATCAGGAACAAATGAGGTCAATGCCATTAGAAAAAAATGATAGCGCCATCACAGGATGCTGTGGAAGCAGAGGGCACTAAATATTTGTCCTCAGTAAATACTTGTGGCCTGGCTGTGTGGGCGTGTTTGCAGATCTAAAGTTGGCACACAACTTGCCAACACAGAATAGGATTTGCGAGACCACCTAGAGCGCTCATTTGTGAGCAGCCCTGACGGGGCCACTAATTGTGAGCTTGAGAAAGTCAGACGGTTTGGAATCGGTTTCTTTTATTTGCAAAACTAGGGGTTAAAATCATATCTTAGTTTAAGTTTGCTCAGTTCAAATTTTAAGAAAGAGTGCAATTTTTTTTTTAATTTCTAGTTCTAGGCCTCTTCTCCTATTGCCTTTCTTACCCTGTCTCCTACAACTGGGCAGTGTGACCTGGACAATCCCTGCAGTCTATGGGCAGGCGTCTAACACATCAAGTTCGTCCCTGAGGAAACCGTGTGGAGGGCAGGGTGAGGACTTTGAGCCTGCAGTGCATGGGTTAGCTGCAGCAGGCTCTCCATCAGCTTGTGTACAAGGACACAGCTTTCCGTTATAGCCACTCTAGTCCTCTGCTTCTGAACCCAAGGGCTTTCCTCCACCCCCGCAGACAGCTGAGCCACTTCCCCCACTCCCACCCATCTCTACAAGAAAGGGTCCTCTGTGTTGTGTCTCATGTTATATGGTCCCTTTTCAAAAAGGGACTAGAATAGCTGTTTTTTCCCCTTCCAAGGGAAACCATCATGTTGCTATTTTAATTGCATGATGAATTAAGCCCTGCTGAACTGTTTGCATAAATCAACTGGATAATGCCTAGAACTTTGGGAGGAAATAAGAGGTTGGGAGATGGGGGGGTGCTTTAAAAGTCACCTTAACAGATAGCATACAGGGAAGACCAGCATTTAGTCTTATGAAAGAGTATGATTCAAGTTGGCAAGAGAAATCAAGAAGGCATAGATACTTCTCTGGGCTGGGTTATTGTTGGCTAGCACCTGCCACAAGGACCTCCCACGATGACCAAGAGGAAAAAATAAAAAGATGTGAGCATGCAATGTTTTCATTTTGATGAGGGCTATTTATAGGGTAGAGATTGCTGTGTTTACATGTGTGCATTTTCTTTTCAGGGTTATCGTCAGCTTTTTTGGTCTTCTCATTACAGAAGCAGAGAGGCAACAATTGTGCTTCCTGAGAACTTGTGGGGAACATTCCAGGAACCTCTGCTGAGTCAGGTAGAAACTGAGCTGAGTCTTCAAAAGTGGCAGTTCTGAGACAGTTCCACTTTTGTTCCAAAGAAGATGCTGATAGTTCCTATAAAATCCCATGGAAAAGAATCCTCTGGTAGCAACCTGGTCTGTGACCAAGGAATCTTGGGGGGGAGGGGAAGGAGCTGATGAGTTTTAATGCTGATGAAAGCAACTTAAGTAAAGTCCTGCATAGGTATGTGCCTATTCCATGCTCTTTCTGTACCTTGAGAAAGAGAAGAAAAGCTCCTATCGGTTTTATTGTTGGTGGAAAAGAACATGAAAGAGAGAAACTAAATGCTAGTCCCAATCCTACCACAATCAGAGATCCTGTAGTGGTCACTTCTTTTCTCTGGACTCAGTTTCTCTTTCTATAAAATGCAGACGGTCTTGATTTCATAGAGTCTTTCTTCGTCTTGCATTTTCTGAATCAGGAGTTCTTGTAAAAAGAACAGAGCGCTCATGAGTTCATCCAAGTATTTTTAATCAAGGCATGGGAATTAACAACTGACCTTTGGCCCTAACCTGTGGAATAGCACCCACTTTGAGTCTAGAGTTACGGGGAGATGATGGTAGATGATTAAATCTGCCCAATTTCAAGTGATGCCATGTAAAAAGTTTTATTAATGAATAAAGCACTGGCCATGAATAAACACTGGCCCTTGGGTGCTTGATCCTGTGTTTTCACATAGACAAGTCATTATTCATCGGCAGAAGGGAAGCCCGTGTACCCTCTGTAAGTAAAGACAGAAACATAAGTCATAAAGAAGCCATCCAAATTTAAGACAAGATGAGTGTCATAGACTAAATGCGTGTTGACTTGGTGAGGCCATGATTCTCAGTAGCATAGAACTATCATCCATTTTGCGATTGGATGTAATTATTTTATGTGTTGTAAATCCTTACTTCTCTGCTGAAGCAGGATTAAAGGCAGTTATGTTAATGAAGGAGGACCCAATCCACAGCTTTAGGTTGTATCCTGAGTCAATCTTTTTTGGGATAGAAAAGGGATTAAACAAGTAACCAGAGCCCAGAGTAACTACATACCACCACAAAAGAAAAACTGGGAGTGAAGTCTGTCCTGTGGACCGGGGGTCACTGTGCTGAGAGACTCTTACACCTCAGAGGAAGACTGATGGCAGAAACCTTGCCCTAGAGCCAATAGAAAGAGAAAGCCTTCTCCTACAACCGAGGCCCTGAATCCAGACTTCTAGCTTCCTAAACTGTGATAGAAAATAAACTCATGTTTACTACAGCCTCGTGATGGTGGTATTTCTGTTGCAGCTCAACTAGATAACTAAGGGAGTGAGATAGAAGTACACAAAGCAAGAGAAAACAGGAATAAGAAGTTTGTTCTCTCCACCACATACCAAAGTCCCTCATTCATCAAGTTTGTTTTTCCTCCTCATCCTTAATTTTTATTACCTTGCTCAGAAAAGAGTCACTAAATATCTCCAAACTTTGCCTTGGACAACGAGAGTTGAAGAGAAACAAGAAATATGAAGAACCAGAAAGAGAATGTGTTAAGAAAATTGTAACTGCCTAAACAAGGAGTCCTGGTAGTATAGTGGGTTGCTCATTTGATGGCTAACTACAAAGTCAGCACTTTAAAACCACAAGCCATTCCTCTGAATGGAGGAAGCTTTCTACTCCTATAAAGAGTTAGACTCTCTGGTCTTGTCAGATTTGTAAGGTAGAATTGGGATCATGATAGTGGGTAGGATCATGAAAGTGGGTGGGAAGGAAGCATTTAGGAAGCAGAGGAATGTTGTATGTTTCACCATTGCTACACTGCACCCTGACTGGCTCACTTCCTTCCCATTGCTTACAGATGGGCTTTGGGTCCCCACTCCATACACCCCCTCATTCACATTGATATGATTATTTGGTTTGATGCCTGATACCTGATCCCATTGACTCTAGACCAGAGGGTGTACACTGGTACAGATAGGAGCTGGAAACACAGGGAATCCAGGACAGATGACCCCTTCAGGACCAGTGGTGTGAGTGGCAATACTGGGATGGTGGAGGGAAGGTGGGTTAGAAAGGGATAACTGATTACAAGGATCTACCTATAACACCCTCCCTAGGTCCCCTAGGACAACAGAAAAGTGGGTGAAGGGAGACGTCAGACAGTGTAAAACATGACAAAATAATAATAATTTATAAATTATCAAGGGTGGAGGGAAGGGAAGGTGGGGGGAATGAGGAGCTGATACCAAGGGCTCAAGTAGAAAGCAAATGTTTTGAGAATGATGATGGCAACAAATGTACAAATGTGCTTGACACATGGATGGATGGATGGATGGATGGATGGATGGATGGATGGATGGATGGATAGATTATAATAAAGGTTGTAGGAACAGTGAAAGGATTTTTTTTTTTTAAAAAAAGAAAGATACCACACCAAAAAAAGAGAGAGAGAATCTCAGAAACCCACAGTGGACAGTCCTGCCCTGTCCTATAGGATAGCTATGTGTTGGAATTTACTCAACAGAAGTGAATCAGTAGATGAGGAATGAAAAGAAAGGAAGAAAACCTCCCACAGGTAACATATTCCCACTTAGACAGGACCTAAAAGGCAAGTGTGGACTACACAGACAATCTCACAAACAATTGAGGGGCTGGTGCTGGTCATATACATGGCATTTTGGAGTCCAAATAAAATATGGGGGGAAAAAGACTCATCCTTGAGCTAAAAGAACTTGGAAGCCATTTTCAGTTTTAGTCTGCAGAAGGCTTATAGATCTTTTTTGACATTAAACACGGGGCAGTAATGATATTGCCCAAAAGAATTGAGAACCAAAGCTACGGGAGATGACTCAAGCTTTTAAAATGGCATGTTTCAGTCCAGCCCACCGTCTTTGTAGCTTTTCTCCTTCTGCTCAACTTTGAAGAAGCTGTCAGGTTGATTCCAGCTCACAGCAACCTTGTAGGAAAGAATAGAACGACCTTGCAGGATTTCCAATGATTTAAATCTTTAAAGTAGTAAGAGCCTCATCTTTTTTTTACAAAGTATCTAGTAGTTTGAATGGTTGACCTTTGGGTTATCAGTCTAGTGTTTAATTCATTTTGCCATCAGAGATTTGTAATGCTGAGTAGTTCACTTATTTCACAAATGGTGAGTTTGGGATCTATCTTACACTAAAGGACAAAGTGACTCACCATATACATTTAGACCAGCAGTTCTCAACCCGTGGGTCATGACCCTTTTGGGGGTCGAACAACCCTTTCACAGGGGTTGCCTGACTCATAACAGTAGCAAAATTACAGTTATGAACTAGCAACAAAAATACTTTTATGGTTGGGGGTCACCACAACATGAGGAACTGTATGAAAGCATCGTGGCATTAGGAAGGTTGAGAACCGAGAACCAATGGTTTAGACACTCTTTCTGAATCTACATATTCTAACGCATAGGAACATGATAGGACAGAATAGAAGTGTTCGTGAGTTTCCCAGATGCTAAGTCTTTACGGGAGCAGAGCACGTCATCTCTCCCTCAGAGCAGTTGGTGGGTTCAAACTACTGGCCAATGCTTAAACAACTGTGGTCCAGGGCTCGCTGTGCCTGTACATACATGGCCTTAAATGTGGACCGTTGACCACGTAGACTTTCCATGGTAGAAATTTTATGAAGACCTTAGCAGACATTTAACCAACGAGTTTGCCTTGTCTCTGGGTGGGCCTATACCAAAACACCTCTCAAACCACACTGTGTCATTCATTTTTATTTCTAACGTGTCTGCTTATATTTTCAACACTCTTAAATTTCAGTAAGTCATGGGACCCATTCATCATCTCTCTATCATCATTTCCTAATTTTCTGGGAGATGGTAGATTCTGCCAATTCCAGTAACAACCTCAATTGTTCCTGCCACTGTACCAGAACAGGAAGACTTTGGAAAATATTGTGAAATCACTGGTGATAATTCTACTTTAATAAGAGTATTTACTCCATGGTTTAATCTTCTTCTATCCTGTCTCTTATAACTCTTTCTTTCTAACTCTGCTATTTCCAGAAGAAAAGAGGTTTTCATTGCATCTCAATTTTGTTGTTACACAGATCATTTTTCAGTCATTAGCTGTATCACTATGGTGATGGCTGCAAACTTTCTTCGTTTACTCTCCTTCTCCACGGTAGTTTTGATCTCTTAATAATCGGGAGAGTAGTAAAGTAAGAAAGTTGGCTTATGTTTCAACTGTCTTTCTCTTCTTTCAATAGCTTTCTGTCTTCTGAGATATATGGATCCCCAGGGAGAGTTGAACCAAGTACTCACCCCATGATTCAGCTCTTCTTTAGTGAAATGATAGCTGTGCTAAAACATTGAACATTCATCCTTCTTTTCTCACCATCAATACTTAATTGTTGCTTAGAACTGGCTTTATTTCCAACCGTGGCAGTCATCTAAACTGGTGTCAATTTAACAATTAAGAGTGTAGAGGTGGCCTCTAGGCTGTCAATCTTGAGATAGCCAATGAGATTTCTATATGGGCAGGGCCTTCTCCTGAGAATTCTGGGAAATCTAGTAATTCCTTCATGGAGGTGAGAGATACTATCTCTCTCAGTTCACTCCCTTGGAGACTCTCTACTGACAAGGCAAACTTCTTGTGAGGCATCCCTGAGGAGATGCCACATGGACCTACCTGACGCAGCCCTGGGAACTGGAATGGCCATGTGAAGACCCCTGCCAGCGCTGAAATGCCTCTACCACCACTGAATTTGAAGACACTGACCTGTGATCATTCTCTATTTGCCACCATTTGCATGTGGTTCATGAATCTGAACAGAACTTTATGGATTGGTGTTGGACATATGGGCTAATATGGGACTTATGACTTTGGACTGGACTGGTTTGGAATGTTTTCTCAATGTTCAATTGCTCTTGTATATAAATCGCTTTCTTATACACACATGTGTGTCCATGGATTTCTTTCTATAGTCTACCCAGACTAACACACCAACCATAAGGAGATAAAGAATATATGCGTCTAAGTGAAAATAAAATGATGATAAATATGCTTTTCAGTATATAAGTCATATCCAATACTCTCTAAATACCATTATATGACATATCTATGATGACCAAGATTATTTATAAGATCAGATAAGGGAATGCTTATTTTAAGAAATATTAGATAGATCTATATTCTAGAATATTTTAATGGATAAACAAAACACTGTCATTGCATATAATAGAATATTACTGAGCCATAAAAATAAATTAAGTCTTGCTATATAGCAGAACAGAAATTAACCTTGAAAGCGTCATACTTAGTCAATCACAAAAAGATGAATAGTATATAGTCTCACATACTAAATATCTAAAATAGGCAAGCGTATCCAGACCAAAGTTTATTAGTGTCTTCCAGGGTTGCGTGTGGGAAGGAAGGAACACATTTTTTTAGGACACATGTGATGGAAAAGTCGGCAATAATTATTGGTGATAGTTGCATAACATGGTCATGATAAATGGTGTCACTAAACTATACACATGAAAGACGAGCTAGTGTCCAAATAGCACACATGGGGATAGGGGACTCCTCAGAGATCAGAGAAGAGGGGGCTCCATGGAGATGGATTTCCTACAGTTCCAGACCACAGCTTCTCAGCTTAAAGATAATTAGATACAAGTTTATTAAAATAAAAGAGGAGTCGTATCTGCCAATAGACTACTTATTGTCTTCAAATCTTAGCACAAGTCAGTAGAGTACAGATACCCAACTCTCCTGATGGATTTTTCCCCATCCAGGAGCTTGGCTCCAGTATGATATCTTCACAGCCCTACCTTCCCCAATCGTAGGGATAGCACAGCTACCATAGCTGACTGAGGATGACTCTATAGGGCAGCCTGGAGCAGGTAAAATAGTGAATAAACGAACACTCCATACAAGCCAGGAGCTCCAGCACCACTTAGCAAAGCAATTCTCCTGTCCCTTACGTACAGTCCTGCCATTCCCATGCTTTTTATTGGTTTGCTTTTAACTTCTTTGGTTAGCACAGTGGCTCTCAGCATTCCTAATGCCGTGACCCTTTAAAACAGCTCATGTTGTGGTGATCCCCAACCACCAGTTTCATTACTACTTCATAACTGTAATTTTGCTACTGTTATGAATTATAATGTAAATATCTGATATGCAGGATGTATTTTCATTGTTACAAATTGAACTTCATTAAAGCATAGTGATTAATCACCAAAACAATATGTAATTATATATTGTGAAATATTTACTTCTAATTATAAATAAATGAAATTTTGTCTTGAAGCATGGTGTAGCATAGGTAACTGTCTTAATATAACTACAGTAAACCACATTGCTACATTTTTGCGACAGTATGTATAAAAAATCCAACGTCAGTGTGAAGGTTGAGATAGCTTCTGTCTCATCACATCAGAAATTCTTGGGGCAGTCTTTGCAAGAGCACAATGAAGATCATATTTCACAACAAGTCTACTTCTGTATTTAGACTTGATAAGCAACAAGCTGGAAACCCCTGTTTCATAAAAATTTGTTGTTGGAAGAAGAAGGCGCAACACAGTCTCAGACAGAATCAGAATAGGATATGACTGCAAACACTTGATCCAGAATTTTGTAACTGGCATTGTAGAGAAATCAGTTCTCACTGCATCGCTGTTCTTAAGTTCAATGACCTCCTCTTGTGCTGTCTCAGGAACATCTTCAACTTTGACTGTGAATGGGCTTCTGGCAAATGCAAATGGGGTGTCAGGTAGATTTGGAAAGTAAGATGAAATTTCATCTGCAACCATGCGCAAGTTTTCTTTCACAGAAAGTAACATCGTAATCCTTTTTCTGGTTCAATGTCATGTTCCTCAAAGAAAGCAGATAAGGTAGGCAACATGTAAATTTGATTTTCATTCCATTTTTTTTCTTTTGCCAAAGTTGAAGTTGCATTTGGAATGATCGGATATTTTCAGACAAATCGAGGCATGTTGCATTTGGTCCTTGCAGTGATAAATTTAATTCTTTCAAGATGGCAAAGATGGCAATCAAGCAAGCTATTTTCTACAATTCACTTTTATCACTGAAAAGTGCTTCAAACTGTGGTCTTACTTTCTGATTAAAAAACATTTTTAGTTCATCATGAAGCTCAAAAACACACTTTGAAACTTTTCCTTTCAAAGTAATATAGGAGGGAACTAGGAGGCAAAGGGCATTTATAGATGTATAAATACAGGCATGTACATATGTAAATATATTTATATATTATGATGGGAAAATAAATCTATGTGAATATATTTACAGGTTTAGTATTAAGGCAGCAGATGGACATTGGACCTCTACTCAAATACTCCCTCAATACAAGAACACTTTGTTCTATTAAACTATCATTCCATGATGCTCACCTTCCTGACATGATCTCTGAAGACAAAGTGTGTGCATAAGCAAATGTGGTGAAGAAAGGTGGTGGTGGCCAGCTATCAAATGATATAGCATCTGAGGTCTTAAAGACTTGAAGACCATCTAGCTGAGAAGCAACAAAACCCACATGGAAGAAGTACACCAGCCTGTGTGATCATGAGGTATTGATGGGATCAGGTATCAAGCATCAAAGAACAAAAAAATCATATCATTGTGAATGAGAAGGAGTGCAGAGTGGAGACCCAAAGCCCATCTGTAGGTAAGTGGACATCCCCTTACAGAAGGGTAGTAGTGAGGAGATGAATCAGTCAGGATGCAGTGTAGCATTGATGAAATATAAAACTTTCCTCTAGTTCTTTAATGTTTCCTCCCCCAAATTATCATGATCCCAATTCTCTCTTACAAATTCAGCTAGACCAGAGGATATACACTGGTATAGATCAGAGCTGGAAACACAGGGAATCTAGGACTGATAAACCTCTCAGGACCAGTAATGAGAGTAGAGATACCATGAGGGGAAGGGGAAAGTTTGGGAGAAAGGGGAACTAATCACAATGATCTAAATATAACCCCCTCCCTGGGGAACAGACAACAGAAAAGTGAGTGAAGGGAGACATCAGACAGTGTATGACATGAAAAAACAATAATAATTTATCAATTATCAAGAGTTCATGAAGGAGGGAAGGTGAAGAAAGGAGGAGAAAAAAATGAGCTAATGCCATGGACTTAAGTAGAAAGAAAATGTTTTGAAAATGATGATGGCAACAAATGTACAAATGTGCTTGAGACAATGAATGTACATATAAATTGTGCTAAGAGTTGTAGGAGCCCCCAATAAAATGATTTTTTTATTTGTTTTGCTCTTAAAAAAAAAAAACTTTTCCTCTCTACAACCATCTCACTTCAGTGTGAAATAGCAGAGCATTATTCAGCACATCTAATTCGTTGCACAGTTGCGAAAACAGACAATTGTTTAAAGTGCCCACCTTTACAAATTTGACAGAATGTATAACGCTTCTCACTATTTCTTTTAACTTTTGTGGCAGCATCTTTGTTGTTAATATTTGCCTATGAATCATACAGTGAGTTCTGATGACTTTTGGTGACTCATTCAGTACCAAACTTTGAAATCCAGATCGACATCCTAGCACCATCTGTGCAAACACCACAAACCTTTTCCCAAGAGAGCTTATGCTCTTTCAGAAATGAACCAACTGTGTCAAATACATCACGTGCAGTAGTTGTCCTTTCAAGAAGCTAGCAAAAAAGAAACTCATCTTTTAAGTCGCCATCATTAATAAACTTCACATAAACCAGTCACTGTGAGCAGTGTGCAACATCTGTAGATTCATCAAGTTGGAAGTGGAAAGATTTAATTTTCTGGATTACCTGATCAAGAATATCAGCAGCCATGTCATCTGTTCTGTGGACAGTGTAGTAATAAGAAAATTGCATGCAAATTCATAATAAATTCATCTCCAATCATAACTTAAACAATATCTTTGGCCACTGGCAAATGTAAATCATCAGCAATGATGTGAGGTTTCATAACTCTGGTGATTCTGAGTGCCGCCAAATATGAAGCTTCAGTGGCTGCTATGTTTTGTTTGTGGTACTTGCCGCCAGTGTCAGGCCTGGTTTTCTTGAGTCCATCAGCGTTGCTTCTAAAATAGTTGTTATCCTTGATGAAAAACTCGAATGCTTGCTATAAAAATGACATCTTAGTTTGTTCAGCTTCATAGATTCAGCTGATAGAACTTCACAAGTAACACATTGTAGTTTCTCAATTCCTGCTGTAATTATTGAGGTAAAACCATACTGTAAAAAAATCCTAACTATATTTTCTTTTCTTAACATTCTCTACACAATCCATTGTCATGGGTGATTTGCTAACGAAAAAAATGTGTAACAATAGCTTTAACAATACAAAACATGATATATGGCATAGTTCAGTCAATACAGTTCATTAACGTTTCCTATGATTTACCATTCTGTGGTGTTTTTTTAGACACTTGTTACTATCACAAGGGGGCAGTATTCAAATCAACCACTGCTGAATATAAAAAGACCGATCAGCATCCAGATTAAGTTCCCATGGTACAGATACTTTTTGCAGTAATTGATAATTTTACAGTACATGATTTTACATTTACTCACTAATTATAATTCACAAAGTGTTGTTTTACCTCCAATACTGCTACTTTCAACACAGTAGCTGCTTTTAATAGAGCAGCTGTTTTCTACAGCTTTCTACATAGTAGCTGCTCTCACTATACAGTAGTTGCTCTCTACACATGTGTATAGATATGGTTGGCATAGGTACATTATGGCACCAACCCTGTCACATACACCTGTATTTGTACAGGTGTATGTGATGGGCCTGGCATGATGATGTCACCATGTGGGGTACTCGTATGTGGGCATAACTCCATGTGGTTGGAACCACCTGGAAATGGATAGAGGAACAGTGTCTCGGTTCCTAATGCCATTGGAAATATGTGTTTTCTGATGGTCTTAGGTGACCAGTGTGAAAGGGGTCACAGCTCACAGGTTGAGAACTGCTGGGTTAGCAGATAACACATAGTATTAGCCTATTAACAAGATATTAGCATAAAAATAAAAGTAGAAACTGAAGCAACAGTTTTTGGTTTTTTAATCATTTTATTGGAGGCTCCCACAGCTCTTATCATAATCCATTGTATCAAGAACATTTGTACATATATTGCCATTATCATTTTCAAAACATTTTCTTTCTACTTGAGCCCTTGATATAAGCTCTTCATTTTTCCTACCCTACCCTCCCCTCCCTCCACCATGAACCCTTGATAAATTATAAATTACTATTTTTTTCTATCTTATATGGTCCACTGTCTCCCTTCACTAATTCTTATGTTGTTCACCCCCCTGGGGCAGGAGGTGGATGGGGTGAGGTGGTATATGTAGGTCATTTGATCAGTTCCACCATTCTCACCACCACCACCTTCCCCTGACCTTGCTGGTATCACTACGCTCTTTAGTGATCCTGGGGGATTTATCTGTCCTGAATTCCCTGGGTTTCTGCTCTGATCTGTACCAGTGTACTTGCTCTGGTCTAGCCTATTTGTAAGATAGAATTAGGGTCATGATAGTGGGGAGCAAAGAAGCATTAAATAACTAGAAGAAAGTTGTGTGGTGCTATACTGCATCCTGACTGGCTCGTCTCTTCCTGTGACCCCTCTGTAAGGGGATGTCCACTTGTATACAGATGGGCTTCAGTTTTCCACTCCACCCTCCCCATCATTCACATCAGTATGATTTTTGTTCTGGGTCTTTAGTGCCTGATACCTGATGCCATTGATACCTCATGATCGCAAAGGCTGGTGGGTTTCTTCCATGTGGGCTTTGTTACTTCTCAGCTAGATTTATCTTCAAGTCTTTAAGAAAAGAGATGGTATATATTTTGACAGACCAACAGCTTTCTTCAGCACATTTCCTTATGCACCCATTTTGTCTTCAGTGATTGTGTTGGAAAGATGAGCATCACAGAATGCCAGGTTATGAGAACAAGGTGTTCTTGGGTTGAGGGAGTACTTACGTACAGACCCAATGTCCATCTGCTGCCTTAATACTTAGCATGTAAGTATATGCAAATATATCTATTTCCCTATAGTTATATATAAATATATTTTTATATATACATGCTTGTATTTAGACCTCTATAAAAGTCCTTTGCCTCCTGGTTCTTTCCTCTATTCCTATTTACTTTCCTCTTGTTCCACTATTATGTTCGGCCTTCATTTGTGTTTACCAATTCCTCACAGCTACATTGCCCTTGATCAAGCCCCACCAGGCATTCTACACCCTACTCACCATCAATTTTAGATCACGTGTTCTTCCCTTGTCCCTGGGTTTGCTGTCTGTCACCCCTTCCATTCCCCTGCCTCCCCTTCTCCGATGTCCCTCCAAAACCATTGTTTGTTTTCACCTCCAGATTGTTTATCCCACCTACCTTATTTAAATAGATATACAGAGACAATAATAAGCACAAAAACAAGACAGAGCAAAACAAAACAACAAAAGAAAACAAAAAAACAGAACAGCAACAACAATAACAAAAAGCCAACGACAAAAAAAGAAACACCTATAAATAGTTCCAGGTCAGGTCTATTTGATGACCTTTAGGAGTGTCTTCCAGTCGAATCTGATAGAGTGCTATGCCCTAGCCCCAAGTCTATTTTTGGTATTCCTGGGGGACTTTATTGTTCCCCATGCTGCTCTGTTGAACTCCCCTAATGTTTCGCCCCAGTGTGGTGGGGTCATATCAGTCACAATTCCTGTATTCTGTCTCCAGCATTGTCCACCATAGCGCTATGGGACAGTGAGGGATGTTGTGTCTCGCGGTGGGGCCAGCCCTATGGTCCTCTCTGTGCATTGGCTGTTCTGAGCAGAAATATCGTCCTCAGGGCTTGGTGGGCCTGGGTGTGTTCCACTTTCTCGCCTTCCCTATTAATTTGCTCCCATTGCTCTGACCAGATGGACCTCTCTCCCTGAGCTGTAACTACAGTGCTGTCCTCTGAAGTGCATTTGGGGTGAGGAGGGGTGGAAGGGGGGAAGCAGGGGGCTGTCCACGTAGTTGGTTTGGAACCAACTCCACAGACCTCTCTATTGATCACTGCTTCATGCCGGTATGTTGCATTTCACATCTTGGCACACTGGGTTGAAGTCTGGTCCTTCTCTTCCTCTCCTATGGAGACATAAACAACGTCCTCCCCTTGGGCGGATTAGTACCCTGTTTGCCTCTACCCATGTCTCCTTTTCTGTCTTTTTTTTGCCGTCCTTTTCAGTTGGCTGCTATATGTATCCCCGGATTGGGTCTGGCCCCTGTCATACTATCTGGATCTCACCCCAGGAATGTATGTATATAGTAGTTTTTCCCTTATGCCCCTTTTTCATTTGTAAGTCTACCTCAGCAGATTCATGTTCTACTTGTCCTTTTGTGGTTGGCTTACTTCAATTAACATAATTTCCTCCAATTCTTCTCATGCAGCAATGTGCTTCATGGGTTCATCACTGCTTTTTAGGGATATGTAGTACTTGATTGTATGTATGTGCTACATTTTTTGATCCATTCATACATTGATGGAAATTTGGGTTGTTTCTAACTCCTTGTGATTATGAAATGCACCACAATAAATCTCGGAGCAGAGATGTCTGGCTGTGGTTTGTTTCTTGCCTCTTCTGGGTATATGCCCAGTACGGGAATTACTGGGTCATATGGTAGTTCAATCTCCATCTGTGTTAGTTATCGCCAAATAGATTTCCATATGCCTGTACATAGCTACAGGTTCACCAGTAGTGGGTGATTGTTCCTATCTCACCACAGCCTCTCCAACATTTGTTCCTTTTGGATTTTTTTTTAATTGGGCTATCTTTAATGGTGTTAGGTGGTGGTATCTCGTAGTTGTTTTAATTTGTATTTCTCTTTTGGCTAATGATCAGGAACATTTTCTCATATGTTTATTCGCCATTAAGATTTCTGCCCTTGTGAAACTTCTGTTCAGGTCCTTTGCCTACCTCCTCAGTAAGCAATGGGGTTTTTGTTTTTTTTCTTGTTGTAAGCTAGCAGTGTACTGTAGAGTTTAGTTATAAGGCCTTTTTCTGATGTGTCATTGCTAAAGAGGTTTACCCAGTCTGTGGGCTCTCTGATTAGTCTCTTGGTGAATTCTTTCAATGTACACAGGTGCTTTATCTCCAGTATATCCCACTTGTCAATTTGTGACTGCTCTGTGTTTGTGCCCTTCCCTATTTCTGATAGCCTATGTATTCCCTGTGCCAAAGTTCTCAGGTTGGTCCCAATTCCCTCATTGATGGCCCTAATAGTTTGGAGTTTTACCTTGAGGTCTGTGATCCACCTTGCGTTTTTCTTGTGGATGGAGTGAGACAAGGGTCTTGCTTCATTTTTCTGCAGGTAGATATCCACTTATTCCAGTATCTCTTGTTGAAGAGGACATCTGCTTCTCATGTGATATTTTGGGGCCCTTATCAAAGATGAGTTGTCTGTGTGGTGATAATTTTATTTCTGGGTTTTCAGTTCTTTTCCATTGGTCTGAATATCTGTCATTATACCAATTCCACCCTGTGTTGACCACTGTGGCTGTATAATCTGGGTTAAAGTCAGGTAAAGCAAGCCTTCCAACTTTGTCCTCCTTCTTGAAGAGTTCTCTGCTATTTCTGTGCTTCTTCCCTCTCCATATGAAGTCGGTAAACAGTTTTTCCAATTCTTTGAAGAAAGGCGATCCAATATGTAGCAGGATAGCATTAAAATTTTATAGTGCCTTGGGCAGAACTGACATTTTTGCAATATTGAGTTTTCTGATAAATACATATGGGATATTCTTCCATTTGTAGAGGTCACACTTGATTTCTTGTAATAGTTCTGAAGTTTTCCTCTTACAAATATTTTATTTTTTCATCATGTATATCCCTAAATATTTCAATTAGAGCTTAGTATTGTGAAGGGTACTACCTTTGGAGCTGTTAGTTGTTCATATGTAGCTTGAGGAATTTTTCTTCTATTCCTACCTTCCTGAGTGTCTTAAACAGGAATGGGTGTTGGATGTTGTTGAATGCTTTTTCTGCATCAATAAATATTATCATGTGGTTCTCATAACTATCATGTCAATGTGACAAATAATATACTAATGATATTTTGAATGTTGAACCATCCATGCATCCTTGGTATGAACTCCACTTGGTCATGGTAAATTATTTGTTTTATATACTTTTGTATTGTATTGATCAGTATTTCATTAAGGGTTTTTAAATTGTTATTCATTAGAGATATGACTCTGTAGTATTCCATTCTTGTGGGATACTTGCCTGCTTTGGTTATCAGAGTTATACTAGCTTCATAGAAATAATTGGGGAGTTTGCCCTCTTTTTCTATGCTCTGGAAGATTTTGTGTAGGACTGGTGTCAATTTTTCCCTGAAAGCTTGATAGAGTTCTCCCAAAGGTCTGTTGCTACTGTTTTTCCTTTTAAAGGTCGATTCGGGTTGTTGTTGTTTTTTTTGCTTCATTTATTTTTTATATTAATTTCTTGTTTTTCCACTCATTTATCTCTGGATTGATTTTTATTATTTCTTTTCTCTTGCTTTTGGTAGGATTATTCTGTTGACTGTGCTCTAACTGCTGGAGTTTTTAGGACAAAGTGTTAATTATAAGTCTCTCTTTTACTGTGTCTCAAAGGTTTTGGTGTGTTTCAAAGATTTTGGTACATTATATTCTCATTCTCGTTGGGTTCTAAAAACTTCCTAAAGTCATTTTTGATCTGTACCAATACCCATTAATTTTGCATAGGGATTTATTCATCCTTCAATTATTTGTTCTTGTATTCTTAAACACCTTTTCGTTGCCTCCTAGCCTATTACATAGTGGTGAGAGAGAAGTTTGAGTGATCTCTATGTCCTTGAATTTACTCAGGCTCAATTTGTGTCCAAGCATGTTATCTATCTTTGAGTATGTACCATTCAGATTTTTAGAAGAATATGAATATATTTTTGTATTTGGGAAAAGAGCTCTAAAAATATCTATTAAGTCAAGTTGCCTTATTTTAGAGTTTAGTTCTGTAGCTTCCTTGTTAAGCTTATTTCTCTGTGATTTCTCTTTCTTGGACAGTAGTGCATTAAAGTCACCTACTATGATTGTTGAGCCTGTGATTTCTTTTTTCATCTTTTGTAGCATTTGATTGATGAATTTTGCAGGTCTACCTTTGGGCACATATATATTTTTATGCTCCCTTTCTCTTGGTCTACTTTTCCCTTGAGCATTAACTCTTGTGATGGCTTTCACCTTGAGATCAGTTTTGTCAGAGATCCAGGTTGCTAGCCTCGCTTTTTTGAATTGTCATTTGCTTAGTATATTTTTCTGCAGCCTTTAAATCTCAGTCTATTTTTGTCTGCAAGCTTGTGATGTATCTTTTTAGACAACTAATTGATGTGTTATGTTTTCTAATCCAGTCTGCTAGTCTCTGTATTTTAATGGGTGAGTTCAGTCCATTGACATTCAATTATTACAACCATCTGTGGCCTCTGTGATGTCATCTTGTAACTTTTGTGTTGGGTTTTTACTTACCTCCCCTCTTGTCACTGTGTTGTTCGTGTTGGGGGTATTCATTCTTGTTGTCTTTTCAACATTGAGTTAATGTTATCTTCTGGGCTCTTTTTGATGTGTTGACCTCTGGGTAGAGTTGCTTTATGTGGTCGTTCCCTCTTTGTGTTCAATGCATGTCGCTCTTCTGACCGGAGTGGGTTAGTAAGAATTTGTTGTAGGGATGGGTTTCTTTCCACCTTTTCTTTTAGATTTTCATTATCTGGGAAGACTCATACTTTTCCATCTACCTTTATAGATAGTTTGGCGAAGTACAGATTCTTGGGTTGTCATTCTCTTTCAATTCTCTGAAGATGTTACTCCACCCTCTCCTCTTCATGGTCTGCTGTTCTTATGATTTACTCCTTTCCCTCAAAGTTGTATAGTTTAACTATTCTGTACCCTGGCTACTTCATCATGGAATTCAGTCTTGCTGGTGGTGTCCTCTCTACTTCCTGAATACCTGCCTGATTCTCATTCATTAAGTTGGGAAGTTTTCTTTCATTAATTCCCTCACTATTTTTGCAGGTGACTTCTTTGTTGTGTCTTGTTCTAGTAATCCAATTATGTAAATTGTGTTCCTATTCGTGGCATCAGACATTGCTTGGGTTTTCTTCAACTTCTTTGATTAACTTTTTCATTAATCAAACTTTTTTTTTTTTCCCATTTATTGAAATCTGCCTGGTAGCTCTTTGAACTGCCTGTAGCTCATTGTACTCTGGGGTTGAGCTGATGCTTTATCCTTCTGTGGTTTCACACTTTCACTAGCCAACCGGTATTCTGTTATTTGGAGAGAAAGTTAAATAACCCTCTCAGGGGATGTTGGCCGGGTAGTTGCTGGCTCGTGAGGATGGCGCTGTGCTGGATGATCTCACATAGTGGTGTGGGCCACTGCAGCTTGGAACACCTAAGAGTGCATGCATGGGTGCCTGCTGAAACAGGAGTGCTATGGGTGGTGGGTGGGTGTTCCTGCTTTGGTGTGAGCACCATGGATAGTGGGTGGAATTGCCCTAGTTGGCAACATCTCCACAGAGGTCGGTGGAGGTTCCTGCAGCATTGTGGAGCTCTGGGAAGGGATAGTGGGCTTCCTTAGACCACGTGAAGTACTTCAGAAGATGGTAGGAAGTTCTATCAGTCACGTGTATGGCATCAGAGGGCATACAAGCGATACTTCAGCTACCTGGAGCAACATAGAAGGTGGGCAGAGGTTCCCACAGCTGAGTGGAGCACTACAAAGGGATATTGGGAGTTCCCCCAGTCAGTTAGAGGGCCTTGGAGGTCAATCAGGAGTTCTACCAGCTTCTAAGAGTGAGGTGGGAGTTCCCCCAGGCATTTGGAGGGCTATTTTCACAGGCCACGTGGAGGGCAGTGTAAGGCTGGTGGCAGTTCCTCCAGGCCTTTTAATATGTGGTGGAAATTCTCTAGCCACTTGGTGGATGATGGGTCAGGTGGACGAGAGTTCCTGAAGTCATGTGTAAGGCCATAGAAGGTGGGTATGATCTCTCCCAGCTGCATGGAGGGCAGGCATTGTTGCCCTGGGTGAACGGGAGTGTCCTGGAGACCGGCAGTAGCATGTGAAAGGAAAGAGAAGGGGTGGAAAGCTAAAAAAACTGAGTTATACATGACTGTAGCAGGAAAGAGAAAATAGAGGAATAAAAGTAAATAGATGAGCCCTGACTGTGGGGCTGGAGTGGTTTAAACCATGCCCAAAGGTGGTGGCAATAGTGACAGTGTTGAAGCAAAGCCCTTGGGCAAGCTAGGGTAGCCCAGTGCTGGGTGCAACTGTAGCAGGGGTAAGCTAAGCCCCACCCAGCCTCTGCAGTGGTAAGCCAAAAGCCCACAGCTCTTCAAAACCTAGTGTATCTGAGTCTCCTTATATTTGTGATGCTCCTCCTGTGACCTGGAAGAGTGGAGTTTCCCTTTCAATGGTTCTCTTGCACTGATTTCACTGACTCCCTTTGATGTGTGTTACAAAGTACCCATATTGCCAGAACTACTATATAATGATTAAGAGAACAATAGCCCAAGAAGTTATAACTATAATAAACATATATGTATCCAGTTAAAGACATTCAAGATAGATCAATCAAATCCTCACAGAATTGATAAAGCATATAGACCCATTAACAAAAATAATAGACTTCAATGTGCCATTCTCAAGGAAAGAGAGAATATCGAGAAAATAAATCAATGAAGACAGCAAATAGCTCAGCAACACAATCAGCAAAATCGATTTCATAGACATACAGAATGCTCTGCCAGTAAAAACAGTATAGTCTCCCACAGCACATATAGAACAGTCTCAAGAATAGACCACACACTAGACCTCAAATCTAGCCTCAACAATTTCAAAAAATATTGAGGTACTACAATCTATGTTCTCAGACCACAATGCTACAAAATTAGAAATCAGCAATAAAATGGACAGAAACAAAGATAAACAAATGGAGATCAAACAAATAATACTGAAAAATGATTGGGTGATAAAGCAAATACAGGAGGAAATAACCCAAAATTCCTTGAGACAAATGAGAACAAGAACATATCAAAACTGTTGGGACACAGCAAAGCAGCAATCTGAGGCCAATTTATAGCAGTCAGCACACTCTTTAAAAAATAATTGAAATCTAAAATCAACACTATGGCAATTACATAATTTCCTGTCAACTTCAGTGAAGGGGTGGAGGCTAGCCTGTCAATCAGGTCACAGCCGGTGAGGCCTCTGTGTGCACATAATCTTCACCTAAGGATTTGGGGAACTCCTGTCTTCCTCCCTGGAGGCAGGATGCACATTCTCTTTCTGCTAGACATTCCTGTTGACAAACCACTTGGAGCTGCTCATGGCAGCCAGAGTCCTGGAGCTGGAGGAGCCACATGGAGACATGCACTAGGGCTGAGATGCATGCACTACCACTGACTGGACCTATCAATGGCCTGAGATCTTCCTGTATTTGGCATCATTACATGTATTGTGTGAGTCTAAAGAAGAATTTGTTGACTAGTATCAGACATATGGGCTAATATCAGAATTATGGACTTGATAAGGATGTTCTCTCAATACACAATTGCTCTTTGCTATAAATCACTCTCTTACACACGAGTGTCAGTGCGTTTTTTCTCTAGTTAACCTGGTCTAATACAAACAATCTAATGCAACACATTCAAGAGTTGTAACATATACCCTCCAATAAAAGGAAAAAAATCATAAAGATCAAAGCATAAATCAAAGACATGGAAAAAATCTACAAAACAAGAAATTAGTTCTTTGAAAGAATTAACAAAGTAGACAGACCCCTGGTGAACTTAACAAAGGAAAACAAAGAAAAGATGCAAATACCCCAAATAAGAGATGAAAAGGTGACATTACAACAGCTCCAAATGAAATAAAAAAGAATAACACACTTCTATGACAAACCGTGTTCAAACAAATTTGACAATCTAAAAAAAAAGGACAGATGCCTAGAAATACATCACTCACTCAATTTAATGCAGACAGATATTGAAAAACTCAACAGACCCATAACATAAGAAACAGGTCATTGAGAAACTACCAATCAAAAAAAGCCTGAGACCAGATGGTTTCACAGGGGAATTCTACCAAGTATTTTAAGAAGATATGACAGCAATGCTACATAAATTACTCCAGAACATAGAAAAAAGACAACAAACTTTCATACTCAGTCTATGAAGACAGCATACCACTGATAACCAAACCAGACAAAGACATTACACAGATTGAAAATTATAGACAAATATCCCTCATGAACATAAGCACTACAATCCTCAATGAAATTCTGGTCAATAGAATCCAACATCATATCAAAAAAATAATTCACCATGTCCAAATGGGATTCATTCCAGGGATGCAGGGATGGTTCAATATTGAAGAAACAATCAATATAATGCACAAAATAAACAAGGCAAATAAACCATGTTATCATATCAAAAGGCAGAAAAGACCGTTAGCAATATCCAACACCCATTTTTTTTTATTTTAACAATTTATTGGGGCTCATACAACTCTTACCACAATCCATACATATACATACATCAATTGTATAAAGCACATCCATACATTCCCTGCCCCAATCATTCTCAAGGCATTTGCTCTCCACTTAAGCCCCTTGCATCAGGTCCTCTTTTTCCCCCCCTCCCTCCCCATTCCCCCCTCCCTCATATGCCCTTGGTAATTTATACATCGTTATTTTGTCATATCTTGCCCTATCCGGAGTCTCCCTTCCCCCCTTCTCTGCTGTCCCTCTCCCAAGGAAGAGGTCACATGTGGATCCTTGTAATCAGTTCCCCCTTTCCAACCCACTCACCCTCCACTCTCCCAGCATCGTCCCTCACGCCCTTGGTCCTGAAGGTATCATCCACCCTGGATTCCCTGTACCTCCAACCCTCATATGCACCAGTGTACAGCCTCTGTCCTATCTAGCCCTGCAAGGTAGAATTCGGATCATGGTAGTTGGGGGGAGGAAGCATCCAGTTTTTTATCAACATATAAAAACAGTGTATATAAAAAGCCAACAGCCAACATCACACTAAAAGTGGAAAAGATAGAAACATTTCTACTGGAAACAGTGATCGGATAAGGATGAACTCTCACAATTCTAATTCAACATCATACTGGAAGTCTTAGCTAGCGCCACTAGACAACAAAAATAACTTTAAAAGAAGAACCAATAGGAAACCTCACATTACCTGACCTAAAAACCTACTTATTGGTACAAAGAGAGATATATAGGTAAATGTATCAGCATAGAAAAGGCAGACATAAATGCATCAGTCAACGAGCAAATAATCTTTGACAAAGGACCTAGAAATATCCAATGGGACAAAGACAGCCCCTTCAACAGTCTTGGACAAACTTTATTTCCATATGCAAAAGAATGAAGCAGGACCCGTATCTTTCCCCAAGCACAAAATCTAACTCAAGGTGTACAAACGACCCAAATGTAAACCCCAGAGCTACTCATGTCATCAATCAGAAAGCTGGAACAAACGTAAGGGCCCGCCAAGTGTAATGAAGGAAACACATACAGTTGAAGACAAGATAGAGGACCGGGACATGCTGAAGTCACATTCCTTATGCACATCAAAATACTTCATCAGCAGGGTAAAATGAAAGCCCACAGATTTGGAGGAAAAAAATTTACCAATGACACAGAGGACAAGAGTCTAATTGCCAAAATATACATAACTCTAAAATAGCTAAGTAAGAATATAACAAACAGCCCAATTGAGAAGTAATATAAAGATATAAACAGACAGTTCACCAAAAATTAAGTACAAATATCAATAGACACATTATTAAAAGCTCACAATCACTAGCCATTAGAGAGAGATGCAAATTAAGACCCCAATGAGATACCACAATGCTAGCCCAATTAAAAAGCAATCTTCAACAAAGGCCACATGGAAGAAGCACACCAGCCTGTGTGATCAAGGATTTTCAATGGCATCAATTATCAGGCATCAAAGATCTAGGAAAAAATCATATCAGTGTGAATGAGGGGGACTGTGGTGTGGAGACCCAAACCCAGTCTCTAGGCAATTGGACATCCCCTTACAGAAGGGTCACAAAGAAGAGATGAGCCAGATAGGGTGCAGTATAGCACCAAAGAAACATACAACTTTCCTCTAGTTCTTTTCATGCTTTCTCCCCGCCACTATCATAACCCCAATTCTACCTTACAAATCTAGCTAGACCAGAGCATGTACACAGGTACAGGTAAGAGCTGGAAACACAGGGAATCCAGGACAGATAAATTCTTCAGGACCAATAATGAGAGGAACGATACCAAGAGGGGAAGGGCATGGTGAGGGGATAAAGGTGGAACTGATCATAATGATCTACATAAAACCCCCTCCCAGGGGGATAGACAACAGAAAAGCAGGTAGAGGGAGAGATTGGTAAGTGTAAAGACATGAAAAAAATTTATAATTTTTCTAGGGTTCAAGGGGGGTGGGCAAAATGAGCTGATCCCAAGGACTCAAGTAGAAAGAAAATGTTTGGAAAATGATGAATGGCAACATATGTATAAATGTGCTCAACACAATGGATGGATGTATGGATTGTGATAAGAGCTGTACGAGCCCCCAATGAAATGATTTAAATAAACAAACAAAGAGCAACGAATGCTGCAGAGGATATGGAGAGATTGGAATTCATATACATTGTTGGTGGACTTGCAAATAAATACAGTCACTTTGGAAAACCATATGACAATATTTAAAGCAACTGGGAATTGAAATCCCATATAATTCCCAAAGAAATAAGAGACCTGTCATGAGTGAATATATTCTCTCCCATGTCTATAACAGCACAGTTCACAATAGCAAGCAACTGGATGTCGCCCAAATGTCCAAGAGTGGAAGAATGGATAAAGAGACTACAGTACATACACATGATGGAATACTGTGCATCCCTAATAAACAGTGATGAAGCCTGAAACACTGCATGACATAGAAGGACCTGGAAACTATTATGGTGAGTAAAGTTAGTCCATCACAAAAAGGACAAATATTGTATAAGTGTACTACTATAAGGAGAAATATCAATTAAACAAATCTTAGAGACCAATTCACAAGCAAAAGGGTAGAATATCTGCCTACTGGCCATGAACCACAAATCAACTCCATTATGCAAGAACCACATATAACAAGGAGACCTCACATTGGCTGGAGTCACACCTCCAAGAGGAGGGAAAAGGGAAACGACCATCCACTTGATGCTATACAACACTGTGTTAGTCTGGAATTACTAGAGAAACAAATTTATAGACACTCATGTGTGTATAAGAAAGAGCGTTGATACAAAAGCAATTGAATATTGAGAAAACATCCCAGCCCAGTCCAGATCAAGTCCATAAGTCTGATATTAGCCCATACATCTGATACCAATCTATAAATTCCTCTTCAGACTCATGAAACACATGCAAAGATGCCAAATGCAGGAAGTTCATAGGCCGGTGGGTGGAAAGTCTTGTGGATTCAGTGGCAGTGGAAGCATCTCAGCGCTGTCATGGATCTCCACGTGGATCCTCCAACTCCAGGGCTCTAGTATAACTCCATTTGTCTTCTCAACAGGAATCTCTCCCAGGGAGTGAGTGTGTGTCCTGCCTCCAGCCAACTATCTATATCATTAGCACCTC
The DNA here is from genome assembly GCF_050624435.1 of Tenrec ecaudatus. Classification (NCBI taxonomy): domain Eukaryota; kingdom Metazoa; phylum Chordata; class Mammalia; order Afrosoricida; family Tenrecidae; genus Tenrec; species Tenrec ecaudatus. The sequence goes on along the minus strand of NC_134541.1, from coordinate 64,194,391 downwards.
CAAATGAGGTCAACTAGCTGTGACCTAATTAATAGGCTAAACTCCACCCCTTCACTCATCAGTCTCAAATTGACAACAGATTATATAACTACCACAATCTTTGAGACAAGACTGTCACGAATCAACAGATCCTCCACAGGAATGAGAGGAGAACTAGATGGTTAAGTTTTGTTGCGCCAACCTGGCCAATAATCATGTGGGATTAATTGAAGGGCAGAGAGATAAATGGCTTAGTGAGCCTCGCCTTTCTAGTTCTCGGGTCTCTTGCTCTTTGATGGTGGGACCAGGTGCAGCTGCTTTAGCCAGTTCCCTGCTTCAGCTGGCAAAGCTCACTTCCTGCAAGACATCCCTGAGGAAAAGCCCATGGACTTACCCTGAAGCAGCCCTGGGGGCTGGAGAAGCTGCATGGAGACCCCTGCCAGCGCTGAGATGTTTACACTGCCACTTGATTCAATGACTTTCTACCCCGTGGTCTGTGATCCTCCTGCATTCGGTGTCATTGTGTGTTTTGTGAGTTTGAGGAGGACTTTGTAGATCAGTGTCAGACATATGGGCTAAGCTGGACTTATGGGCTTGAACTGGACAGGGTTGGGATGCTTTCTGAATGTACACTTACCCTTTATATAAAACTCTTTTATACATATGAGTTTCTGTGAACCTGTTTCTCCAGTCTGCCTGGACTAACACAAGAACCTTACTGGAAATTCAAGTTCAGACCAGGGAAAGGAGCATCTACATTCTAGATGAGGCCCTGATCTTTCTGTTGGTGTGTATAGTGGGAAAATGTAAAGGAGCAACTTCAGATCCGGAAGAGATGGTTAACAATAATTGTAGGGAACCCAAGGGGACAATACACCCAAAATCCACCTGCAGAGTGTCTAGTCAGGTTAAGTTTCTGGCACATTCCCTCTGACCACAGGAAAGGGACTCAAACAGCTTTCTTATCAGACACAGATTATTATAAATTTATGGTGGATCAAACCATGGTATAATGTGATACTTTGTCAGTTGATCTCCCTCTGACCCTACTTGAATTGGTTCTAGATTCAAATATTTCTCACTTGTTCCATGACTGAAATTTCCTTACTGGTTTTTAAATAATGTTGGTGGTCTTTTCTTTCTGACTCTTTATTTTTATCTTTACATTTTTATTATTTTCTTCTTTCTGTTTCATTTGTTTTTTGGTTTTTTTTGCACACCTCCATGATAGGATCGCTGAAGACAAATGGGTGCACAAGCAAATGTGGTGAAGAAAGCTGATGGTGCCCGGCTATCAAAAGAGATAGTGTCTGGGGTCTTAAAGGCTTGAAGGTGAACAAGCGGCCATCTCGCTCAGAAACAAATAAGCCCACATGGAAGAAGCACACCGGCCAGTGCGATCACGAGGTGCCCAAGGGACCAGATATAAGGCATCATGCAAAAAAAAAAAAAAAAGATATAAGTGTGTGTATGTATGTGTATTTATGTGTATATGTATATATGTATGTGTATATATATATTATATTAAATGAAGGGGGAAGTGCAGAGTGGAGACCCAAGGCCCAAGTGTCGGCCAATGGAGATCCCCTCATAGAGGGGCTTAGGAGAGGAGATGGGTTAATTAGGGTGTGAGGTAGTATCGATGAAGAACACAGCTTTCCCCCAGATCCTGGATGCTTCCTCCCCCCAACTACCATGATCCGAATTCTACCTTGCAGGGCTGGATAGGACAGAGGCTGTACACTGGTACATATGAGGGTTGGAGATACAGGGAATCCAGGGTGGATGATACCTCCAGGACCAAGGGCGTGAGGGACGATGCTGGGAGAGTGGAGGGTGAGTGTGTTGGAAAGGGGGAACTGATTACAAGGATCCACATGTGACCTCTTCCTTGGGAGAGGGACAGCAGAGAAGGGGGGAAGGGAGACCCCGAATAGGGCAAGATATGACAAAATAACGAGGTATAAATTACCAAGGGCATATGAGGGAGGGGGGAAAAGGGAGGGAGGGGGGGAAAAAAAGAGGACCTGATGCAAGGGGCTTAAGTGAAGAGCAAATGCCTTGAGAATGATTGGGACAGGGAATGTATGGGTGTGCTTTATACAATTGATGTATGTATATGTATGGATTGTGGTAAGAGTTGTTGGAGTCCCTAATAAAATGTAAAAGAAGAAAAGAGGAGAAAAAAATGATTAGGGCAAAGACTGTACAGATGTGCTTTATACAATTGATGTATGTATATGTATGAACTGTGAAAAGAATTGTATCAGCCCCAATAAATTGTTAAAAAAAAAACATTTTATTAGGGGCTCATACACCCCCATCACAATCCATACATACACATACATCAATTGTACAAAGCACATCCGCACATTCCCCGCCCCAATCATTCTGAAAGCACCCGCTCTCCACTTAAGCCCTTTGCATCGGGTCCTCTTTTTTTTTCCCCCTCCCTCCCTGCTCCCCCTCCCTCATGTGCCCTTGGTAATTTATACATTGTTATTTTGTCATATCTTGCCCTATCCGGAGTCTCCCTTCCCCCCGCCCTTCGGTTTTTTGTTTTTTATTGCTTCTGTTATGTTTCCCAATTTATGAAGTCCAGAAGGAGTGGATGCTTAGAGACAATAAATGATTTGATGGTTTATTGGGAAGCAGTGATCTGGCTTTTACTATATGTTGTGGGGGTTTCATATTGGGGTTTATCTCTGTTGTATTTTGTCATTCTTGGTAGCCTTGTTGACTATCTCTTATGTGTTTTTCTGTGTTCTGTGGCATATGAAACCTAGGCTAGGTCGAATAATGATTCCCGTGGGTGGTGGTGGGAGAACTGGTGTGAGTAGGTAAGGAGGACTGGATATCAAGGAATTCAAGAAGGAAAAAAATATTTTGAAACTGATTTGGGTAGCAATGGTACAACACTGCTTGATATGATTGAGCGACTGAATGGTATGTTGCCCTAATAAAATTGGGGAAAAACTATTGGAAATTTTTTAAATATTGGTTTCGTTACAGATGAAATCTACTTGGGAGGATTCCGTTTAGATTTGTAGCCAAGTGGGTCTGTCCATACTGAATTGGACAGACTTTCCCACTCATAAACACAGCTGGCACACAATACTTTCTGCGTGGATCCATTGTTTTAAAACGTAATGCCAAGCACCAAGGATGCCTACTCGCTACGGGCAAATATCTATAGGAGGGACTTACTAATGCTGCTGACTTCTACCAAATTCTAATTCAGATAAGTAATTCCTCAAATTGAGTAGGGACCGAGATGTCAAGAGTATTTCCAAATAAGAGGATTATACACAATGAAATACAAATACAGTTTTCCCCTAGTCCTTGAATGAGCTTTGACCTTTCACTCTCCTAATCAAAATGCTTTCTAAGAGGATCAATTTCAATGCCTTTGCCTGAGTTAAAGTTATGTCACTATCTGACTCTACACTGCCATTGTTATCTTAAAATAATAAACAAACCACTGACTAGTGTGGCTCTTCCTCTCCGGCCAGATGAGTCTACTTGTAGTCTCTATGAAATGCCATTCACATTTCTGCTTTCTTATTCTTTCTCAGATAATTTCTTCCACCTAGAATATACTCATTTACTCTATATGGCCCCCCCTCAAGTTCCTGTGAAGCATTCCTTGATTGCTCTCAGTAAATAGATTTGATTCATCAACTTTGAACTCCTTAAGCCCTTAGTGTTCACTAATAATTAGACACTCTGCTGTCAGTCAAATTGCACAAGTGTATTCCAGCTACACATTTACATGGTCAGTTCCTTGAGCATCAGAAATACTTATTATGAATCAACTATGTTCTTGAAATGGGTACAGTGATGTCACATAACATATGTGCTTGAATGCTTGTGTATTGTTTAAAAAGACAAGTTAAATCCATTGTGTCAAATAGATTCTGTTCCCGAATTATGTGTCAGAATAGAATCGTACTCCATGTGGTTTTCAAAAGTTGTAGTCTTATGGAAGTAGATCTAGGTTTTATTTCCACAGTGCTGCTTGCTGGATTTGAACTGTAAATCTCTCAATTAAAAGCCAAACACAGTTTGAACCCTGAGGGTCCTTGCTGATTGAATACATTCCTGCTAAAGTGATATGTCAAATGCTTTAAAATGTCAATAGCTAGGATTCCTCCATAATTCAAACTACCCCCATTAGTGCAAATTAATCATTACTTACTCAACTCCTAATAAATCTCCCTGGAATTTCATGTGTCTTTGTGTTACTGTTAGTGTTTTTAGATAGGCTGTTCCCAATGCTGTGGGAATACATACTATTGCTGGATTTTTCCCATATCTTCCTGACAGATCAGGCTTTAATATAACTTGCTTCCAGAAATATAAATGAATTACTCTCTCTCTTTCTCCTTCAAGTCTGTTTAATCTTCTTTCGCAATAATGTCGATATAATGTGGAAAGGTTAACACACTTGCATAGACAGTATAAGCCCTTTCAAATTTCAATGGTACAAAAATGCTAATGTTAATTAGTTTGAGGCTTTTTTTCTTTTCACATCAGTTCAATGTACATGCAGTACTACTATCCTGGCAAAAGAGATTTAGACATTTACGGTAGTTTTTGGTTTGCCATAATATTGGCAATGTTGGTGGCATTTAGCATAGAAAGGCCAAGGATGCTGTATAGCTTGCAATGCATAAGAATTCCCACACAATAAAATATTTTTTAAAAACTCCACAGTCCCACATAGTTTTCAAACGCATTCTAGACATTCATGTAGGTGAAGAAAACGACTTATAATGAATTATCTGAGCCTAATAATTCTGCTTATGTATCAGTGAATACTTGACATGAGTCTTCTAGCTATGGTCTTTGTAACTCCCACCAAGTGATTGGGTAGCACTGTATAAATAAGGTTCACCAGAGGATTGATTTTAAAAAGCAAAACAAAAACAACTCGCTGCCATCAAGTCAATTACAATTCACAGTGACCCTATAGGACAAATTATAGCTGCCCATGTGGGTTTCCGAGGCTGAAGAGTTTGAGGGGAGCAGAAAGCCTCAGTTTCTCCCATGGATCTGCTGGTGAATTTGAGCTGCTGACTTTGCAACTAACAGCCTAACTCATAATCCACTGCACCACCAGGACTCCATAAGGATTGTACACTTTGATAGTACTATAAAGAAGGGCTATGCCTACCCTTGTGGGCTGGGACCAGGCTAATAAAGCATATAGAACCCTCACGTGGGAGAGGCAGTCCCCATCCTACTAAGTTTAATGAGTCATCCCAGAGGTGAAAAGGGGTATCGCGTTGCCTGTATTTAGACCTCTATAAATGCCCTTTTGCCTCCTAGTTCTTTCCTCGATGTCCTTTTACTTTCTTCTTGTCCCACTATCATGTTCACTTCATTTGGGTTTCAGAGGGAAATGTCTGAGCAGAACACACAGGAGCAAATGAAGGGGGAGGGAGAATGGAGCACATCCTGGTCCACCAAGCACTGAGGATGATATTCCTGCTCAGAGCAGACAAAGCACAGAGTGGGCTATAGGGCCGGCCCCACTACAAGACACGATGTCCCTCACTGACCCATCGCACTATGGGGACAACACTGGAGACAGTGCAGGAATTGTGCCTGATTTGACCCCACCACCCTGAGGCAAAACACTAAGGGTGTGCAACAAAACAGCAAGGGGTACAGAGCAATGAAGTCCCCAGGGAATACCAGAAATAGACTTTGGGACCAGGGCGTGGCACCCCATCAGACTCAACCGGAAAACACTTCTAAAGGTCAACAAACAGACCTTGAACTATTTACAGGTTTTCTTTTTTGTTGGTGGTGATGGTTTTTAGTTATTTTTTGCTTTCTTTTCTTGCTTTGTTTTGCTGTCTTCTTTTTGGTGCATGTTATTATCTCTGCAGGTCTATCTAGATAAGATAGGTGAGATAAACAATCTGAAGGAGAAAACAACAGTTTTGAGGGGGGACGTGGGGGAGGGGGAGGCGGGGGGGGGAGGAAGTGGGCATTAACAAACCCAGGGACAAGGGAACAACAAGTGATGCAAAATTGATGGTGAGCAGGGAGTAGGAGGCCTGGTAGGGCTTGATCAAGGGCAATGTTACCAAAGAAGTTTTAATAAAATGGGAAAAGGCACTAGTGAGAGAAAAAAAGGGGGGGCAGGGAAAGTTGTGCCAAGAAAATTTTCCCATCACCACAATGGATGTGTTTAAACTTCCAGGGCAACAAGGGCTGTCTTACAATAATTTTATTTGGAAACTACTTCATAACCCCACACTCCTCTAGGGCATGGCCTTTGAGACTTCTTTCTGTACGCCAAATAAAAAAACGTTTAAAAGGAAAATTATTTGAGTGCTTCAAGGCTGCAAAGCTGCCATTTTGACTGAGTATAAATCAAAGTGTTCAGAATTCTTCAGGGAAGGGATAGCAAGATAGAAATACTATCTTTGAAGGATAGAGACCTAGATGGAGGATATAGAAATAAATAACAGCTTCACATTCTGATATGCTTGTTTAATTGAGGTTTCTATGATTTGATAGCAGTACTTTTTTACTTACCCTAGCATGTCTGTGTGAGCCATACATCTATGTAAGCAAATGTTCTGAGAATGATGAGGGTAATGAATGTACAAATGTGTTTTATACAAATGATGTTTGTATGGATTGTGATAAGAGTTGTATGAGCCCCCAATAAAATGATTTTTAAAAGAATATACACATATATTCATCAATGCATATACATGTGTATCTTGCATTTATATGTATATATAGATATATACATAGATAATATATAAATACGATTCTGTAGCATGGTGAATGAATTAAGTACAGTGGTTATCAAATTTGGCCTCACATTAGAATCAGCCAGATAATTTTTCAGGATCCTTATCTCATACAACTTAGGGTCTGAGAAAATGGTACCCGCCTTGTGATCGCACAGGCTAGTGTACTTCTACCATGTGGCTTTGTGGCTTCTGAGCTAGATGGCCGCTTGTTTACCTTCAAGCCTTTAAGACCCCAGACACTATCTCTTTTGATAGCTGGACACCATCAGCTTTCTTCACCACATTCGCTTATTCACCCTCTTTGTCTTCAGTGGTTGTGTCGGGAGGGTGAGCATCATAGAATGCCAGTTTAATAGAAGAAAGTATTCTTGCATTGAGGGTATACTAGAGTGGAGGCCCAATGTCCTTCTGTTACCTTAATACTAAACCTATAAATATGTGCACATAGATCTATTTCCCCATCCTCATATATATTTGCATATGTACATGTCTTTAGCTAGACCTCTATAAATGCCCTTTGCCTCCGAGCTCTTTCCTTTATTTCCTTTGAATTTCCTCCTGTCCCACTATCATGCTCAGTTCCCACCAGGGTTTCAGTAATTCCTCTTGGCTACATTACCCTTGATCACACCCTCCCAGGCCTCCTACACCCTCCTCACCAATGATTTGGATCAGTTGTTGTTGCCTTGTCCCTGGGTTTATTAACACCACTGCCTTTCCCCCCACCTCCCCCTCTTCCATGTTCCCGTGGAACTGTCAGTCCCGTTGTTTTCTCCTCCCATTGTTCATCCAGCCTATCTTATTTAGACAGATTTGTGGAGATAATAACATGCACAAAAATAAGACAGAGGAAAACCAAGCAACAATATACAACAAAACAACAACAAACCAATGACCAAAAAAAAACACACAAGAAAGAGAAGCTTGCAGTTAGTTCAAGGATTGTTTGTTGGCCTTTAGGAGTGTTTTCCAGTCCAGTCTGTTGGGGCACCATGCCCTGGCCCCAAAGTCCACCTTCAGCATTCCCTGGGGACCTCGCCGCTCCATTCCTTTACTGTTCTGTTGCACCCCCTTAATGTTTTGCTTCGGTGTGGCGGGATCAGATCAGGTGCAATGTGTTTTAAGAACCAAATGAGACGATTCTCACAGAGCATAAACACAGTGCCAGGTAAGTGACAGGATTTCGATAAATATTAGCTCCTCTTGCTACTACTGTTAAAAGGCTGATGTCTGGACCCGAACACAGTCTCATGCCATAGTTCTTAATCGCAGGCGTCTCCCAAAAGGAATGCTCTTCTAACTCCAACAAGCCTCTATCACCCTGATTTTGTTCATATGGTTTCTATTAAGGCAAAACCCAAGCTGAGACTAGATATTGTCAATTTCTGCTTGGCTGTGCTAATGTTGACTGCCCCTCCTTAGGTCTGGCTGGTGCTGTGTCATCTGGCTTAGTTGTGGGGGAGGACAGCGAGAAGTCAGACAGCTGTGAATCTTGCTGTCTGTTCACAAATGTTCACAGTCTCAGGAGGACTGAAAGGAGGACCTGATAAGAGTAATGTATTGCTCAGTAGCAAAGGCTGATGCCCTTTGGATGTGCCCAGGCCCAGGGTCACCAACATCTTTCCCGAGGCAATGTGTCCAGTTGTGGCCTGGTTTTTCTTATACATTCCTATGCTTCTCACAGAGAAGAGATGGCCTTTGGCACCAGAGCATTGTCCTGTGTGTGGAAATTCTCACAGGAACTGATGTAGGAAGCAACACCCCAGCAGGAAGTGGTCCCGCGTCATTATATATAAATACCCGTTTGAGCCGAATTTTATCTTTTAAGTAGGCTTAGAGAAAATCAAATTATCTTTTATAATTCTGTAGGTCAATTATGGAGAGAAAAAACCACTTAGAGACAGCCTCAGTTTACTTTATTTGGGTATATTAAAGAAACAAGAGGCACACACATACAAATTGCTGTCAGCACTCAAATTCCCCTACCCTTCACCATCATCCCTCCTTTCCATCAACTTGCCACTTAAGATTCGACTCTCATATCCCTTCATATATTTGAATATAAGCACAAATTACGGTGTGAGGCAGTATTTCCCTAAGTGACGGCTACCTCCCTCTGAGGGTGTGAGAATGATTTAGGTGGTGGTTGGAGGTATGAAAAAGCAGATACCTATACTTTATCCTTGACTGTGGGCTAGTGTACAAAAGTTGTTAATTGCCTGTGAGCACTGAGTTATGTATTGATTTATTCTGAAGAGGGAATGGTAATCCACTTAGTTTGGGTGCCTAGGGTGTAAGATGTAAATTGAAGCTTAGATCAAATACTTCTTAGTGGTGGAAACTTGGCGGGGTTAATTGACTCTTGATTCTTCAAAGTAGACAGAAAGCAATTAAAGCATTATATATCATAGGAGTTTTGTGAGAATAAAGTATGATTAGCATTTTATGTGGCATATAGTGATATCCAAAGAAACCTTGCTAACATGAGTACCGGCGCAATAACGTTGTTGCTGCTGTTAGGTGTCGTTCGGTTGGTTCCAAATGATAGTGATGCTATGTACAACACAGTAAGACACTGCTTGGTCAGACATCATCCTCACAACCCTTCTTATGTTTGAGCCCACTGCTGCAGCCACTGTGTCAATCTCTCTTGTCGAGGGTCCTCATTTTTGCTGCCCCGCTACTTCACAAAGCACGATGTCATTTGTAGTCTCGAAAATTGCTATTATTTTTCAGTCTCTCTGGCGTCAACTCATTAACATTAAAGTCCCCAAAGACTCTTGTTCTCTTGTGAGTAGGAAATCAAAAGCCAAACAGCGAAATAAGCCCGTGTCAGCTATGCCTTGTGGGAACCACGTAGATAGTACAGCCAGACACAAGCAACTTTTTAAGGGATGCTGCTGAGGGAGCCTCTGTCCCACATGTCTTCCCACCTGGTGAGGTGCCTCTGCTTGAAACGTGTTGCTAAGATCAAAGGTTTAAAGATAACCCTTAGCCTGTCCCCTTCTCCCCTACTCATATCTGTATGGCCTTTGGCAAGCTACTCTAAGATTTTCCCATCTGTCCCTAAGGCAACATGATGACATTAGATCATTGTAGTGTGATATCATGTAGTAGTTGTTAACAGCCATCAAATTAGTCCTGGACTCATGGCAACCCCAATGAGACCATTGTGCAAGATTTTCATTGATTGGTTTTCTCAAATAAATAACTAGGCATTTATTTCTTGTGTATTTCAGTCTAGAAGCTCTGCTGGAGTCGACCAGTGTCATAGCAGCGGGAGGGCTGTGGAGGACAGGTGGTAGTCGCTGCACTTGAGGTGCACTGATAGGGATTTGAACATGTCTAACACCATGAGAACTCACTCCCTCCGTTCATTCAGACTGCTCAAGTACCACGTTACTAAAATGTTGTATCCGGCATCTACAGCCCTTGGGTCTCCCTAGCCCCATTACCTGACTTTCCTTGTCTCCAGTATTCTTAGCTCCACCAGAAAATGTGCGTTTATTTACTTGTCCACCTCCCTTCAGAATATAAGTATCACAAGATTGGGTTTACATGAGTGTTGATTCACTCTTCTAACACTGGACCTACATTAGGTGCTCCATAGGAATTGGTTGAATGAATGCGTACATTAGTGAATGAATATATTTCTATAGAGAGCTGAGTCCTTGAGAGAAAATGATAGCTTTAAAAAGGGAAACTTAACATCTAAATCCAAAATTAAGCACACTGCCACCGAGTTGATTCTGACTCATAGGAACCCAGTCCCAGCTAAATCACTTCACTCACTGATACATCCTTAGACTGGTAAGTTGATCTCTGAATCTCAGTTTTCCAATCTCTAAATGGAGAAATACCACTAATTATACTTACATCAAATGAGATAAAATTCTTCCTTGAAAACATAGCTGTTAATTCCCATGGAAGCTTTTCCAAGCTCTGGCAGCCCCATGTGTGTCCGAGTAGAACTGTGTTTCACGGGGTTTTCAAAGCAGATCGCAAGGTCTGCCTTCTGAGGTGGCTCTCAGTGGGTTCGCATGACCAACGTTTGGTCATTCGAGCTAGCAGCGAAGGGCCTTTGCAACACCCGGGCACTTTCTGAGCATTACAAAACACAATACAGAAATGACGTATTGGTATGTGTAAGTTAAGCAGTTTATTTCCTACGTGACGCCTGAATTTAAAAATCCCAAATGAGCAAAAGAAATGCTTCATTTAGGAATAACTGCCTTTACCTGGCCCACCCAGTGCTGCCTCCTGGCCTTGGCCCGGAACCTAACAGCTTTGCAAGCATGACTGAGCGTGGCCTGGACCCTCATCTGTCCTCTCAGGCCAAATGCCCTTGGCACAGGCAGCCCTGGAGTCAGCCCAGACTGAGTCATGTTATCCACAGCTTGACGGTGGGAAAGGGAAGCTTTTGTCAGGAGTTGTCACTTTCTGGTGGCTGCCTGGTGAACCGAATGGAAAATTAGGTGTGGTGGACCCTACCATAGAAACCATTCCCTCCGCTGACAAGCTCATAGGAAAGTCTAAGTGACATGGGGCAGCGTGGCTGGAGAGTTTTCACTAAGGAGGTGGAAGGAAAGATAAAGAGGCAGGGTGGGCTTGGGCCAAGATCCACCTCCTTTTGACTTGATTTATTGCTTTATAAGAAAGGTGGGCCACTTGTATTCAGTAGTATTACTCCTCATGTCTAAATTTAGGGGGAAAATCTCATCAGTGGTTGACACCCCACATGTGCAAAAGTCACATGAGAATACATGCTAACATTTGCATATCTGACTGAGTCGGTCTTCTGGCACTGGCCAACACAGTGACCATCATATGAAGACCAGGTACATTTGGGTGAAGTGCCTGGCTAAGAGAAGCAGATATTCAGAACAAGACTAGGGTTTCTGGTCGTGTGATTTCTAGGAAAGAACACATCAAGTATAAAGCAGGATCCTATGAAAATGTATGGTTTGCTGCCTCAATGTGAAATACATGCTGTAGTAAATTGAAAAGAGAGCCACAGACCCAAGTCTACTTAAATGTTCTTATTGAAAGTTAGTACCTACTGTGTGCAACATTATCCCTCCGCCATCCTAATTTAATTCAAAGACTATGGCAATGATATCTGTTTAGAGATGAAGACATTGAGGCTCGGAAAGATTATTACAAATTCATGATTTAATATTGGTTCTCCTGATTTCAAATCTAAATTTCCTCCCTTTAATATACCACCAACTCCAAGTGGAAGTTCGTTCCACCACACCAACCATCTTCCATTATGTTTCTTTGTTCATTATCTGGAAAGTAACACTTGCCACTCCAAGACTACCTTTTTATGCTGAATGAATCAAGGAAATATTTCATTTCTTGGTTCATTTATCAATCCATTCATACAACAACTACGTATTTATTAGATAATAAATGCCAGGCATCTCCTCTGGTTCCTTAATATTTCCTCCCATTACTATTAAAGCTGATGTTTCACCTCATTAATACTGTTAGACGCAGGTATGTTCATTTGTATAATTAAGATGACTTGACTCAGTAATGCCAGAATGGATGACCGTTCAGAAACAGCAATGGGAGTAATGATTCCCTGAGGATACGGGAATACAGGGGCAGAGAAAAGGGAACATGGGGAGCAGGGTGTGAGGAAGGAGGAGCTGATAGCAATGCTAATTGTATAACACCACACGAGGGGAGCAATGAACATAATTATTATAAGTGAATGGATATGTTGGATGGGGTAAGAGATGGTGTGTGTGTGTGTGTGTGTGTGTGTGTGTGTGTGTAGGTACCCCCCCCCCCAAATGGAATTGCACTGGGTGGAGTGAAGCTTTCATAGTGTACATTTTTCTCACTAGGCAAACATCAAGCAACTCTCTCTGAGTTGGTGCACCCAATGGTGTCGTCTAGGAAAGTTCTTGCTGGTCACAGTGAATTTTTTCACAAAATAAATTTCACTTAAAGCCCAATTTAAGAGAATAGTGTGCAGCTGTGAAATTTTGTTTCCTTGCTCAGGAAAAATGCCACAGAAACTGTTGTGATGTTGAACACACTTTACAAGGACTGCACTATGGGGAAAACACAAGTGTAGAATAGTTTCCCCATTTCAAAAAAGGTGAAATGTGGATTAATGCAAACCTCATTGTGGACATCAGTCAACTTTCCTAACGGATGAGAATGTCAACTTGTCGGGCATTTGGAGTTCATTCCACCTGGTCAGATTCTTAATCAAACTTTCCATTTAGAGGTTCTGAAAAAATTGCTTAACAGTGTGTGACAAAAAAGGCCTGATTTGTGGCAGATGGGGGACTGGTTTTGCCACCACGACAATGCCCCTGCTTACACAGCCATCTTAGTGTGCCAGTTTTTGACAAAAAAAAAAACAGCATTCCTCTCGTGCCCCATCCATCTTACTCACCTGACTTTGCTCCATGCAACTTCTTTTTGTTTGCATGGATGAAGAAGGACATGAAAGGACAGCAATTTGATGACATTGAAGAGGTGAAGGAAAAAATGAGGGAGGTGCAAATAGATGAGTTTGAAAAATGTTTCCAAGAATGGAATTGCAGATTTGACAAATGTATTAAATGTAATGGAGAGTACTCCGAAGGTGATAGGTTATTTTGCTTAAAAAAAAAAAAAGTACAAAGCTTTGAAAAAAATTCCATTTTTGGGGGTTACCCCCTAGTATATATAATAATAATATAACAATAATAGCAAGGGTTCTTTGGGGGAAGGGTGGGGAGGGAGGGGGTAAAGGGGAGCTGATATCAAAGAGTTCAAAAAGAAAGAAAATGTTTTGAAACTGTAATAGCAATTGTATAATACTGCTTGATCTATTTTAACTATGGAATGTTATGACTGGAAGAGCTGCAAGAGCTCCAGATAAGGTGATGAATAATTTTTTTAAAAGATGTCTGATATCAAACTAGCTATTACAATAAATAAACAGACCTGGTCCCAATCCTCACAGAGCAAGATTCCACCCTCAACTCACTGCCATTGAGTAGATTTAGATTCATAGTGATGGGGTTGTACCCTTTAAGGACAGGGTTTCACTGTCTCTGTGGGTTTCTGAGGCTGTAAATCTTTATGGGGACAGAAATTCTCATCTTTCTCTTGAGGAGTGGTTGATGGGTTTGAAATGCTGACCTTGCAGTTGATAGACCAATGTGTGACACAACACACCAACGGGAATCCTTTCCTTGGGGAGATGGTTTAACTGCTACATAACACAGCTCATCCTTTAAGATATCTTAATCACTCTACCTCAAACTGTATTTAGAAAGGTGATTTTCATTCTACTTTACACTCTTCCATTCAAAAAGCTACCTCAGAAGCATATCAGTGGCATTTCAAACCCTGATCTTAATCAGTGTCTGTCCAATGATGAGGTTATGGAAGAACAAGCAAGTAATGTTCTCTTGATTCATACTCTTTTAGTATTGGCAACGGATTGTATTTTAATAGTATTAGTATTGAAAAAGATAGTTTCCATGAATTTACCACCAGTGTTTACAGGATGGTCTGCGTACAATGAATACGGCTGAGGTCAATCCCTCCTCAGACAATGAGCCGAGGCCACCTTGCCTGGGGCTGAACCCTTCTGTCTGACTCCAGGCATAGAGTTTTAAATACGCCTCAGGTTTCTGGGTGCTGCAGTACATTTGAACTTGGCTAAAGGCAGCTTCCTGTTTCTAAGAAAAGACTGCCTTGGGGTTACTTTGGACAGCAGATCCTGTTGACCTGCGCAAGGCCAAGGACACCACTGCAAAAAGGGAAGCTATCAAGTGAGGATTTGTTTTCATTAACACCCTCCAGCCCAGAGGTGTCTCAGGACTCCCACTCTAGCCTGTCACAAAGGAAAGCTCACAGAAATTGTTACAAATATCTGTCAGATTGGCTGAACAATTAATAGAAGCTTATGTCTAGGCCAAATGTCTAAGATTTTCAAAGAAGGGGCTTATGTGCATTGAATATTCAAGCTCTCAGAATAGACTCTACTCTTTCCTTGTCTCCTGCACAAGCTCTTTCCTGCTCCATCTCCCACTATTCAGCCCTGAAGTGATATCACTTGTTGCTACCTTAAAGGCAGCTGTTTGGGCAAACTTCCCAATCCTCGCCCTATGGCTGCAAGCAGCAGAGCTCTGGGGACAGACACATGGAACTCTTGGGACAACTAGTCTGTCTGCAGTGGGGAGAGAGACCCTGCGATGCAGACAGGAAATCTAGGAGAGTGAACCGGGTTCTCTCCCTGAAAGGAAGTTTCACCATCTTTGTCTTCATGTCAATGACAGCTGCCTCCTTTCATACCACCCACCCCAACTGCGCCCAACCTGGACTCAACTGGACTCTCTCTCTCCGTGTGTTTGTTAGCATGGCATTACTTGCTGCTGCTTACACAGAGTTTGGGATGGGAGCGCAATCTACTAAGGTTTATGAAGAGTCAGTGTCCCCTGGTTCAAATTCCGGCCCCACATATTACCAACAGTATGACCTTGCATCCGCTGTTCAGTTCCCCTAAAGTCTCCATCTCCAAATTAAGTTAGCATGTCATCTATCATAAGTTGCAATGGTAACAGTCAGATAATGTATGGAATTTCCTTCTTTTTTCTTTTTTCATGGTAGCATGCTCACCTCAGCCTTGCTTGGTGGTCCGTGTGGAGGGAGCGAGCGATCTTTAATGCTAGCCCAGGCTTTTATCTTCTCTGGGACATATAAGCCCCCTAATTACAGGTGAGGACATACACCACAGGAAGGGGTTGTGCTATAGGCAATACAGTAATGAGAAGGGGTGATCTAGGGATGTACACGCAATAGAAAGAGGAGGGATTGGGGGTACACATATCAGTTCTCATTCTAATTATGTGGAAATATAACTCAGATCACGTTTACGCCTTACAGTAGCCTGTCATTAAAAAGATCTTTTCTGAAGCCTAGAAGGCCATGCCCACTGGCTACCCCATAAGGCCCAGCTCTTGCTTCACCCACTCACTTCTCTTCACAGACCCTCTTTCTCATCGTCCAGTGTACTTCTGTGCCAGAAGCATCCCACGTGCCCGTCTCTCATGGATCCTACCCTGCACTCCTCACAAGAGCAGCTTCTCTGCTCTCAAGTTTCAGTCCAGATGTCACCTCCCAGCTGGCAGGTCTCTAAAACTGCTACCCTCCTCATCCTATCCCTGTGACAATCTATCCAATGTCTTTATTAGTTTACCACAATCTTCATCAATAGCTGAAGTTGTCAAGGTCCTTTTTGTATCGTGGCTTATTGTCTGACCCAGCAGAAAGTAAGCCCAAAGGGAGCAACGAGTTTGTTTTCACCTGCTTTGCTACCTCTGAGGTTAGTGCCAAGGAGGGCTGGTGGAGCAGTGGTTACATACTAGACTGCTAACTGAAAAGTTGGTGCCTTGAATCCATGGAAGAAAGAGGCAGTGAGTCTGCTTTTAGAAAAATTACATTGGAAAGCCTATGGGGCCATTCTAGTATGTCCTATAGAGTTGCTGTGAGAATCAACTCGATGGTAAATAATTTTTTTAGTTTTCTTTTAGAAGGTTGTTCTTGTTGGGTGCCATAGGGTTGCTTCCAACTCGTAGCAGCCCTCAGTACAACAGAATGAAACACGACCTAATCTGACGCCACCCTTCCAATTATCCCTAGGTTTTAGAAGAGGGCCTGGCATATGCTAGAAGCTAAACATATATATTGTTTTTCAGTTGACTAACAATACTTAATGCGGTGCCTATTAAATAAGTATTAGGAATCTCTTTGTTGTACAAATGATTTTAACAATCTTGGCTGCTATCCAAAAGGCTGAAAGGTCCTGTCTACTCGAGGTGCCCAGATGGTGATCTCTTTCTAAGAAAATGAAGAAGGCCTTGAAGCACTTGCAGATGGAAATCAAGAATTCTCAGCCTGCAGTATGGATTATGACTTACTGTGAAGACCAAAATCCTCACAACTGGACTAAGAGGTAATATCATAACTGGAGAAAACAGTAAAGTTGTCCAGGATTTCATCTTGCTCAGATCCACAATCAATGTTCATGGAAGCGGCAGGCAAGAGATCAAAAGATGAGTTGCGTTGAGTATATCTGTTGCACAAGCCCTCTTTTGAGTGTAAAAGAGCAAATATGTTATTTTGAGGACTGAGGTGCACCTGACCCAAGCCACGGTAGTTTGGTCACCTCATATGCATGTGAACATTGGACATTGAGTAAACAAGACCGAAGGAAAATCAGCGCATTTGAATTTTGGCGCTGAGGAAGAATATTGAAAGTCCTCCAAAACTCATTGCCATTGAGTCAATGCTGACGGTAGATTTCCAAGGCAGTAACAGTTTACGGGAGTAGAAAGCCCAGTCTTTCTCCCAAGAAACTGCTGGTGGTTTCGAACTGCCAACCATGCAGATTGCAGGCCAACGTAAATGCTACACCATCAGGGCTCCTGTTGAAAGTACTATGGACTGCTGCAAGGACAAATTATCTGTCTTGGAAGAAGTACGGCCAGAGTGTCCTTAAAGGCTAGGATGACAGGGCTTCACCTTACATACTTTCAAGAGGGGCCAATCCCTGGAGAAGAACATCATGTTTATTAAAGTGGAAGGGCAGCAAAAAAGAGGAAGGCCCTTAACATGCACATCCTTTACAGAAATCCTCTACAGAAACTCTGCAGAGGCTGGAGCTAGGCTACCGACAGGCAAATCATGGGTGGTAAGACCATCTGGTTTCTTTAAAGCACCAGGCCCCTCTGCCTCTAATGTCACTTATAGCTGACAGCTTCCGTGTTCAATGTCAGAGACAAATTCCTGACATCTCAGCCACTGTCCTGTGGCCTCTGAATATCCATACTCTGCCCCAATTTCCATTTTACAGGTGGAGACGATATGAAAATTAACTCAGCTGATCCAAAGGCGTGGGATGAACTTAGAGCATCAGTGAATGCAGCGCTTGCCTTGAGATCACAGCTGTACAAAGATATTTGGAACCCACTCACTTGCCTCTTTCTTTTCTCTCCAACAGGTCAACAGGGGCTGCCCCAACCAAGTGCAGAGTGTGGGGTAGCCCCTACACAGACTAAAGAAAGAGGGCACACCTCTCTCCAAATTATTCATTTTGTTGATGAGAGCGGTCAAAATGCAAGGGGAGGTGATAGTTCAATGTACAAGGCTGGCCACCTCTAGACGTGTTCAGTTGGGCCCTTAGAAGACGATAGAAGGAGGTCGTTGATTCCTAGAGCGTTCTCCTTGGTTGGTCAAGACCTGTGTAGCAGGGACAAGTAATCACTATTCTTTGTCATGTTCTCTTTCTCGTTTTTTCCATGACATCTAAGTGGCAGGGGGGAGGGGAGAGGTTGAAGGAATGGCACCACCCTGTCCTTCCATCACCTTTCTCTTAAATTTGTTCATAGAATTACATATCCTCACATTCCCAGGAATACTAACTGTGCTTTACACATTTCTATTTGTTGACATTAACCAAGTCTACCTCCTGTCCACCCCAACCCCCATTCCTACCTATGGATAGCTACTGAGATGGAATTCATAACAATATCATAAGTACAGACTTTTCCAGAAGTTATTCCTGGGAATCTGGGAGAAGAAAGGTGCTAAAATTTGAACCCGCATGCTTGGAACTCCAACAGTGGGGTTAATTAGGTAGAATAACCAGGGTATATGAAATGACACTCTAAGAAGCTACTAGACTACATATTGACATAAATCCCAGCATGCTCAGCCTCCAGAGAAACAGTAGACACAGAGGGAATGAGAATAAACTGTAGTCACAAGTCTGGATATGAGGGAACTCAGGTACTTAGTTATGTGAATTTAGACAAAATGCCTAACTTCCCTCCCAGGCCACATTTTTCTCATGTGAAATGGGGTGATAAAAGTACCTGCTTCTTAAAGCATTTTAAATTATCATTTAAAGGAGATCAGACCTGAAACAGCTATGTGTCAGCAAATGCTAATTCCTTTGGGGGTTATTTTTGTTACCCAGTCTAATTGTATGCAAACATTCAAACATGTATTTGTTTTGTTTTAAATTCATGGTTGAGTCATCCCCCCAAAATTCTTTTTTTTATGCATCCCTAAGTTTATTGAAGCAGTTTCTATAATAGCAAAAAGATGGAAAATTTCTTTTTTTAATTAGGTTGGTGGCATCTTTGGGAGAGGATTCATCTGAAATTAACTTGTAGTGAGGAACTTTGAATTTCCTCAAGAATAAAACTGTGACCAAAGCAAGTTGCAGGAAAGATTCCCAGATACGCCTATAAATAGAAAAAAATGGCCCTCTAATAGATTGCTCCATCATTGTCTATGATTTAGAGAAGAGAAATATGGGGGGAAGGACATGTTCACTTCAGACATTCAAACTTTTCCCCAGTCCCTCTGCTATCAGTCACTTACCTTTGACATTTATCACATCCACTTTATAGTCTAGCATATAATCTTCTGTAAAGGGCAGCAAAAAAGAAGTCCCTCAACTAAATGGATTGACACGGTGGCTGCAACAATGGACTGGAGCATAGGACAATTGTGAGGATGGCACAGGAGCATGCAATGCTTCATTCTGTTGTGCGTAGGGTCGCTATGAGTCAGAGTTGACATAGTGGCTCCTGATGACAACAAACAGTCCACTTGGATATTCCATCTCCACCAGGGTAGTGGCATTGAAAAATTTATTCTGGAGGTTAAATGGGAGCTTGGGAACAAGGTTTGTGGACAATAGATTCTTCCTGGAGACATTAGAACATGAATTGGAAGGTATTGTATGTTTGGAATCACCAGTCCTGGATAATCGGGAGTGGTGTCAATTACAAATCATCTCAACTTTTATTCTCATAAATGATCAGTAATTTCTGGAAACTACATTTCCAAAATGGTTTCTCAGAGTTGAAAGTGGAACAAAAATCTTTTTTTTTGGTACCAAATGTATCTCAAATTTGTTTCAGTCATTCATAGAAAGAACTCAGGCCTGAAAATTTGGAGAAGTCGCTACAAATCCTGAGGTGGGCTTCTGATTCTCTAATTACTTGTCTGAAACAAGAGTGTTAAACAAATTTCAATGATTTTCAAACAACCCCCTTAGCAGTTGCTCTCTTATTTTTCCCCATTAAAGACTATGTGTAACACAAACATGTGAGACTGGTGAAGATAGAACTAAATGGTCAATGACCAGATAAACAAATAATTTTTTATAAGTGACACTTTTGAGACCAAAGGGGGTACTATTAAGAATGTTTCCAGGATTATAGGTGGAAACTGGGATGTACATTTACCTAACGATGGCCAGCCTATACAGCTACCCCTGTTATAAGTTAAACTGGTCCCCATTCTTGTCTGCGTACTCTGACGTCCCCAGAATGTAGTTCGTGAATCATTGACCTCAAAGATAGCTGATGCTTCTTTCACTCCATAAGTGGAGAGTCAACTCGCCAATCACAACCAATCTTTTTAAATGAAGAATTGAACAAAACGAAGGTGTGTTAGGCCAGATTGACTAGAGAAATTCAGTGACACTCAAATATGTATAAAAGAGAGCTTCATATCAAGAGGTAATTATATATCAAGCAAACATCCCAGCCCAGTCCAGAACAAGTCCATCAGTCTGACAGTAGTCCGTAAGTCCTTGTGCAGTCACAAGCAATGATGCAAAATACAGGAATGTCACAGGCCAATAGGTGCAAAGTCATGTGGATCCACTGGCAGGGACGTATTTCCAGGTCTCCAGCAGATCTCTGAGAGTCGCTAGCAGGAAGTGGAAGCAGAAAGAAAAGGGGAGGTTCCCAGCACCCTCCTTATGAGAAGGACATCCCCACAAGGAGGCATCATCAGTCTGTGACCTGGTTAACAGGCTAGACTCCACCCTACACTTCAAGTTGACATAAAATTCTGCAACTTCCACAGGAGGAAAGGTTAAAGAAGCATATCATCAATACTCCATTCTTAAAAAGAACCTGATTAGAAAACACTGACCTTCTATTAAGGATTAGGGGGAAATTTGGAAATGGTAATAATTGAACAACATAATGTCATTGATTTGTACAGGTGAACAATGTTGGTGTGGCAAAGATTTTGTTACATACATGTTAATGCTCAGCATAATCTAAGAGAGAGAGTCAAGGGCTCAAGTAGAAAATGTTTTGGAAATGATGATAGCAACATATGTACAGGTGTGCTTGATACAACTGATGTATGAAATGTCATAAGAGCTATAAGAGTCCCCAATAAAATGATTTTTTAATAATAATAAATTAAGAAAGAGACAAAGCTGTGTGCATATGACACAGTCTCAAGCACACATCTATGTAATTAACCTTGACTCTGCTGCCCCTCAGCTCTCTTGTCACTGTAGGAATTCAGTGAGTTGAGAAGTGGAGAGGACTATGCAAAAGGCCAAGAGCCAAGAACTACCCCTAATGGATCATTCCAGATTACTTCAAATCCTACAGTTTCAGTAAAACCTTGGCCCAAGAATGACTGGACTCATAATAGAGAACCCGGGTGGCTAGTAGCCCTTGATGGAGGAGCCTGGGTGGTGTAGTGGTTACACGCTGGACTGGTAAGCACAAGGTCCACATCGAACCAGCAGCTGCTCCGTGGGAGAGAGACAGGGCTTGCTCTTCCTGTAAAGAGCGACAGTCGCATCAACCCAGAGGGGCAGTTCTAGCCCCCCTGTAGGCGCACGGTGAGTCAGCATTTACTCAATGGCAGTGCATGAGATGGCCCTTTGATCATCTCAAAGCAAATGCACTTCTTCATAACTAGCATCGTGTGAGTGATGAGGCTGATGGAGTAGGGCCTGCAGGGTAAACGCCTAAGAGGTTCGTCTCTGAGTTCCTTGGCCTCTTTGAACCTTTGCACTACCCTAACTAGCACTAAGTGTCCAACATGCTGCAGAAAGAAGCCTACATTTAAAAGACGACACTGTTATCGAGAAGTTAAATGTGACCATCAGACCCTACAGGGATTCCAGAAGGTTGGCATTTCTTATTGCTTAACTTTCGTGATCCCCCAGCCTCCTCTGCTAGTGTGGCTCTCCTTAGGCCTTTGCACCCCTATCATTTGGAAGTACCCCTCCTGTCCCTGCTTTCTTTCCTGCTAAGTCTGTGCACAGAAAACACGGGGCCCAAGCCTTGGCAGAGAAGCTTACCCTTAGCAGGATGAGACAGCGGTTAAGAGGAAGGGTGGATAACACTACCCCGACTCATAGCTGCCCGGAGAGGATGTGAGTCATCACAGGTACTCTTCTGTAAATGCATGCACACACAAATGTACACACGTCTATGAACACACAAACACCCATTCATACATACACACATAAGCAGGTGTTCACACACACGCTTCCACACATGCACACACACATGCCAGTGCACACACACCTAAAATGCCTGTTTGCAAATATACGCACAGTTTCACAAATGCATAATCACACTCCTTTATGAACACTAAGTACACATGTGCATATAATACATACATGTACACTATGTACACAGACACATATGAAAACACAGCAGGCATACACACATACACACATACACACATACACCAACACCACTCATTGTACAGAGGGAAAAATAAAACCCAGAAATATTCTCAGCCAGGCTCTCTTTCACCAGGCCTCACCAGCCTCTGTTGGATCTGGCTTGTTTCGGTGAAAAATGAATCCTAAAGCTCTAGAGTCTTCTCCGTGATTTATGGGGAACTTTACTTCCACGCGGGCTTTCCTCTGCAGCTGGGAAGTCAGAGGGGAGAGAATCATGAATGGGTACTAAGATGAGAAGCAGATGTTTGGAGGCTTCACTGGGAGGGAATTCTCCACCTCCCTCCTCTCTTCATGAGCTTAGAGGGGCTCAGTCCCTGAAGAGCAGGGGCTTGAGCTACCTACAATTTACCTCGCCCCCACCAACTCCAACTCCATGGCTTTCAGACAGCCTGCCATGTGGAACGCTATCTTCTTGGGACACTTGTTTCTTATTTTAGTAAGAACAAATTAATTGTAAGTTCTCTGATCATCAGTCCCTTGTTATCAAGGTTCATGAGCTAGTGAGCAAGGCAGATGAATAACATCAAAATCCACGGTCATCAAGTCAATTTTGACTCATAGCAACCTTAGAGAACAGAGGTGAGCAGCTTCATACGGTCTCTTAAGCTGTAAACACTCATGAGAGCCAGCATCCTCATATTTCTCCCACGGAACAGTTAATGCTTAATGCTTAGCCCACTGTCCCACGTGGGCTTCTTGATCAAGAAACGGGCCATTTCAAAGGGGCCGGACTGTGCTATGGTAAGGGAGGCTGTTTCCGAGAGGCATAAATGGTCAGTGGACTGCCTAAACCTGGTCACCTGCTTCTGAAACAGCACAGCCATTAGCAATGCCAGGGAGCAGTTCTACTCGGCCCATAGGGGTTCACCGTAAGTTGGAATCAACTTGATGGCAAACGGTTTGCTTCAGGGTAGGATTGGAGGCACCTGGGGAAAAAGGCCTGGCTACTTTCCCAAAGCTATCATTGAATCCCTATGAAGCTCAGTTCTACTGTGATATAGACAGAATCACCATGCATTGGACTTAATTCAATGGCAACTTACTACTATTTTGTTTTTAATGATAGACGTAGGCACTGAACACTTATAGACATATATAGAGGTGGCATTGGTGAACCTACTTTGGGGGCTCAAGGGAGTCCTGGAATGTCAGAGACCATCTGAGATGAGTTTTGGAGATGTTAACCAATTGCAGGTGGATGGATGTCATTCTTGAGGAGTGGTGGGTGGGGGGAGGGGATAGTAAATACCCAGAGACCTGCACGACAGCCTCTGGAGCTGTGCTATCACAATCACTTTGAAGACATTCCCTTATTAGGTGTCAATAGATTCATATATATTAGTCAGGGGAACACAGTGATTAAAAAGAAGACTTCTGAAAGCAGACTGCCACAACCTAAGCCTCTGCTCATAAACATCACACTGAATAAACATCCTCATCTCTCTGTGGCTGTTACCTAATTTTCAAAAGTAAAGTTAATATCTTATAGGACTGTTACAGGCAAAGCATGAAATATTTGAAAGTTGCTCAAAATAGTACCTGACATATAAGAAGCATTGTGATAGTTTTTGTGTCCATTTGTCTGGGTTAACATTCTCTGTGACTTGAAAGTTAAATCCTGGTAATCCTCCATGATATGACCTAACATAATGTAATCACTTTCATAATGGGATCTTCTATGAGCAGCCAATCCATTGTAAGAAAATTGGGATGGAATACAACACCCTTACTAAGATGACAAACTTGATGCAACCAATTGAAATAACATTTCCACCAGGTGTGAACTACTTTCAGCATAAATGGATGCAATGGGAAAGCTTGCTTGTTTTCTGCTGGGTCTGGATCCTGCATCTGAGTCCTTGACTATGTTAAACTTGGTTCTCTAAAACAGCGAAATCAGTTCTTTTTTTCCTGTTAAACCCTCCATATTTTTGTAACCCCCCCCCTCCCGCCATTCTTCTCCTTTACCTGTCCCCACCTCCATCCCTGGCTTCCTCGCAGTCATCAATGTCTTGTCTCTTGGTTTACTATTGACATTCTTCATTTAACAATGGTGATATTAAGTATTTATCTTTGTTAGATTGAGTTTGTTAAGCATAATGTCATAATGTTTCTCTAGCTTTGTCTATATTTTGAAGGGCTTAAAAGAGTTATTATTTTTATTGATCTATAAAATTCTGTAGTATGAATGTTCCAGAGCTTTTTTATCCATTCCTCTGGGGTTGGGTTTTTGGTTGTCATGTTTTTGCTATTGTGTAAATTGCTACACTAAACATAGATTACATATTTCTGTTGTGTTATAGTCTAAATTTCTTTAGGGTACATAACCAATAGAAATATTGCTGGATCATAAGGTACTTGGATTTGCATTTGTTCGAGGAAGTGCCATACTGATTTCCATAATGGTTGTATAATTATATGATCCCACCAGTGATGTAAAAACATTCCCATCTCTCCACATCCTCTCCAGCATTTGTTCTTTTGTTTTATGGAATGTTTCCAAAAGTGTCAATGTGAGGTGATAATTTGTTGTTGTTTTAATTTGTATATCTCTTCTTGCTCTGATTTATTAGTAGACCCAATGCAAGCCAAAAGGCAATGATAAAGCATTGCACATGTTATCAGGAGAGACTGGTCTCTGAAAAAGGACGTCATGGTTGGTAAAGCAGAAAGCCACCAAGAAGTAGCAGGATTCATACAGTAGCTCCAACTGGCTCCAAAATAGTAACAATTGTGAGGACACCACAGAGGGACAATTCCATTCTGTTGTTGATTGGGTCACTATGGGTACAAATGGACTCAACTGCACCTAACAACATGGCATATCTAAAACTATGAAATGCTAAAAACGCCAGCCATTAATTATTTTAAAAACAAATCTTCCCAAAATAACAGTGGTGATATAAAGAGGTTTCCATATAAATAGACATTTTTTTAAATTTAAAAACCAGGCAAACCTTACAAGAAATACTAAAGGCAATTCTTTGTACAGAGGACTAACAATGAAGACCAAAACTGAAGATTAATATACATGACAAAAGCACACCGACATTAACCAAGATATAGAAGCATGCATCATAAAATAAATATCCCAAACAGAAAATATGGAACCAGGGTCAGTAATTTGTAAATGAAGAAAATTACAAAATAAATAGAGTAAATAAGCAGTGCATTTAGTTGTGGAACATGGAGAAATACAGATTTCAAGATGGGTCAGACTGTTTTCAACTTGGGAAAAATTAATAAGTTCCAATGTAAATTCAAGGAAAATGAGTAAACCTTCTCATCAAAATAAAGAAGAGGAATATTACAAAAGTTTACTAAACAATGTAACAACAGAAATGAAGAAAATTATAAGTAACCCATAAACAAATTGAAATCAACATGGAAAATGATATGGAACAAAGAAGCTAGCAGCACCACACACACACACACACACGCACATGCACACATACACATACACAACAAAGGACATATATGTCACTGATATAATGGATCTGAATGAATTGCAATGGATATAGATTAATTTGTCCACCACTTGTCCGTCGGTTTATCATCTTGTAGTGACTTGTGTGTTACTATGATGATGGAAACGATGTCGCCTGTAATTCCAAAGCCATCAGGGTCACCCCGAGTGAACAGGTTTCACAGACGACGAGGAAGGAGTAGACTGGCCAGTTTTGAGTAGCTAGTCATCGAAAACCTTATGGACAGAACCAAAACACTGTAAATGGACTAGATGCACCAGGCAAGAGACAGAGTAGCAGAATTGATCAATCTTTTTTGATGCATAAAACAATGCACAATATAGTAAAGACAAAGATAGATGCTTGATATTAAGCACAAACCATACCTCACTGTTAAGATTTACATACAAATTTAACTGAACAAAACAGATCTATGGCTTCCCATAGGTTCCAGCTGGACATTGATTAAGGAAGACTGATGATGCATTTTAACTGTGATGTTGGAGAAAAAAATTTAAAGGACCATGGACCGCTGACCGGACCAACAGATCTGTCTGGAAAGAAGTCCACCAGAGAGCTCGTTAGAGGCAAGGGTGATGAAACCTTGAGTTGCATAATTTGGACACGTTGTCAGGAGAGATCAGTCCTTGGGAAAGCAAATCATGCTTGGTAAAGTGGAAGACCAGCAGAAAAGAGGAAGACTTTTGGCACGAGGGTTGACACAGCAGCTTCATGGATGGGCTCAAACATAAGAACAGCTCTGAGGAGGGCACAAGGCTGGGGAGTGTCTTGTTCTGGTCACTGTGAGTGGGCAGCAACAACACTAACATAGCTACCAGGACACTTAGGGCGAAATTTCATGTTTAGTCCAGTAATTTCCTTTTCCATGTCTAGGTATATCATTTCTAATAAGCCCTGGTGGCGCAGCGCTTAAATGCTTGCCTACAAACCAGCCAGTGGTTTGAACACACGGACAAAAAAATCTGGAGAGCCAAACACTGGTGAACAGTGACTGTGTACCAGGAATTATGGTAAACACCACCATTTTTTATTGTCACAAAACCCTATCCCATCACGCCTCACAGCATCCGCGTATTGCTTACAGTATTCCCTGCGTCTGTAAGTAAGGAAAATAAAACTGTTGTCCAGGGTGACAGAATTGGACCCTAAGTCATGCTGAACTCAAAGTCTACATTCTTTCCATAGCCCGCACTGTACTTGCAACTCAAGATAAATGCATAAGCGTGGAAGACTGAAGAGAGAACAAGGTGATACAGGTCTTGAAAATTATAGAGAAACATCTGGTCTGATTGTTGACAGTAGATGCAATGTAGCGTCTGATGTGGAGTTGAGAAAGATGAGTCATTTAGCAACATACGGGGCATACCAGAAATAAACCCGAAACCAGACTCCTGGTACTGGGTTGATACTGACTTCTGGTGACTGAATACAACAGGGTAGAACTTCCCCCTGTGGCTTTCTGAGACTGTGATTCTTTTTTTAAAACATTTTATTAGGGGCTCATACAACTGTTAACACAGTCCATACATATACATACATCAATTGTATAAAGCACATCTGTTCATTCTTTGCCCTAATCATTTTCAAAGCTTTTGCTCTCCACTTAAGCCCTTTGCGTTTTCAAGACAGAAAGCCTCGTTTTTCTCTTAAAGAGCAGCTGAGTTTCAAAACTGGCTAACACATAAAACCCAAATAGGAGACTGCAGTGAGTTCATGAAAATTAACTAGTAAGAGGAACAAAGAAACTAGGCAAGGTGAGAAAGGAGGAAGAGAAAGAATTGACAAAGGGGAAAAGCAGACTTTGAGATCAGAGTAACATAGGATTAAATTCTGTCACCCTGGACAATATTTTTATTTTCCTTATTTACAAATGTAGGAGACACTCTCAGTAAAGCAAGGCTGTTATGAGGCGTGAATAGTGGATGGTCTTGGTGGAGATCATAAAGTTCAGAGAATTAGGAGAGAAGGAGGGATGAAAACAGGAGAGTCAAGGAGGAAGTGAGAGACGTTATGGTAAATTGAGGAGATTTCAATGGATACACTGAATCAGAAAGTATGCTAATTAGTGAATATAGAAATACGATGTGCTCAATAAATCTTCACCTAATTCAAATTAAAACTTTTGTGTAGAATAAGTAGGAGAAGGAAAT
Source organism: Tenrec ecaudatus (assembly GCF_050624435.1). Classification (NCBI taxonomy): domain Eukaryota; kingdom Metazoa; phylum Chordata; class Mammalia; order Afrosoricida; family Tenrecidae; genus Tenrec; species Tenrec ecaudatus. The sequence continues at coordinate 64,166,448 of NC_134541.1, read as the reverse complement.
ATAAGATAAACTAAAACAAAACAAAAATGTCAGTGAAAGTGCAACAATCAATGGCTCTTAGACATTCCAAAAGACAACAGAAAACACAGTATTTGAAAAAGAAGAAGCAAACTATCTTTATTTGCAGTTGATATGCTAAAATAAAGAATTCCATGGATATCTAGAAATCAACTGTAGTAGAAATAATCAATAAATCTAGCAAGATTGCTCAAAGAAATTTCACATTATTCTTATAAACTAGCAAACAATGATAAGTAAAATTTCAAAAAGCTCCAGTGTCAGATGTGCAAGAATGCCGCACTGAAAACAATCAAATATTCCTAAACTCACTCACTGAGTCACTGACTACTCACAGCGACCCACTGTGGGTTTCTGAGACTGGAACTGCTCATGGGAGTAGAAAGGCCAGTCTTTCTGCCACGGAGCTCCTGGTGGTTTCAAACTGCCGACCGTTTGGATTGAAGCCCAAGGTGTAACCACTACACCACTAGATTCCTGCAAAATATCTCTAGGATAAATTAAAGTATTGGCTTAAGTCAACAGAAAGGTAAACCATGTTTATGGAAAGGAAGATTAAATATTGTTAAGATAACAATTCTTCCCAAATTAATCTATAGAGTCCATGTAATCTCAATCAGAATTTCAGAAACTCTTTTGTAGTAATCAATAAGCAGATTCTAAATTTCATATGAAAATTCAAAAATCCAGAGGAATTTAAAAACTTTAAAACTCACTAAATTGGAATACCTACCCTATGCAATTTTAAGATTTACTATAAAGTTTCAGTAACCAAGAACATTACTGATGAAAAATATATTTTATCTATATCTGTCTATCTACACACACACACACACACACACACAAACACACAAGGGGTCCCCCCCCCCAAAAAAAAAAAGAAACTTAAAAAAGCTTCATTGAGCAGAGTTTTCATAGCACACATTTTTCTGTGGTCACGGTGAATTTTTTCGTAAAAGCAGTTTCGCTCAAACTTTGTTTTTTTTGTGATGGCCAATTTAAGAGAACATCATGTGGCTGTGCAATTATATTTCCTGCTTGAGAAAAATGCTGCATAAACTGTGTGATGTTGAACACAGCTTGAAAGGACAGTGCTACAGGAAAAACTCAAGTGTCTGAGTGGTTTTCTCACTTCAAAAAAGGTGAAATGTCTGTTGATGACAAACCTCATTCTGGACATCCATCACCTTCCCAACTCATAGTGCATTTGGAGTTTATTCCACCAGGTCAGACTGTTAATCAAGCTTTCTATTTAGAGGTTCTGAAAAGATACTGTAACAATGTGACACCAAAAAAAGGACTGATTTGTGGCAGAGGGGTGACTGGTTTTGCCACCACGATAATGCACCTGCTCACACAGCCCCTAATTGTGCCAGTTTTTGGCAAAACACAGCATGCATTTCTGCCACAGGCACCTTACTCACCTGACCTCGCTCAGTGAGACTAATTAGTTTCTGCCAATGAAGAGGGGCATGAGAGGACAACAATTTGATGACATAGAAAAGGTAAAGAACAAAATGAGGGAGGTGCTGTCAGCCATCCAAACAGATGAGTTTGAAAAATGTTTCCAAGAATGGAATTGCAGATTTGACAAATGTAATAAGTGTAATGGAGAGTATTTTGAAGGTGATAAGGTTGTCTTGTAAAAAAATTAAATATATGTATATGCATGGATTGTGATAAGAGTTGAATGAGCCCCTAATAAAATGTTTTTTTAAAAATTAAATACATAGTTTTGGGGGGAAACCTATGGTAGCAGCCCACTGAGTAACTCAATGCACCACCAGGGCCCCATAGAGTATCATAGAGGAAACTGACTGTGGTAGCAATTGTACAACTCTACTCAATGTGATTGAAATATGGAATGATATATGTCATATATATTCAATCCCAACTAATTAAAAATAAATACATAAATAAATTACAACCAAAAATATAGAGAAAAATGCAACAACAAAAATAAAAACCATAAAGGATTCAATAGTAAATTCATACATATTTATTCAATTAATTATTGTCGAAAATTTTAAGTAATTCTATAGGTACCTCTGTTCATGAATAAAACCATAACAATTGAGTATCTGCATGTGGAGTGGGTGGAGTGGAGACCCAAAACCCATCCGTAGACAATTGGACATCACCTTACAGAAGGGTCACAAGGAAGAGATGAGCCAGTCAGAGTACAGTACATCACCAATGAAACATAAAACTTTCCTCTAGTTATTTAATGCTTCATCCCCCCCCACTATCATGACCTCAATTCTACCTTACAAATCAGATTAGACCAGAACATGTACACTGCTACAGATAAGAGCCCGAAACATTGGGAATCCAGGATAGATAAATCCCTCAGGGTCAACAATGAGGATAGAGATACCAGGAGGATAAGTGGAAGGTGGGGGAAGAAAGGGGAAATATATCACAAGGATCAACATATAAGCCCCTCCCAGGAGGACAAAACAACAGAAAATGAGTGAAGGGTGACAGAAGACAATGTAAGATATGAACATAATAATCTATAACAACTTATCAAGGGTTCATGCAGACGGAGGTAGATAGAGAGGGGGGAAATGAGGAGCTGATATCAAGGGCTCAAATAGAAAGAAAATGCTTGCTTTGAAAATGATGATGGCAACATATGTACAGATGTGCTTGACACACTGGATGAATGCATGGATTGTGAAGACATGTAAGAGGCCCCAATAAAAGTATTTAATAAAAATAGTTTTTTAAGGTTACTCATAGAAAGTATGTTGGAAATATAATGAAGTAGGTAGCTTTAACTTTCAGAAAGTTGTAATATTTTGGGGAACTATTTAGTTAAACTGATCAAAGGTCTTTAAAATGCTCATATATTCCAATTCTAGCAGTTCAGTGAACAGGGGAAAATTTAACTAAAGACTAATTAGTTGCTTTTTTATCCTAAAAGGGAAATATGAATTAAACTAGAAACATATAAAAAGAGAATTCACTAGATAAAGGTACATTATGAATTACAGTTCATTTTTTAATTGACACACAACTAAACACAAAAATTAACAAATAATGTTGTAAACTTAAATAGAAAATAGGAGTCCTCGGGTGGTACAAACATTTAAGCATTCAAATGTTAATCAGAAGGTTGGCAGTTCACACCCACACAGGCATCTCAGAATTCTATTGATGAATATTCAATTTATTTATTTTCAATTGATTAAATTTTTTTTGGCTGCCAGAATTGTGGGTGCTCTGGATTTTGTGTGTGTGTGTGTGTGTGTGTGTGTGTGTGTGTGTGTGTGTGTGTGAAGGAAAAGCTTTCCAGAATATTCACTCACAATCGCAGAACCACGACTACCAGATTGATACATGTCATAATTAAGCAAGGAGGGCATTAAAATAGTAAGTATACGGTAGTCCTTGACCACCATTTACTGATGCCCCCAAGGTAAGAGATCCAAACCAAAGCCTGAGAGCCAACAATTCTATACCCTCTGGATGGCAGTCATCTGCTTCTTATCAAATTAAGGAGTTTCAGTCTTAAGTTCAAGGACTGCAGTGAGTTTGAGGTAAAGCCTAGTTCTCTTATTGGGGTTTTTTAATCAAGTCCTTCTGGTGTAGCCTATAAGGTATGTTGTACACCTGGAAAGAACAAAGTCTAAAGTCTCAGTAATCTATAGTACACAACCTGTGTCAACAGGCCTGGATAGAAGCAGGGTCAAAACTGTTCAATTAAGAACATAGTACTAGGCATATGGTATTCTCCTCTTGGGTTGTACTTCAATATAAGTACGATTAAGCATTTTCCAAGATGGAAAGTCACTCATCTCTGTTTTCCTACCAACAGAAATCGAGTTGCCTCCACCAAGACATACATGCCTTCCTCCCACAATCTTGGCTTGATTTCCAGTAAGGTTTGCTTATCACTCTGCTAGAAGTGTCTGCTGATTTGAGTGGACCTTGGCACGATTTTCTATGACAGCAACTAAAAGGTATTGTCCATCTCCCTACCAAGGTGAAAACTGACCACAGCTGAGATGAGGTCTCCTCTGTTGATGTGGTTTTTACGATGTACACATACGTCTATATATGTCTTTTTGGGGTTTTTAGTTAGGTTTATTCCTAGGTATTTCATATTATGTGCGACTATTGTAAGTGTTATCATTTGCTTGATGTCTTTTCAGAGCTCTCTTGGCTAATATATAGGATTGATTTCTGATTGTTAACCTTATATCCTGTTATTTTACCAAAACTCTCAATTATTCCCAACAGTCTTTTTATGGAGTCCTTAATGTTCTCTCTATATATAATCATATCATATGAAAATAGTGAGAGCTTCATAACTTCTTGGCCGAATTGTATTTTCTTGATTTCCTTTTGTTGTCTAAAGGTTCTGTCTAAGACTTCCAGCACAATGTTAAATAAGAGTAGTGATAAGGGGCATTCTTGTCTAGTTCCCATTTGCAGGGGGAGTATTTTTAGTTTTTCCCCATTGAGTGTGATTTTGGGTGTTGTTTTTTTGTATATGAATCTTTTTTATATATGACTTTTATTATGGTGAGGAGTTTCCCTTCTATTCCTATTTCATTGAGTGTTATTTTTAGAAATGGGTGTTGGATACTGTCAAATGCCTTTTCTGCATCTATGTGATCACATGGTTCTTATTCTTTATCTTGTTTATCTAGTGGATTACATTGATTGTTTTTCATATGTTGAACCTTCCTTGCACCCTTGGTGTATATATCCCACTTGATCATGATTATTTTTTTTATTATATTGTTGGATTCTATTGGTCAAGATTTTTTGAGAATTTTTTCATCTAATTTTTGCATTAGGGATACTGATGTGTAATTTTCTGTCATTGTGGGTTTTTCCCTGGTTTTGGAATCAGGGTTGTGCTGGCTTCATAGAATGAGTTTGAGAGATTGTTAACCATATCTTTATTCTGTAGTAGTCTGTGCAGAATTGGTGACAGCTCTTACCTGAATGCTTGGTATAATTCCCCTGTGAAGTCATTCAGGGATTTTCTTGGTTGGATATTTGTTAATGATCTTGTCTATTTCTTCTTTTGGAAGGGTCTGTTCAGGTTTTCTGCATCGATTTGTGTTGATTTGGGTAGACAGTGCACTTCTAGGGGGTTGTTTTTTGTTTGTTTTGTATTATCAAACTTGTTGCATTCATAGTACTGTGTTATCCTTTTTATTTTATTCATTTCTGTTTTGAAGTCATCTTTTTCCTTTGTGGTTTTGAGTCATCTTTTTCCTTTGTAATTCTAGATATTTGAATCTTCTCTTTCTTTTCCTTTGTTAAGTTTGCCTGCAGTTTGTTGATTTTGTTTATCCTTTCAAAAACTCAATTTCTTGTTTTTCATTTGTTTATTTCTGCTCATATATTTATTATTTTATTTGTAAGGTTATTGGAGGGTTCAAGTTGTTGTCCTTGTTCTAGTTTTTGGAAGGGTTATATTAAGGGGTTAATTTTTTATTTCTCTTCCTTTTTACATGTGTGTGTAGATTTTTATGAATTGTCCTCTGACAATGGCTTTTCTGTGTCCCAAAAATCTTGGTCCTGATGTGTTATTATTGTCTGTGGCAAGGAATTTCTCCCTTTCGTCCCTTATCTGATCTCTTTTTTAGCATTTTTAAGTAGTATGTGGCTCAGTCTCCGTGTGTTTTTCTTTATGTTCCTGTTTTTTCTATTGTTGATTTCCAATTTTATAGCTTTGATCTGGAAAAAAATGTATTGTAGCAACTCAATGTTTTTGAACTTGTTGACGCTTTCCTTGTGGCCTAACACGTGATCTATTCTATGTACTGTACATGTTAGAGAAGAATGTATATTGTGTCGTGATTGGGTGGAGAGGTCTAGATATGTCTAAGAGGCCAAGCTCAGTGATTATGTTGTTTAACGCTTCTATATCTTATGGAGTTTCTGTCATGATGATCTGTCTTTCCTTGAGAGTGATGTGTTGAAGTCTACTACTATTTTTGATGAGTTGTGTATTTCTGTTTTTCAACTCTGTCAGCATTTGATTGATGTATTTTGAAGGTCTTTCATGGGTGTGTATATGTTCCTGATGGTTAGGTGTTCTTGGTGTATTGTTATTAATCATTATGTAGTGCCCACTCTCATCTCTCCTTGTTTTATTTACCTTGCAGTCTCTAGTCAGAAGCATGTTCCTCATGAGTGTTGCTGTTCACTTTATAAGCCTGTCTATTCTTTGGCTGAAAGATGGTCTCTATGACTGGATTCAAGTTATAAGGGGGTCTAATGGCCATAGTTGCAAGAGTTCCACCAGTGATTTTCATGTTTTTTTATGATATTGGATTTTGTTCCCCATTTTCCCCTACTCTGTCAGGGAACTTCCACTGAGACCCCAATAAGGGTGGTGAGCAGAGGTAGCCGGGCACCATTTAGCTTGTTCCATGTCAGGTAAGTGGGAGCGAGCTCCATTAGTCCTTTGTACCTGTAGTCTCCTTGGGTAGTTTCTTTTGTTCATCCAGATGGGAAGAGGCCAAAGATTTCTCTTCACTGGCAGTTCATAAAATTTTAAGAGTCTAGTTACTCCTCATCAAAATAGAATATAGAACACTGTCTTTGTGGGCTATGTCAGTTGACCTAGATTTCTACAGATCCTAAAACAACAATCCAGTGACTCAGGCCCTAAAGATGTTTGTTTCTATCTAAGAAGTTTTCATATTTTTTGCTCTCTATATGTTCCACTATAGGCATGGATATATTCATAGTATGCACAAATATATGTGTAGAAATACATTCTGCCATACACATGCACACACACAAAAACATATACAAATACATATACCTTACTACATATGTTCAGCTCACATCTACCTACCTACGTATATATGTAAATCAAAGTTTAGTTGAATAACCAATTTTTGAGAGCATAACTTCCTCTGTTTGTTGACTATTTGAATGTGAAAGGTCACTTCATGTTTTTTGCACATATTTCTTTTGAACTGTTTCTCTTTTGGTGCTTGAAATGTTGGAGTTTCCTATAACTTTTGTAGTCAGCCGTTTAAACTACTTGCCATAGCTTACCATACCCATATTCTTGGATTTCTCTTCTCACTCTGTGGATTACTAGCGCTTTGTGATTAACTCAGTTCACTCACAAGAATATTCTCCAAGTTGAGAAGCCCCAGTGGCCTCATGGATAAGGCATTGGCCTCCTAAGCCAGGGATTGTGGGTTCGAGTCCCATCTGGGGTGCTTTCTATTTTGTTCCCTTAAAATTACTTTTCTTCTTTCCTAAACAATTAGTGAGTTATCATCATGGACTTGACTAACTTTGCTAGGAGAGGTTGTAAGCGTGCTTTTACCAGCTGTTAGGCTTGGTTTGCAAGAGTCAGCCATTCTCCATTTGCCCCCTATGAGCCGGAGGTGCCGCAAGGGTTAGAAAATAAACTAAATTAAAAAAAAAAAAGAATATTCTCCAAGTTAATCTACGCCATGAGGTGCTCCATGGTTTCATCGTCTTTTCTAAAGGTTTGTTGATTTATTTGTTATTTTTCTAGGAGCTAATCCAGACATCATGCCATCCAACCGTTCAATCATATCAAGAAGTGTTGTGCAATTGCAACCACAATCAGTTTTAAAACATTTTTCCCTTCTTGAGTTCCTTGATATCAGGGCCCTTCTACCCACTCACATTCCCCATTGTACCCCCTAGGAACCCTTATTTCTAGTATTGTCTCTTTCCGGTTCTGGGCTTCATATACCAAAACACACATAGCCGAGAGTCCCAAAGGCTACCAACAATGAAAAAATAATATTCTATTGTATGTACCAAATTTTCTTTATCATTCTTCTACTGATGGACATTTAAGTTGTTTTCATCTTAATGCTATTTTGAACAGTGCTGTGGTGAACATTGGCATACATATGTCTATTCATATTATGAGTCTTACTTCTTTAAGAAATATTCAAAGCAGAGGGATTCCTGAGCTGTATGGACATTCTAACCCCAGTTATTAGAGGTACTGCCATATTGCCTTCCCCAGTTGTTGTACATATTAACAGTTCCATCAGCAGGGTTTCAGGGTTCTAATCGCCCTGGAGTTCCTCTAGCATTTACTCTTTTCTGTTGTTATACATTTGGCTGACATTGTCAGTATAAGGTGGCATCTCATTATTTCTTTAATTTGCATCTCCTGGATGGCTAGTGACCATAACATTTCTTCATATGTTTGTTCGCCATTTTGGTATCATTCTTGGTGAATGGTCTGTTAATTTCCTTTGCGCATTTTAAATAGGATTATTCATATTTTTCTTATTGAGTTGTTCAAGTTTCCTACAGATTGTAGATTGTTAGTTCCTCTTCCATTGTATTATTGCTAATTTTGTCCCCCTTTTAGTGGGTTCACTTTTCACTCATTTGTTGAAGTTTTTTGATGTGCATAAGTGTTTCCAAGTATTTTTCCATGTCTTTCAAGTTGTTGAATTCGTTAGAGTACATAGCTTCATAGTACTTTGTAATTATCCTTTTGATTTTATTAGGGTTCATTGTACTATCCCCTGTTTCATCCCTCATCCTTACAATTGACACTTGTTCCTTTCTTTCTTTGGTTAGGTTTACCAGTGGTCTATCAATTCTGTTAATCCTTTCAAAGAACCAACTTTTAGCTGCATTACTTTATTCCATATTTTTCTTGTTTTCCCTCTCTTATATCTCAGCTCTGATTTTTATTATTTTTTTCCTTTTGCTATTAGTAGGATTGTTCTGTTGGCACTGCTCTAATTGGTGTAAGTTTTGTGCCAGCATATCAACCACAAGTCTCTCTTCTTTTTCATGTGTGCATTTATTGCAATCAGCCGTCCTCTGATAAATTCCTTTGCTGTATCCCAAAGTTTTTGATAAGTCATATTTTCATTCTCATTGACCTCTAGAAACTTCTTGATTTCATCCCTGGTCTGAGCCAATACCCACTCCTTTTGCAATAGAGAATTATTCATCCTCCAATTTTTTCCCTTGTTTTCTTCAGCGTCTTTTTGTTGGTTTCCAGCCTTACAGCACAGCGATCAGAGAGAGATCTCTGTATAATCTCTAATCTAATCTCTCTGGGTTTGAAATTACTCAGGTTCAACTTGTGTCCCAGCATGTGGTCTATATTCAAGTATGTGCCATGTAGGCTTGTAAAGAATGTGATTTTTTTGCATTTGAGTGAAAAGCTGTGAAAATATCTATTAGGTCAAGTTTTGCCAATTGTGCTGTTTAGATCTGTAGCGTCCTTGTTGAGTTTCTTTCCCTGTGATCTGTCTTTTTCAGAGAGTGGTGTATTAAAGTCACTTACTATAATTGTTGAGCCTGTGATTTCTTTTTAATCTTTTGGAGAATTTCTAGGGGCTCTCGTTGAGTACATATATAGTTATTATGCTCACTGGTTCTTGGTCTAAAGTTCCTTGAGCATTATATAGTGCCCCTCCTTGTCTCTTGTTATGGTTTGTACCATGAAGACAATTTTGTCAGAGATTATGATTGCTACCCCTGCTACTTTTGCATTGCCATTTGCTTGGTATATTTTTCTCAGGCCTTTAATTCTCAACCTGTTTTTGTCTGCAAGCTTGAGATGTCTCTCCTGTAGGCAACAAATCAATGGGTTATGTTGTCTGAGCCAGTCTGTTAGCCTCTACCTTTTAATGCCTGAATTCAGTACATTGATATTCCATGTTATTACATCCACCTGTAGACTCTGTGGAGCCATCTTGTACCTTTTGTGTTGGGTGTTTTCCTACCTACATGTTTTATCAGTTTGTGGTGTGTGTGTGTGTGTGTGTGTGTGTGTGTGTGTGTTTCATTCTTGCCTTCTTTCTACTATTGAGCTAATGCTATCCTGGGCGCTGTTTTCTCTTTGTTGTCCGCGGGGTGGAATTGTTCTATGTGATGGTCTCTTATTTGCCCAGTGCCATCTTCCAGAGATGAAGAGCACTGGGTTCTCTCTCGGGGGACTCATGAGTGCTTTGATGAAATACTTGCAAGTAGCTGCACTGGTGGTGATCAGGCTACCGCTGTATCTTCCTGTAGTTTCACTCTTATCCTATCCAACCAGTATTCTGTTCTTTGAAATGTGAGCAGGATAGTCCTCTCATGGGGAGCTGGTCATGTGGTTATGGGCCCACACGGGTGGCGTTTCACTGGCTAATCTCTCAGTAAGCCGTAGTGATGTGTCTCACGGTGTTTGGAGTGCTTCCAGTGGTGTGTGGTGTTTCCCTCTGCAACTGGAGTGCTGTGAAGGGCGCATGAGTGTACTCGCCTGGGTATAGAGCACTGTAAATGACAAGTGGAATTACCCTAGTTAGAGAGATCGCCTTGGAGGTTGGGTGGCTGTTCCTAAAGAACCATGGAGCACCACCTACATTGGGCAGAAGTTCCCCCAGTCACTTGTAGGCCTTAGGGTATGGGTGGGAATTCCCCCAGCCATTTGAAGGGGAGATCCCCCAGTTGCTTGGATTATTGTGGATGAAAGGCATGATTTCCCCAGCTGCATGAAAAGCCAACAAGTGCAGGTGGGAGCTCCCCCAACTGGGTCGTCAGAGTTGCCCTAAGTGGAGGGGGTGGCCAGGAGGCCACTAGTGGCTTGTGAAAGAAAGCAATGGAAAAGAGAAGAAAAGGAGAAAGGAGCCCACGGGCAGGGGAGGCGGACACCTCTGCGCTATTAGGGCATCAACAGTCCTGGTGCAAGCTAGGACAACAAGCTCATTTCCCTCTCAGTGATCCTACACACAGCTGGGGAGGTCCTGCCTGTCCTCAGACCCTACACAGGGCTGAGGGAATACACCCCCCCCACCTGCCCTAATAGCTCAGAGGTTGCCCCCTCCCCTGCCCCTGGCCAACTGGAATTGAATTAAATTATTCTGAAACTGAGGCTTGGCAGTCAAGGGGTCTTTGTCATGTGATAGCCTCTGGGCTCTGTAGCTAACTTCTGGCCTTCTTTAGCATGGGATCCCTTATTATGCTAATGTGTGTTAAAGGACTCCTTCTACCTGTTGCCTTGGAGTGAAACAATGAGCCTGGGATGTGCAGTTTTTTTACCAAGGAGCTATTTTTTCTCTCTTTTTTTTATATTGGGCTTATGGAGTGCCCTGGTTTGGGGGCTGTCACGCTGACTCCCGGAGGAGGAGATCCAGCTTATCAGAGTTGTTGTTTTCTTCTCGGTCAACCGGAACTGAATTCGCCCCTGGACTATGACTATCCGCTTTTTTTCTGCTGCACAAAGACCTGACTCAGGTAAATTTCCTTCTTTTTCAATTGTTCCAAATCTATGGCTATCTGCAGACCCAATCCCCAGGCTATGAGCTCAAGGCAGCTAACAGCACGGGGAGCTCTGGTGTGGGTCCTGTGACTAGCTTTCAGAGGTTCTCCTTGTGTCTGGGATTATGTTCCCTTTAGGGCATCAGCCTGGGGAAATCCTGTTTACAACTGCCGGCACCAGCACCATGACAGGCCATATAAAACCAAAGTCTGGGGCAGGTTTAGCTCTAATTTCAGATTCCTGGACACTGAGGTAATTCTGTCAGAGAAGGCATCACCTGTCCCAGACTGACCAGTAGGGAGCAGCGACCACCATCCCCAATTGACCAGTCAAGAGAATACGCACGGAACTACTCGCCAACCACCACTGGACAACGCTGATGCCAGAAGTTTTCTCCAATAAGTTTAAAGAACAGCAACACTGGACTGCCCCCGTCCCTAGCCCCATAAAATCCCAGGGAACAAAGAACTCGGGGCTGATTCCCTTCTGGATGCTGGGTCCCGCTGCACAGGGCAGTGCAGGGAAAAAAGCCCTACTTGAGCTAGTCCAAAAATAAAACTCCTTTTGCCGTGTTTGCATCTCAACTGGTCATAATTCTTCCATGCGCCCAAGGTGAGCTCGCGTTCCCTTCCCCAATCTAACAGTGGCTCCTCAGCTGGAGCCCCACAAGCCCAGCATGCTGAACCTAGAGAAAACTAGTGTAATCTTTGTTCACTTTGTGCATGGAAATTTTAAAAAAGTGGGGTTCAGGACAGACTCTAGTACCCTGATTCTAATTTCAGGACTCCACCTCCCAGTCTTCTTCACTTTACCTCCCAATTTTCTTGTCTGGCAGCAGGAGCTCCAGGTGGGTGAATCCTCTTCAGACTCATGAAACACATGCAATGATGCCAAATGCAAAAAGATCACAGGGCAGTGGGTAGAAAGTCTTTGAATCTGGTAGGGGTGTAAGAATCTCAGGGCCGACAGGTGTCTCTATGTGGCTTCTCCAGCTAAGGGCACTAGCATAGTTTCATGTGTCTTGTCAGTAGAGTGTCTTTCAGGGAGTGAGCCAAGGGGCAAGTGTCTCCTGCCTCCAAGGAGGAAATCCATATATCCCAGAATTCTCAAAAGAAAGCCATGCCCACACATTGGCAATGATTCAATGACAGGGTGGACTCCACCCTTTCACTCTTAATCCTCCTAAGTCCCAAATTGACACCAGATTATATAACTACCACAGAAAGACTGATATTTTCACAAGTATAAACCTTTCTACCAATGCACCAATCAAGGAATGGCAGACTTCATTTCATGTATTTTGGGTACGTTATCAGGAGACAGCAGTTCCTGGAGAAATACAACGTGTTTGGTAAAGTATAGAGGCAGTGAAAATAAGGAAGGCCTTTGATAAGATAAAGGTGCATTGACACAGTGACTGAAACAATGGGCTTGAGCCTAACAATTCTGGTGATGGCATAGGACCAAGGCAGTGTTTTGTTCTGTTGTACAAAGGCTTGTTATGCTTTGGAACTAACTCAACAGCACCTAACAGACCACAGCATCCATGAACACCAGCCCCTGTCTGTTAGTTTGTTGTACTGTGGTGGCTTGTATGTGACTGCGTGATACTGGATACTACGTCACTGGTGTCTCAAATATCAGCAGGGGAAGCAGAGTCATGGGATCAACTTGCACATTGCATTGCGTAAATCTGTTGTACAAAACCTCTTCAAGGTGTTGAAAAGCAAGAATGTTACTTTGAGGATGAACATGCTCCTGATCTGAGCCCTGGCATTTTCAATCATCTCGTATGCATGTGAAAATGGAGAATTAATTCATTTGAATTATGGTGCTGGCAAAGTACCACGATTGAAAGGACCATGACTGCCAAAAGAATAAACAAACCGGTAATGGCAGAAGGGGAGCCAGAATGCTCTCTAGAAGCAAGAATGGTGAGACTTCACCTCACACACTTTGGACGTGTTGAGATCAATCTCTAGAAAGGGACATTACGCTTGGTACAACTGAGGGGCAGCAAATAAGAGGAAGACTTTTTATGAGATAGATTGACTCAGCGACTGCAACAGTGAGCACAAACATAACAATTGGGGGTGGGGGCGCGTCTGGGACTGATCAGTTTAATGTCACCTAGCAAGAAGAACCTCCATGAATGTGGAATATTCTTCCATTTATGTAGGTCTCCTTTGTTTTTTTGTATTAGTGTTCTGCAATTTGCTTTAAACAGGTCTTTTGTCTCTCAAACTGGGTTTATTCCATTGTCTTTTTGCCTGCATGCTTTCTGTTGCATAAAAATCGAGTGTATTCTTATTGCAGGTGACTAGTTCTTTTTCCCTAGATGCTCTTAGAATTCTCTACTTGCCCTTCATATTAGAAACTTTTACAATTATATGTGACAATGTGGGCTTTTCTTGGAGTCTATCCTGTTTTTGTTTTTTCAGCTTCCTGAATAGTGATTTTCTTCTCTTTCATGATGTTAGGGAAATTTTCTTCTGGAATCTCTTGTAATTTGTTTTGGTGAATATTTTGTTTCTTCCTGCTCTGGAATGCCAACAAGAGATAGTAGTATCCCGAAGATGGAGGGAAAGAGAGCGGTACACATCCTGGCCCACCAAGCCCTGGGTACGATGTTCCTGTTCAGAGCAGCCAATACGCAGAGTACCATAGAGCCAGCCCCACCATGAGACACAACATCCCTCACTGACCAATAGCGCTATTGGGGACAACACTGGAGACACAGTGTGGGAATTGTGCCTAATCTGATCCCACCACAACAAGGTGAAACACTAAGGGCTTGCAACAGAACAGCAAGGGGAGCAGAGTAAGAAAGTCTCTTTTTTTCTGGAATACCAAAAATAGACTGGGGCCAGAGCGTGGCACCCTATCAGACTCGGCCGGAAAACACTCCTAAAGGTCAACAAACAGACCTTGAAATATTTGTGGGCTTTTCTTTTTCTGTCATTGGTTTTTTGGTTCTGTTTTGTTTTCTTTTGTTGCGTTGATTTGTTCTTTCTTGTTTTTGTACTTATTGTTGGCTCTGTATATATATATATATATATATATATATATATATATATATATATATATATATATATATAAAATAGACTGGATAAACAATCCAGAGGAGAAAACAACGGGACCAATAGTTATGGGGGGAACACAGGAGAGGGGAAGGTGGGGGAAAGGAAGTGGCTGTTATCAAACCCAGGGACAAAGGAACAACAAGTGATCTAAAATTAATGTCAAGGAGGGTATAGGAGACCTGGCAGGGCTTGATCAAGAACAATGTAACCAAGAAGAATTACTGAAATACAAATGATGGCTGAACATGCTAGTGGGATAAGAGGAAAGTAAAAAGAAATAGAGGAAGTAAATAGAAGGCAAAGGACATTTATAAAGGTCTAATACAGGCATGTACATATGTAAATATATTTATATATAATGATAGGGAAATAGATCTATGTGCATATATTTATAGGTTTAGTATTAAGGTAGCAGATGGACCTTGGACCTCTACTCAAATACTCCCTCAATGAAAGAACACCTTGTTTTAATAACCTGGCATTCCATGATGCTCACCTTCCCGACATGATCACTGAAAACAAAGTGGGTACACAAGCAAATGTGGTGAAGAAAGCTGATGGTGCCTGACTCTCAAAAGAAATAACATCTGGGGTCTCAAAGACTTGAAGATAAACAAGCAGCTATCCATGTGAGAAGCAACAAAACCCACATGGAAGAAGAACACCAGCCTGTGTGATCATGAGGTGTCAATGGGACCAGGTATCAGGCATCTAAGAACAATAAATCATATCATTGTGAATGAGGGGGGGTGCGGAGTGGAGACCCAAAGCCCATCTGTAGGCAATTGAATATCCCCTTACAGAAGGATCCTGGGGAGGAGATGAGCCCGTCGGGATGCAGTAAAACACTGTTGAAAAACATACAACTCTCTTTTAGTTCTTTAATGCTCCCCTGCCCCCGAATCATGACCCCAATTTCACCTTCCAAATCTGACTAGATCAGAGAATGTACATGGGTATGATAAGCACTGGAAACAAAGAGAATCCAGGATAGATAAACCCCTCAGGGCCAATATTGAGAGTAGCGAGGGTAAGGGAAAGGTGGGGGGAGAAAGAGGGAACCGATCACAATGATCTACATATAACCCCTTCCCAGAGGAGCAGACAACAGAAAAGTGGGTCAGCGTAAGACATGAAATAATAATAACTTATAAATTATCAAGGATTCATGAGGGAGGGAAGGAGGGGGAAGGAGGGGGGGAAATGAGACGCTGATACCAAAGACTCAAGTAGAGAGAAAATGTTTTGAAAACGATGATGGCAACAAATGTACAAATATGCTTGACACAATGGATGGATATGTATGGATTGTGATAAGAGCTGTATGAGCCCCAATAAAATGATTTTTAAAAGAAAGACATAGTAGCATGCCATGTGATTCTTAGGATTCCCTATGGTTCCTCAGACTTTTCTTTTTGTCAAATGTTGTTGTTGATTGAAGTCAAGAGATTTGCCTTCAATTCTTCAATTCTTTTACTCCACCCTTTTAAAGTGTTGTGTAATTTTGTATCTTAGTATTCACCCTGGTATGATTATTTGTTTTCTTTGTTATTCTTGTGAAATTTTTAATATTTCTATCCACCCCCCTAGTTCTCTGGATTTCTCTCTCCATCCATTAAAAATATGTAAACATGTTTCTGAATTCTTTTCTGATGATACCAGAGCCTTTTCTTCTTCAGAAGTTCCTTTGGCTTTGGACGTTATTCACTTGTTTGTGCCTATTTTTCTAGTGTTTCCCTGTGAACTGATATTGACTGCTGTCACTCCAGCATCATGATGCAGCTCTTAATGATGGCACAGAGGTGTTGGGGTAGCTGACGCTGCCATGTAGTCCTGAATAGAATTAATAGAAACCACATAACAAAAAGAGGAAGAAAGGTTAAAAAGGGAAAAAGAGAAAAGTTAATAAAAATTATTTTTTTAATGCTGGGTTCACAAGGGTACGGGGGAGGGGAAAAAGAGAAGCTTATACCAAAGGTTCCATAGAAAGTAAATATTTAGAAAATAGTGATGGCAACATATGTACAAATATGCTTGATACAATTGATGTATGGATTGTTACAAGAGCTGTAAGAGCCCCCAATAAAATGATCTTTTAATAAAAAAGAAAGAAAATGATCGCTTCCCTAATATTTTTCAGAGTTCTCTTTGTTCATGTAGAATTTTACTTGTGTTTGTATGTTAATCTTGAATCCTGCCACTTTGCTGAATCCTTCTATTACTTACAGTTCCTTTCTTGCAGAATCCTTGAGATTTTCTGTATAAAAGACCATATTATATGCAAATAAGGAAATTTGACTGTATTTTGTTTCCTGCTCTTTCCTTATTGCTCTGCCTAGGACTTCTAGTCCATTGCTGACAAGAGTAAGAATGAAAGATAACATTGTCCCTTCATTCATAAGAGGAATTATTTCATTCTCTCTTCACTGAGGATAATGTTGAGTGTTGGTGTCTTGCACACACCTTTAATGATGTTGGTGAATTTCCTTTCTATTCCTGTTTTGCAGAATTTTTAATTAGGAAAGAATGTTGGATTTTATGTAACAGTTTTTCTAAATTGATTGATATGCTCATGTGGTTCTTTTCCTTTATTTTATTAATTTGATGGATTATATTGATTATTTCTCTAATTTTGGACCATATTTGCATACCAGGTAGGAGTCTCGCTTGGTCATGATGTATCATTATTTTTTTATATGTTGTTGAATTCTATTAGTATTCCGTTGAGAACTTTTGTATCTACTATATCAATCATCCACTACATCTCCTATCTACAATATAACTAATATCCTTTTGTGATATTGAGATATAATTTTTTAGAGTGTTATTACCTGCCTTTGATATTAGGGTTATGCTACTTCATGGAATCAATTCAGGAATAGTCCATCCTTTTTAATGTTTTGGTATGTTTTGAGCAGAATTGATGTCAGCTATTTTCTGAATATTGCTTCAAGGAGGCCTGGTGGTTTCATGGGTGACAAGTTACACTGTAAATCCCAACATTACCAGTTTGACACGACTGATCACTTAGTGGGAGAAAGATGAAATTTTATAATCCTACAAAAAGTTACCATCTCTGAAAACCACAGAGGTAGTTCTAACCCTACGAGTCAAACTCGACTTGATAGCAGTGAGTGTGTGTGTGTGTGTGGTGTGTGTTTGGTAAAATTCTTTAGTACTTTAGTAAGCCATCTGAGCCCAGGTTTTTTTGTTTTTGCTATTGAAAGTTTTGCTAGTTATTAATGCTCTCTTCAATTCTTTTTCTTTCTTTTTCCACTTGTTATTTTTCCTTTAAAAACATATTGTGAATTAAGTGACAATTTCCAGAACAGACCACCCAATAATCCATATATATCATGATTAACTCATCCTTTGCCATCTCCTCGATGCGCCATGCCGTATCCCACTTCCAGTCTGTGTTGCCTGTTTCCATTCCTCCTTTTTTTCTAACCCTTTTTATTTGTCCCTGGGTGAATACTGCTCATTTGATATTATTTGCAAATATACTTAATGACATCTTCTTCCTTTTTCCCCTTGTTAAGTTGCCAATGGATTGTTAATTATAATAATAATCCTTTGAACAACCTGTTCTAGTCTTGTTTATTCTTTATATCATTTTTCTATACTTCAGAGCTCTTTGATTGGGTGTGTAGGTATTTATTATTGTTATGGCCGCTTGTTGACTTATTAGTATTATTAGCATGCTGGTCTTGGCCTTAAAGTCTAGTTTATTAGAGATTAATATTGCCACTACCACTTTTTATGGTTGTCATTTGTTTTGCCACTCTGATTTTTTTTTCAGTTTTATTGGCACATAACAGTCTTTGATTTTCAGTTAGTTTTTATCTCTGTTTACAGTGTGTGTTTTGCATGCTGTATAATTGAATTAATGGGTCATATTTTCTTATCTATTGCCACTATCTGTTTCTTGACTTCTTTATTTAATCCATTTGCATTCATTGTAATTGTTGAAAAGTATAAAATGATTGATGTCATTTTGCTGTTTCTCTCTCTCTTTCTGGTGGTGATGATTTCTTAGTTCCATGCACTTCTTAATCCTATATTATGGAGTTAACCTTGTTTATGGATTTTCTGTTCGTTTCCTTTATTGTTGTTGATTTTTCAATTACTGAGTCTTTATGATTTTCTCTCTTCAATTTGGTGAGAAGGGGTCTGAATTTTCTTGGTGGCTGCCCTGAGTTTACTTTTATTTTTGTTAGTTTAAAACAGTTTGTCCTATCTTGATACTTTACTTTTGAAAATTTTTCCAGGTGATGTATCCTGTGTCTCAATCTCAGGTTGTTATCTGACATTGTTTGTTCTGTCTGAAAATTTTCCTTTAGTATTTCTTGTATGCTGGTCTGGTTTTCATGACTTCTCGTCATTTTCATGTATGTGGTAATGTTCCAATTTTATCTCTGTATTTGAGGGAAAACTTTCTCAAAATTCACTGCCATCAAATTAATTGTGACTCATAGTCACCCTAGGGACATGATAGAACCACACGGGTGGCTTTCTGAGGCTGTCGTTCTTCATGGGAACAGAGGACCTCATCTCTCTCACACGGAGCAGATGATGAGTTATAACTGCTGGCCTTGTTTGTGGTCTGCAGCCCGACGCATCAGCCACTCTGCCACCAATGCTGTTTTCAGAAACATTTTTGCTGAATCTGTAATCCTTGGCTTGCATTTTCTTTCTTTCTTGGTTTAATATATGCTATCTCATTGCCTTCTTTCGTGCATGCTTGCTGTTATCCCTCTATCTAGGGAACATTTCATGTGTTCCCAAGGTGGTCTCATGGTTCTTTGTCTGTGCTTTGGAAAGTTTGGTGAGGATGTGCCTTGGTGCTCTTCTTGTGGGAGTTACCTTTTGGGGTTCACTGAAGTTGTTGCTGTCTTTGTGCCAAATGGCCATAGTGTGTTAGACTGGCTATCAAGGCCTCTTCACGCTATTTCCACTCAGTCATTGTTTTCAGTCAGTTTCTTCTCCCGGTGAGTATTTAATCCAGTTCTTCATTTTTTTCACTCGATGACCAGGATTCAGGAATTGTCTTCTGCATGTGTTTTCGATCCTGTCTTTTCTGTATAGGCATGGCATAGGATGTATGACCAGGCTATCATTTTGGCTAGAACTATATTATACAAGAGGGTACTTCCCCCGAAATGCAGATTTTTTTTCCAAAGCTAGGTCTTTAATTTTTTTTTTCTTTTACAAAACAACCTTATCCTCAAAGTCCTCTCCATTACACTTAATATATTTGTCAAATCTGCGATTCCGTTCTGGTAAACATTTTTCAAACTCATCTACTTGGACTTCCATCATTTTTTCCCACCTTGCTGTCCTTTCATGTCCCTCTGCATTCATGGAAACAAAAAGAATTTGCACAGAGCAAGGCCAGGTAAGTAAGGTTCATGAAGCAAGAGAGGTATGTGGGGGGTTTTGCCAAAAACTGGCATGCTGAGATGGCTGTTTGAGTAGGTGCACTGTCATGGTGGCAAAACCAGTCCCTTATCTACCATACCTGGTCAGTCAGAATCTGAGGCACAAATTTCACAGTGATGCTTCTCATTCCCAAATCTTCCATTAAAATCTGTGGAACTGAGCTCCAAGATGGCCCAGATAACTTCCTCATCTCTTTAATGGTCCATCGTTGGTCTTTGAGGACAAGTGCACAAATTTTGTCAACATTTCTGGCTGTTTAGGAAGTTGGTAGACGTTTGGAACAAGGTTTGCCATCAATCAACATTTCACCTTTTTTGAAACAAGAAGACCACTCTAACACTTGAGGTTTTTTCCCATAGCGCTGTCCTTGTAAGCTCTGTTCAATATCACAGCAGTTTCTGTGCCATTTTCCCCAAGCAGGAAACAAAAATCACAGCCACACACTGTTCTCTTAAATCAGCCATCACAAAAAAATGTGGTTTGAGCAAAACTGCATTTATGAAAAAATTCACAGCGACCAGAGAGAACCTTCCCAGGCAATGCCACTGTGTGCTCTAACTCAGAGTGAGTTGCTTGATCCTGCTCAGCAGGAAAAATGCACACTATGAGAGCTCTACCCAGTGGAGCTTTTTTCTGTTTGGGGGTGTTTTTTGAAGGGGTGTAACCCATCATATATCTTCCCAGTACAAACTGGATTACAACATGCATCTATGTATTGCACACTTGATAAAAAGCCACCATAATGGAGTACACACATGCACACAAGCTAAAGTCTTTTGTCCTCTTAGAACCAGGAACAGCCACTCAGAGACGTATCTTCTCAGCCATGAAGGCATGCACCCGGAGGTCAGTTGTAGAACTCTGTAGGTCTTCCATCATTTGCTAGAAGAAGCAAAGAGAGCATGGGGAAGGCCAAAGCTTGGACTGAACGCTTTCTTACCTTGCTACCTAACCTAAATGATTGATCCTCAAACTTCCTGTGAGGTCATTGTCAGTGTTACAATTTTGAGGAAATTGAAGCTCAGAGAAATTGCATACAATCTCAAATTAAGAGAGCTCATTAAGTGGGAGAATTCAAACTTGATTTATGTGATTGCAAATCTTACGCTTTCTCCACCACGGCAGCAATCTTGCTGTTCTACAGCCACAGCCCTTTAGACTAATGGTCTCCAGAGTTTTCTAACAAGACCTCGCCAGTAAGTATCCCTCATTACCATCTCTCAGATGTGTACACTTGTTTTTCTATAGATTAGGTCCATTGCTAATATCTGTTAGCATTAATTGATAATATAATACCCCAGGGTACTAATTTGTGTTAAGGACAGTGGATGTAAATCTCTGTATAATATAGTTTAGCAGATCTTTTGGTCAAATCTTATCAAACCTAGTTACAGTGTTGTTGTTTTAATCTCAATGTATGGTCTACAAAGAACTTGTGGTAGTTACATAATCTGGTGTCGATTAAGAGTATGGGGGTGGAGTTTAGTCTGTTAATCAGACTATAGCCAATGAGGCCTCTGTGTGGGCCTGGTCTTCTCCTGAGAATTCTGGGCGCTACAGTTTCTCCTTCTTGAAGTCTGCAGACTCTCTCTCTCGGCCCACTCCCATGAAGACTCTCTACTGACAATGCTCACTCCCTGTGATACATCCCTGTGGAGAAGACACATGGAAAGAAGCTGATGGAGCCAGACCTTGGGAGTTGGAGAAGCCACGTGGAGACCTCTGCCAGCACTGAGATGCTTACAACACCATTGGATTCACAAGACTTCCCGCCCACTGGCCTGTGGTCTTCCTGCATTTGGTGTCATTGCATGTGTTTCCTGAGTCTGAAGAGGACTTTAGAGATTGGTAACAGACATAGGGGCTAATATTGGACTTATGGGCTTGATCTGGACTGGGCTGGGTGTGTTCTCACTATTTAACTGCTCTTGTATGTAATGCTCTTTCTCATACATATATATGTGCCCATGACTTTGTTTCTCTAGTCTACCCGGACTAACACAGGACAGTTCCCAACAATAGACTAAGTAATCAAGTTTATTACTTCTTGTCTTCTTTTGTCTGAATTATTCATCTTATCTGCAGCCCATAGTTTGATTGCAAAAACGTTTTAAGCCGTTTGTCTATTTTGTGAGGGTTGGTCGGTCAAATGAGATGATCTGGCCGGTAAACGTGTTCACTGTGTATCTGCAAACATGAAAATATTTGAAAAGCGAAAGAGAGTTAAGTAAGGGTAGCACTGTCTCTGCATCAGAGAAGTCCCACTTTCTTCTCAATCATTTTGGATGCGTGTAAACAGCTCAAGGCGTCTGGAGGGAGGGCCCGAGGGCCAATTATAGAGTCAAGGTTAGTACCTGAAAATACAGCTCATCCGTTTACATTAAACCTACAAGCAGTCCCAACAGTCTCTCGCCATATCCCAATATAGGGACTGTACAGAAACATTACATTAACATGCTTGTCTATATGGGTGGTTTAAAGAGCCCTGGTGGCATAGTGGTTAAGCATTGGGCTGCAATCAAAAAGGTCAGCAGTTCAAAACCACCAGCTGCTCTAAGGGGAAAAAAGTAGGCTTTCGACACCTGTAAACAGCTATAGTATCAGAAACTCACGGGTGGTTCCTACCCTGTCCCATAGGGTAGATATGAATAGACACTGATTCGATGGCAGGGAGATTTTATATGGATTACTATGGCTACGAGAGTGTCTGTGTCTGAGAATACCTCCCCTCTTTGGATCTCCCACCTAGAGAAAGAGGTCAGGCTAGTCCTGAGTTGGACTACACGGATCGTTCCAGTTTCTGCACAGATGGAAAAGCCTGGGGCTCGAGGGTTTGGTTGAGACAAGATAACCAGTGAAGAAGTGGGAGCTGACGCGATGGAAGAGGGCAGAGAAAGCTTCCTTCTGGACCAAAGTAGAGGAGATCAAGGACTTGAAGGCCAGCAATTGGGACACATCTCTAGCAGACCCTTACCCTAGAAGGATAGTCAGCGGCAGCACCTCGTGTTCTATATTTTACCCTTTCTGAGCCTGTAACCCTGAACAGTCTCCTCCTAAATGCGTGAGTGCCAGAATAAATGAAAACACACTCCACAGCACAATGGTCCCTTAAGGTTTGTTTTTCAAGATGGAAAATAAAGGCATTTCAGCCCTTCCACGGATATAAATAACTAGCCGTTGATTTAGAACTCCCTTTCATTTGCCTACCACAGAACAGCCCCATACAATGGCACTTTGTGTAAGCACGCTCTACATGGGCCAACCAGGCCTAGCGGCCGGCCTTCTGCCTGCCAACAGGAGGAGACACGAGGAGGGCTGGCAGCTCAGTAGTGGGAGAGGGCTTTGGGCAGCCAACGTTGCTGTTGGACATCATTCAGAAGTCCCTGCTCAGCAGGGGGAGCCCAGAGAGAAAAACAAACAGAGCACAGAGGAGTGGAAAATGCTGAGTCCTGAGCTGGCTGGAACCACGTTCGCCTTTTTTCACTCGGAGCCAGCTGCTCTGCCCACCTGCAGCTGCGAGAGCAGCCAGGGCCGCAGCAGACAGGGAGGCCTTGGCACCCAAGCCCTGTCCCAAAAGCCTGGATGCAGCAGACAGACACACCTCTTTCTCCAAACAGACCCCAGCGTTCTTGTACTCAATGCCGGGTCCCTTCTTTGTCTGAAGGATCCAGAGGAAGAGCCACGATTGGAGAGAAAGGGTTTCGTGAGCTGCGGTTTTAGATTTACTCATGGCTCCCTCTGACGTAACACTGTGTGCCAGCCACTGTGCTCACTGGGCACATGGTAAGTTGCAAGACTGGGAGGTTGGTACTGTTATGCCCATTTCCAAGATGACGAGATCGAGCCAAGAGAGGTTAAATAGCTTGCCCCCAAATCACACACCTCTGAGAGTGGCCAGAATTTAGAACCATGCAATCTAGCTTCTGAGTTCATATTCGTCTCTGTGGCTTATCAAATTTCCATCCTGGGAAGACAAGGAATGGATGAAGAAAAAGAGGGAAAGGTGCCAAGGACTGGAAGGATACAAGGGCATGTACGAAGTAGGAGTTTGTCAACCCCGGAGAGGAGGTCTGAGACCAGGATGTAGGGAAGATAACAAAGCCACTTCAAGAATGAACGCTATGACTGCGTGGCTCAGATATCTGCTCCTTCCCAGACTCCACATAAGGTTCTGAGAATAGTGCTCAGAGAGTGCTTGGCAAATGAGGCTCAGACAATCCTGGGAAAAGCTGAGAAACAAGCAGATGAAGCATAGAAAAGAATGCTTGTTTCACCCTTCCAATTACAGGTTGGGGTGGAGGCCAGGTGCCCAGGACTCCAGAGAGAAATGACCACCTGAAGAGGAAAGGCAGCCACTGTCAGTCATGCAATGAGTCCCGCCACATCCCTTTGTAATCAAAATAGGCCTGCTCCCCAGAGAAGGGGGTGGGGGGGAGGAAGGAAAGGAGAGGGGGAGGGAGAAAAGGGGGAGAGAGGAAAGAAGACCTGTGTTTGAAGAGAGAAGATTCCCAGGCTTCATCCCACTGTATTGCCCTT
Organism: Tenrec ecaudatus; assembly: GCF_050624435.1. NCBI lineage: Eukaryota > Metazoa > Chordata > Mammalia > Afrosoricida > Tenrecidae > Tenrec > Tenrec ecaudatus. The sequence goes on along the minus strand of NC_134541.1, from coordinate 64,142,121 downwards.
GGAATTAGTACACTTGTGTCCCAATTTTACCAGTTATCTAATCTCAGACAAGTCACCTAAACCTTCTTACCTTCAAACCCTTTATCTATAGAGTGAGTGATTGCACTTTATCTCTGCGGATCTTCCCAGTACTCCACACTCAGTTTATATTATAATCAAGGGCATGGGGACTGTCAGTTATCGCTGTGTACTACCCAAATCCAGGGCCCTTGCCATTGCCTGCCACCCAAGCACATCAGTCCTGACCAGCCCATCTCCTAACTTCCTTCTGATCTGCCCACTTGTCTCCATGTCTAGTGTCTCCATCCTTCTTATGGAGGCCTCTCTTCTGAAAACACGAGCCGCTTTCCAGCCGGCTTCCCTGCCTCTTTCCTAGCTCTCTCATTCCTCTTCATTCCTAAAGTGTAACTGAGGGGCAATCCATGCAGCACAATGTCTCAAACACTAGTGTGTAACACAGTGGCAATAAATACATTCTTCATGTGGGTGACCATCACCATGATCTATGCCCATGTTCTTCATCACAGGCAACAAAAAGTTGGTGCCACCTAACCCTGTAACTACTGACAAATATTGGCCTCTCTGCAGTTGCCTATTCTGGATACTTCCGGGATAAGAGAATATTTTTCTCCAATTCACATAATATTTACAAGGTTCATACATGTGGTAGCATTTATCAGCACTTCATTTTTCTTTATGACTGAGCAATATTCCATTATATGCATATATTGTCCCTTTTTATTAATTCTCAGGAGACTTGCTAGCGTAGTGGTTATGCATTGGGTTGCTAACTGAAAAGTCAGCAATTCAAAACTACCAGCTGCTCCTTGGGAGAAGGAAGGAGCTTTCTACACCAGTAAACAGTTACAGTCTCATAAGATCACAGGAGCAATTCTACCCTGTCCTAAAGGGTCTCTGTGAGTCGACATCGACTCAATGGCTATGAGTGAGGTTTATTAATTCTCTACAGCCAGATGATTTCTCTAAGCAGAAATCAGATCATGTTATTTCTCCTGCTGAAAGATTATTTTTTAAAATATTTTTATTGTCATATAATTCACATAGAATACAATAGTTTAATCAATTTCAGAACATTTTCTTCATTCTTGTACTCATTATTGTTAACTCTCCACCCACCCACCCTACCACACACCTCCCCTATCATGTCCCTAGGAAATTAACTCGGTAACTGTCTCTATAGATTTACTTGTCATAGATTTCATATACAGAAAATAATAAATACACACATATGAAACAAAACAATGACAAAATAGAAAAACCACAATCAAAAAGAAAGCAGAATATATTAAAAACTTAAACAACTTTAGAGTGGGTCAAATGAAAGGTCAAATGATCATGGGAGAAAAGGAGGTGGAGGAAAGGACGTGTGTGTTAACAAACCATGGGACAAGGGAACAACAAGTGATCTAAAATCAATGGTGAGGAGGGCATAGGATGTCTGGTAGGGCTTGATTAAGGGTAATATAACCAAGGGGATTACTGAAACCCTAATGAAGGCCAAAATTGACAGTGGGACAAGAGGAAAGTACAAGGAAACAGAGGAAAGAACTAGGAGGCAAAGGGCATTTATAAAGGTCCAAATGCAAGAATGTACATATATAGTTATATTTTTATATAATGATAGTGAAATAGATCTATGTGCATGTATTTATAGGTTTAGTATTAAGGTAGCAGACAGACACTGGGCCTCTACTCAAGTACTCCCTCAACGCAAGAACACTTTGTTCTAATAACCTGGCATTCCTCACCTTCCCGACACGATCGCCGAAGACAAAATGGGTGCATAAGCAAATGTGGTGAAGAAAGCTGATGGTGCCCAGCTATCAAAAGATATAGCATCTGGGGTCTTAAACGCCTGAAGACAAACAAGCAGCCATCTAGCTGAGAAGCAACAAAGTCCACATGGGGGAAGCACACCAGCCTGTGTGATCATGAGTTGTTGATGGGATCAGGTATCAGACATCAAACACCCAGAACAAAAAAATCATATCATTATGAATGAGGGGGAGTGCAGAGTGGAGACCCAAAACCCATCTGTAGACAATTAGACATCCCATAACAGAAGGGTCACAAGGAAGAGACAAGACAGTCAGGGTGTAGTTTAGCACCATTGAAACACAACTTTCCTCTAGTTCCTTAATGCTTCCTGCCCCCTGCCCCCACCCCCCACTATCATGATTCAGTTCTACCTTACATGTACCAGAGCATGTACACGGGTAGTTAAGAGCTGGAAACACGGGGTATCCAGGACCTATAAACCCCTCAGGACCCATATTGAGAATAGTGATACCAGGAGGGGAAGGGGAAGGTGGGGGGAGAAGGGGGAACCAATCACAATGATCTACATATAACCCCTTCCCAGGGTGACAGACAGCAGAGAGGTGGGTGAAGGGAGACACTGGTCAGTGTAAGACATGAAATAATAATAATAATAATAATTTATAAATTATTCAGGGTTCATGAGGGAGAGAGGGTGAGGGAGGGAGAGGGGGGGATGAGGAGCTGATACCAAGGGCTCAATTAGAAAGTATTTTAAAAATGATGATGACAACAAATGTACAAATGTGCTTGACAAAATGTATGTATGGGTGGATTGTGATGAGTTGTACAAGCCTCCAATAAAATGATTTAAAAAGGGAAAAGAAAAAAAAGAGAGCAGTCAAATGACAAGGTGTTACATTTTAACCTAACCACACCTGCCATAATCGACTTTACAATGCTCTCTGATCAAAAGGCTCCTCCCATCCCTGGACTGTGGGCAGAGGGAATTCAACAGAGGCTTCATCCATGTAGGTGGACCTGAGAATGCATGTGGGCTTCTACTGCCATCAATGTTGTTGTTGGGTGCCGTGGAGTCGGTTCCAGCTCACACTTACCTGTGCGTAGCACAACAAACCCTGGCCGGTCTTGTCCCGTCCTCATAATTGTTCTGTTCTGGAGCCTGTTACTGCAGTCATCATGGCAACCCATCTCCTTCAGGACCTTTTCTTTCTCTGCCCCTCTACTGTCATCAGTGACCTCTGTAAACCAAGTGCTCACAAGTTATGCTCTGATGCCATTCCCTCCTTCAGAATTGGATTTCATTATTTATAATTCTTAGGTCACACAGGCTGGTATGCTTCTTCCATGTGGATTTAGTTGAAAACTCACTCTGAGGGCTGCTTTTTTTAAAGACAAGCCTTTAAGGCCCTAGATGTTATTCTTCCTGATAGGCAGGCACCATCTGGTTTCTTCACACTTTGCTGTAGCACCCATATCTTCAGTGATCTCTTCGTGATGGTAAGTATCCCGTAGGGCTCTGTCATAAGAACGAATTGTTCGTAGGTTAGGGCTACAATTAAGTGTGGTCCCCAAATACTGGAAGATTCATAAAGGCTTCAAGTTACTTGTAGCACAACCCACTAGGCTGAATGAGTTCCTCCTCATCCTCATCCTTCTTTGCTCACCACCCCTCCTCTGCATTGTCGACTCTGGTTCCACAAAACTACTCCAGTGCTTCTGCAAGCCTGTACAGCCTCTCAATCCCACTTCTTTTATTATTTATTTATTTTAAAATCATTTTATTGGGGCTCATACAACTCTTATCATAATCCATACATACATCAATTGTGCAAAGCACACTTATACATTCATTGCCCTCGTCATTCTCAAAATTTGCCTTCCTTTTGGGTTCCTGGAATCAGCTCATTTTACTTTTTTCCCTACCCCTCCCTCCTCCCTCATGAACCCTTAATAATTTATAAATTGTTATTTTATCTTATCTTACACTGTCCGGCGTCTCCCTTCACCCACCTTCCTGTTGCCCATCCCCCAGAGAGGAGGTTACATGTAGATCCCCGAGATCGGTTCCCATTTCTTTGAACAGGCTTCCTCCCTTTCCCACCCTCGAACTAGCACACTACTTCTCAATTTTAGGACATAAATTCCATCAGGCTAGATGTCAGTACACTGTAGTGATGAGCTTCAGCCAGTTCACATCCGTTCAGCAGAATCGATAGCTAATTTTTTATTGAGTTTGAAGAACCCGCTGTTAAAATGTGCACTTCTAATCAGGTTTCTCTTTAAGGTGGGTGTCTGGGCAGCAGCACAATGTGGAAATCACAAATTTACATTCCTTACTTAAAAAAAACATTCATTTGTGCAACAGCATATTCTAAGAACCTATAGTAATGCTTGTAATATTAATTTCTTAATTTCATAAAACCTGTTATGCTTTTGATGAAATATGATGAAATACCACATTTTTATTCCCTTCTATTTATTTCAGGAAACAAATAGATAATGTAAAGAGGAAACATGACAAGGGACCAGAGGATGACTGACATGTGGTCACTGGTTTCAGCTTTGTGCTATGCCCCAAATTCCCACAAGACTTTATGAGTGAGTGGTACAATTCCTGTAGGTGTTCAGAGAGCTAAAAACATCGTCAGAACAAGTGCTGTAAGTTCAGCAGAAGCAGAAAGAGGCTTTTCAAAGATGAACATAATATGTTCAGACAAGGGGAGAGGTCTGTTTTAATATATCAAACACAATGACAATTACCTAATTGGCCTACCTCTAAAGGAATAGAATTCTACTCCTACAATGAAAGGCTGATTAAGGATAAAGCATACAGCCGATGACACTTGGATAACATCAAAGAATGTTGCAAGTGAGGACACCAATCAAGAAGCCATATGGAAATACCTTAGATAGCAGTTTTATTGTTTTTTGGTCAGGTATAATTTAATATTTTTAAATTTCTTACAACGCTTTTGTGTACCTCGTTTATTGTTCTTATTTAAGTTTTAACTGTATGAAATAATAACGTTCCTTTGGGTACATGTATTTTTAAACTTCAAGTGGACATCAGGACAGTATATTGGTTGTTATTTAATTCTACCCCAAGTAGGCTGTTTGCTAATTCTCCATTTACTTGCCTATAACACTTGTTTTATTAAAAGTAGAGCAAATGAAAATCTTGTGCCTCTCTTCTTTATCGTGGCTTCCTTAGCACTTAGTTCAATGGTATCTACACAGAAGAAGCACAACAAATATTTCTTATCTAAATATATGTCTTTGGTGAGGTCAGTATGTGGGACCCTTTCCAGCAATACCATTGTATAGTGTCATAGACTGAGGGTGCAGAGACCCTGCAATTTCAATTTTTTCGATCGAAGAGAAGCAATACTTTCCTCTGTCCTTGCCCCAAATCTGTCTTTGTTACTACTTCTAATAAAAATATTGACATGTAACAATTTGGGGAGTCCATCAGCTAATAGCAGATGATTATAGTCACTATTGAATCAACAAAGGCCAGCTTAAAACCAGGGTACATGGCTTAGATATTGAATGAGATTTCAACATAGTAGGAACCAGTGTTAGAACTGGGAGGGCAGGCAAAGAGTGAAGTGCACATTCTGGTACTGGTTCTGTCACTCATGTGATGACTTTGCAGAAATCCTTTGCCCTCAAGTTCACAATTGGTTTTAAGGTCATTTGACCCTACAATTTAGAATTCTAGAGAGCTGCTGTTTCCTCTCTTTCTTATCTTTCAAGCCATTTATTGGGTTTGATTAATAAGACCATATACAATATGGTGGGAATAGAATAAATGGTTATGAAAAATTATGCCAGGATAATAGGTCAACACTGGGATTATCACAGGCAAGATGGAAGGTGTTATCACCCTTGTTTGAATTCAGCCTTTGTTGTTTGAACTTCCGGTTTGGGTTGGGATGTATAGTCACTGAAGAGACGCTCCCGTGGCGTTCGTGGCCAGGGTTCTGTTCTGTCAGGGAATCGGCACATATCGGTGCCTACAATACCCAACCATCATCAACTGGCACTCTTGGCTCCCCTCCCTGCTCCTGAACAAGACGCTTGAGCCCAGAGTGAGCACCACCTTTCAACCACACCTGGCGGAGTCCACAGACCCACTGTTATCAGACAAACTCGGCTACGGAGAGAACAGATAGCTGAAGGAAGTATCTGTCACTCCATAAACACCTGCCATTGCCTCTATCACCACTTGCCTTTCCTGTGATAGATAAATGAGATGCCAGATCAAATGTGCACTTGGATACACAAGACCTCATAACCTTATTCCCATTGAAGCCAATCAAATAGGACCAAAGTGGCCGGAGAAGTAGACGTGTAAACAGAAAGACTCTCCAATTCAGTCAGTCTTGAAGTTTTCATCTTGCCTAAGCGCTGTAAGGCCAATGACTAGTTCTTATGCACACTACACAGTTACAAATGCCTTTGTGAAGTTCTCGGTCACATCTTGACTTTGAAAGTGGGAATAGTCTTTCCCCTAATCGGGAATACATCAAAGCCAATCGTTGTCCTTAATGTGCAAGTCTCATAAGGACTGTTGCCACCACTTCAGCTACCTTTGGTAGCTTTCGATTGCCAGGCACACCTGGCAGGCAGCCCTTGAAAAGGTCAAAGAGTCACAGCTAAAATTTTTCTTCACTGGCCAGCTCCTTTCCTTTTTCCATTTCCCCGTCAAGTGCTTTTTAAAGAGGGTTTGCCTAAAAAGAGGTTACCAATAGCCTGCTACTGCCTGGGCCAATGGTTCATGCTGTCAGTGGAGCAGGGACAGGGGAAAGGTGTTAGCTACACCTGGCCCTTAGCGATTCCAAGAGGCTGCTGAAAGGTCCATGTCACGTTACATCCTACCCCACGGAGGGACCAGAGCTGACCTGACATCCCAAGTCCTGGAAAGCTGCTGTGGCTGAGAGCATCAAGCCCAAATGACAGGGAGGAGAGATGAGAGAAGAGCCATCGATAGTAAAAGGGTCTTGGGACTTACAGAGCCTCTTGTGAGACCTAGTTGATGGCTGATTCCCTAGTGTTGCCACGGGGAGATCACCCACATCACCACTCTGGATGTCAGTATGGTGAGATATACCCGGAAATCTAATAAAACTGGCTTTTCCAGGAAAGAAATCCTTAACAATCTGCCCCCCTCCAAGTCAGGAAAGTGTGTCTCTCTTCTGTCAACAGTTTTTAAGTGAGGAGTTTCAGAGTCTGGATGGATCCTAAACAGCAGTGACCAACTAGCAGCATAAGTAGGCCACGCCCATACTTTAATGGCAAAGGTCAAATCTTAAAAGTCAGTTCTAGAAGGGTCACAAATATTCCTGAGCGAAGGGTGTTTTAAATTAGAACCACGTGACCAGCCACCATTGAAAGCAAGCACTAGGGGAAAGCAGAAGTTGGAAAAGCGTGTGGAAAAAGCTCCCTTACTAAGACTTTGCTCTTGGCTCTTAGTTGGTGGTTGAAGCATATCTCTGTTACCAGGGTTGTGGCTACCACGGATGGTGAGCAGGTGGTAATGTGGGTAACGGCGAGAACATGGGTCCAGAGGCAGGTGGCCCCAATGATCTCTCGTCGGCGCTGCTATAGGTTCTAAAACAGCCTCAGATCTACGCCCAGTAAGCATGAGGCGCACCTGAGCATCTACAGAGGGGTCACAAACTCATATTCGACAGGGACTAGGCCCACATGTGGAGTTGATCTAGTTGACAAAATAGAGGCGATTCATTTTTATCTAGAGCAGCAGTTTTCAACCTTCTGAACTCCACGACCCTTTAATATACTTGTGTGTGGTGACTCCCAATCATAAAACTATTTTCGTTGCTACTTCTTAACTCAGACGGTTCTACTGTTATGAATTGGGTGACCCTGTGGAAGGGTCATTTGACCTCCGTAGGGGTTGCGACCTACAGGTTGAGAACCGCTGATCTAGTAGCTTCCGCTTAGTATTTGGGCACGGACAACATAAAAAAAATGCGAGAACTCAAAGGCCATGTCAACCTCACTGTAATTAATTTAAGCCATATGGGTGGGCTCCACATATGTCTGTGACATGGAAGTAGTCTACAGTCTGTTACCGATATATTATGTGCTTCACTTTACCTAAAGCACAAATCACAATTCCTTTTAAAAGAGTTACATATCCTTATCCTAGAAAGCTGTTGCTTATGTTTTCTTTTTCTCTGTCTTTGCCTGGGTGCTATGGTTTGCTCCAAAGGCAAATCCGTGCAAGCCAGACTAGACTAATTCCTTTATCTCAATTTCCGAGCCTTGTAAAAGCTATAGATATTGACCACCAGTCTTTTGAAGATCTTTTCACTGTATTTCCTAACCTCATGCTACTCCAATGCCCCAATCCTGCAATGTTTAAAAGAAAATGCTCTCCTAAAACGCCAACCATAACATTTTCATCGAGGTGTCAGCATTATTTGCGAGCGATGACGAGAACCCTTTTGTCTAAATGGTCCCCTGTAAAACGCAAGGCTTTGAGTCAAAGGACGACAGTGACTTCCTTCCAGACTGTGATCTTTTAACCTGGTCAGCATTAAATCAGATATTCTGAAGAACAGCAACTTGGCACTGAGCTCTCTGACCATGTACTTGACTGAGGCAGGAACCTATTCTGTGTACTGTTTATTCAATGGGAGAATAGCTCAGATGTGGCTTCAGGTTGGCTTAGCAGTTGTGGTTCTGCCCCAGGTTTACAGCTGGAAACCCAAAAAATAAAAGGAACTCAAGCAATTTCCCCCGTGGCCCACAGCATAGTGGTGACTCGATGGGGATTGAAGGCCAAGAGCCTTCCTTGCTGCAGCCCAGCTCCCTGACCACTAGCCCACACAGTGCACATTGAACGTACACTCAAGTTCCAGGTCTGAAGAAACAGATTTTCCCCAAACAGAGCTCTCTTTGTGAATAATGCAGCAAAAATTCTCTTTCCAGCTGTGAGTTGGGATTCATGTCGCAAATACTGGTGCTAATGGAAAACATCCACCTTCTACAGTTTCAATAACAAGGACGAAGCACTCCACAAGATGTGCTCCTAAGCACTCCTCTAAGAACTTCAAATAGGAGCGTGGCATTGGCAGCTCAGGGTTCTGCTAGTCGTGTTCAACTAGGAGATGGTTAACTTGGAGTTCCTATTAGGAAATGTACCTAGTGGAAGCCGGATCTGTTCTTGAAAAGGTTTTTCATATGGCTCTTAGTGTTTCAGAACAAACAAAATGCAGTATGACCAGGCCCTGGACCTTACACAAAGATTGACACTATACATTTGGTAATTGAACCATTCATCGACTAGTCTCCCTTCCTAGCATAGTTCGCATTTTATTGGGAACTCTTTCTCTGAACTGGTTCTGAGTTAGTGCAATCAGGAGTGAATTACTTTCTTGTTGTCCTTGTCTCTGATGGTTGAATTGCCCTACTTGAACCCATAACCCAGATACGGAAGAATCAAGCCATACCCACATCATTATGAATGAATCTGTTTTTAATCTCACACAGTTTAAAATACAATATGAAATCAGACTACAGTATATAAAAAACTCTCCAGCAAAATGATGTGCCAGCATCAGCTACTAAAATAAACAAAAACTCCCCAGTAAGAAAAATTTTTTTGCATTAAAAAAACAAGAACACATAGACACTTAACATCACTACATCTCTAAGCTACCTCAGTTTCTGATTTTTAAAAGCACCTGCTTTTTCTTTTTTTTATTTTGCTTTTAAATTTTCAGCTTTTAAAAAATATAAATTATATGAAAATACAAGTTGGAAAATAGTCAAACACAATAGAATATCTTTTCACCCCTATACTTCTCAGCTTAAAAAAACAACAGAAAAAAAACAGTATTCTTTAAAAAAAAGTTCAATAACTGAGGCAGTATTCCTGATAATTACCATTTTAATATATATATCTTATATATGTATGTGTATACATATATTTATTGTTCCTTGAAACGTCTTTGGAATGTATGTAGGAGTTCAACAAATTTATATAGACCCCAACAGAGAAAGCGGCATGCACAGCATGACTAGAACAGAGGTGTATTTTTACTGTGAAGGTTAGGCAGGTTAATGCTCAAAAACCCAGAGCGTTCATCTCCCAAGTGAGGATAAGCCCATCTGATCTCCAAAGGCTACCTCCAGTCCCCAGAGCCACAAAGCAGGGCTATCATGGGAAGCCCCTTCCCTAAATGGAGCTGGGAACAAAAGTGACTCTGGACCCGAGCCCAAACCGACACGGGTCAGGCATCACCAGGACGACGAGGGTTTCACCCAGCGAAGCCAGACTTGCTCATCCTTCCTCTGAAGTTAACATGTGTTTTGCAAAAGCACAAATGCAGCGGTTCTGCTGCATTTCCAGTGTATAAGCCACCCACCGCTCTTCCTGGGACGGTCTCTGGCCTTTAGACAAGGCAAAGGAGCATCTGGCCGGATGAACGACGCGGTCTTAACTAACACGCTATCTACAAATACTGAAAACGGTGGACCAGAGGCAAAGGGAAGCGGACACCCCACGTGGGGTCAGGAGCACTCGGGGCACTTTCTTCTCCCTTTTCTGCTTCTCGGGAGTTGCAAGAGTGAGACCTACTAATGGGGTGCAGGGGTGTGGGGACGGGGGCGGGGGCCGGGGCGGTGGGTCAGCAGGGAGTTAGAGAAAGTAATGGTATGCCCGGTTGCAAACTGTAAGCAATAGTTTATGCCTAACCATGGTTCTACTCTTGTCCATGACTAAAATGTGAAAAGACCGAACTAGGAACTTCAGCGGTACTTTTCAATGTCTGCAAGCACATGCACACAGCAATACACACACACACACACACACACACACACACACACACACACACACCTTACCCAGTGTGCAGTACAGCTCACGTGATCACAGATTACAGAGAAGACAATGCAGTCCACACAGCTCCACCTGACACTCCCTGAGCAGCTCCTAAAAGATTCTGAGAGCTTATTAAGGCACCTGCATCTGAAAGATCAAACTAGACAGCTGGGATAATTCTGCCTTGGCTTTTCCTGTGACTTCTCCAGTCCATTCGTATGAGAACACTCAGGAATCACATACCCAAGTTCTTGATCATTTAGGGTCTGCAAGAGAACCTGGGAGGAAACCATAACTCTCTTGAAGATAATGCTGAAAGGTAGTATTTCCAGAGTCTTGGCTAAAACACAAAAGGGCGAGCCCTGAGAAGCACCCCCTCAATTCTTCTCGACCTCTTTCACCGAAACGGGTAAATCCTTCCTGCTTCCAATCTGCTCTGCAATCAGGCATCTATCTGATGGGCTTGATTCTAATTGTACTAGGCACTTCTTATTAATTAGATGCTGGTTTCCTCCAGCACAACACAAGTTCAGGTCCGTCTTCACAGCCAGCTGACGAGACCAGGTGACTTTATTTAAACTTTGGGGATACTAAATATTCGAATGAGATAGACCTTATTTTCGTCACCCAGGTCGTTCTTGTGTTTCCTATGCCTTCCCAACATTCCTCGCCTGTCATTATTGCCCTTTACTTCCCTGTGCCCAGAGAACAGATCCAAGCGCCAAGCCCTACAATCACCTATATTACGCACTCTGCATACAGTCTCCCTAACATTCTGTCTCAACTACTGTCAGTCTTCGAAGGAATGTCCTGTACCTCTCCTGAAGACCATCGCATCGTGTGTGACTTGCATGCTCTTGTAGTTCCCGTTGCTGCGTCTAATCCCCAGCAAGTCTAAATGGTTAGTCCCAGCTCTTCAACTCAGGTGTGAAGCCTGCAGTTACTTTTTCACCCACCAGCCAGAATGCTGCATCTCTCGCTACTGAATGACAGCGGGAGGGAGAGGCAACACACGTGGGAGATTGTGATAGAATAAGACACCAGGGGGAGAGTGCGAGTTGGAACTACCTGCATCCTGATGTATTCCTCAGACCTGAGGGCTACAGCCGTGCGCACACACAGCCTTTCCTGCGGGCACAGAGATGACAGGGATCAACCGGGAAGGTACCAAGTCAACCTTCCTCCTCTGACTTCCTTCCCACCACTTCTACAGTGCTCCAACATTTCCTGTAGTCCAAACTTTGGGCTGCAAAATACATTCAGTTCAAAGACTTAATGCTTTTCAAGCTCAACATTAAGTCCAAACCCGGAGAATCCACTGATGGCAAGAAAAACCCCAAAGTAAAGGGTGTGACGATCAAAATTTTTTGAAGTTGCAGGTGAAAGTCCTAGGCACCGGGGCCTTACACCCCCATCTGCCGCTGCTCTTCCTCCATGTGCGGCTCTCACTTGAACTGGGCATCCCAGAGCGCAGTGAGAGGGCTTGGCTTTTCCAGTGGGGTCTATATAAACAGTCTGTTTGTCTTTCACGGTGACAGAATCCTCGCTGGCAAATAAACAAAACTTGCATGATACTGCAATACTGAGACCACCTTAGAGCTTAAGACAATTGTTAAGAAAAAAATACTGGCACAAAGTTGAATAAAATAAATTTGAAACACAAAAATCTGTTTTGGCCCCTCCCCCATGGAAGTCCATCTGTTTCAAAAGTAGAGTGAAAGGTAAAATAGTCCTTGTTTGCTTTTTGGGCTTTTTTGGCGTATCCTCCTGAACCAAAACGTTGTATTCTACCTCCTTTGTCTGCCCTCCCGGACCTAAACTGTAAGCCAATGAACTGCCTTTCAATATTCTCGTGACTCCTGGAGGGTCAATTTCTTTTGCTAATGAGTCTATAATAACTCAAGACACATTTTTCCCCATGGATGATTTTTTTAAATGATTGGACACGTTAATCTTGTCATCCCTTAAGCCAGATTCTTTAGGCTTCTAATACCCCCTTTCTCTCCTGAACATTTGCTCCAGGATTGCTTGTCCCACCCACCCCAACAGTCCTAGTTCTTTTCTTTTCCAACCATGCACATTGATTAAAGCTAAAGCTCACTTAGCTCCCACCCTGAATGTAAAACTGAGTTCTGGGAAATTAAAAATAGGCTAACAATTAAAAACCAAGAGTCCAACAGAGGCGGCTGTTCTGTATTGAAATGTCTCAGCAAAGTGTCCCTGTTAGCTTCTGCGCCCATCACTCATCGGCATCCGGTTTGACGTCCAGCATGGCGTGGAGCTCCTCAGGCGTGTATCCCAGCAGGCTCTGCAGGTCGCACACAAAGCGGTACACGTAGCGCTTCCCTGCTGTCTTGTGGATGATGTTCTTGTCATAATAGTAACGCAGGCCACGGCTCAGTTTCTCATAATTCATCTTAGGCTTGTTTTTCCTCTTTCCCCATCTCCTGGCCACCTGAAATAAAAATAAGGGAATGAAGTAAGTCCAATTAAAAAGGAGGGAGAGAAAAAAATATAGAGCAAAACTCAAATAGGATGATCTGTATTTACCTGCATATACCCATTCATTATGACTCATGAGGTTGAATTGTTAGATTCACGTTTCTCTTACTTGTCTTATATGAATTCTGTTTTTCAAGGGACACGCAGGGGTGATGATCAAGCTGATTGTGGAAAGCTGATGGAAATTGAGCCCTTTCCCCGATAGACTATCCATCAAATGTCTAGAGCTCTACTGTGAGGGAGCTGAGTCAGAGCTCCGGCCACACCTGCCTTTCGTCAAAAGGAAGCAACGTGTCTGTACCGAGGTGAGACAGAAGGCCCGGTGGCACACTGCGTCAGGCACTGGGCTGCTAATCACGAGCTTTGCAGCTTGAAACCACCAACCAGGCCGCAGGGAAAAGATGAGGCTTACTAGCCCACAAAGAGTTACAGTCTCAGCAGCCTGCAGAGGCACTGCTACTCCGGCCTATGGGGTCACCATGCGTCAGAACTGCCTGGACGCAGTGAGTGTGGGGAAATTTGAAGCCAAATAATTGCTCACGTCTGTCAGATCATAGATACTGTCTCTCACTCATAGTTTTTGATCCTCAATATTGGGCATGTCACAGAGCAACCACTCAGTAAGCATTTGTGGGAAGAAGAAAGGAATCTGTGAACACATGACACCAATCTCTCCATGCTTCTTGAACTGTCTGCATTCAGAGCCACAGGATTGAGAAGAGGTGGCCATTCCTAATTAGGAAAAGCCTACTACATGCCAGACACTTTCTATCTTGAAAAGCAAATGGCTAACGTAGCTACTACTGTCTGTTTTCCTAGTGAGTCACTGGGGCTTACACAAGATATGTACCTTGAGTGAGATCACACAAGCATCAAGAGGCCAAACTGGGGCTCAAATCCTAGACACTATCATCCAGGCCTACACAAGCCCTTCCCAAAGTTCTCATTCATCCTTCTTCAACTCAGGCACCATCAGCCACTCCCCTTACCTCATCTGGGTCAGAGAGCTTGAATTCCCAGCCGTCTCCTGTCCAGCTGATAAAAGATTGACAGGATTTATCAGTGAGTAATTCCAGAAGAAACTGCCACAGCTGGATTGGTCCACTGCCTGGAAACACAAGCAAGTGTGAATCATTATACCAGATGAACTCTGAGCAACTAATCTAATTGTGTGGCACATTCTCTCCCTTTCTTGTCCAGTTCTAGCCCAAGGAACTGACAGGGACAAATAATATAACTGTTGTAGGAGATGCTATGGGCTCAAAAAGGTAAAGAACCAAAGAAAAGCTTAAGACAATCCACAAATTGCCTTCTTTAGGTGCACCATGGACCAATTGCTATTGCTAAGCAAACTCTTGGAGACGAAAGAACTATTGGGCCTGTTCCCTGAGCTTGCGCCATTCTAATCCAAAGGCAATGCCATCTTCTTTTGCTTTCAAAAACCACGTCATTATTTTTGTCTTAAGAAGTAAGAAGGGGCCAAGACATGTGGGCTTAAGTTTACAGAAGTGCTGGGTTACCAAAAAAAGTTGAAACCAGGAATAGTGATTTTGAAGGTGAAATGTGTGTGGAGCAAAGCAAGATGGGTTACACTGAACCCCATTTGTAGATTTGTAAATACCCAAAGAAATCATTTTGCAACCCAAACTTCGCACTCACTATCTTCCAGATTTTCTCTTGGAGTACAGGGTACTCAGTGACAATCTAATAAATGCAGTATAATAATCAAAATAAATAAGTAACAAAAATTTTTTAAGGAAGTAAGAAGGGATGTCTTTACAAGTCCCCAGCAGAAGTCAAAGCTGATAAGCACTTCTCTATAGTAGGGAGTCTTGCCCTGGATTTGCAAGGGAAGGAGGATCATCAGTCTCTCTTCAAATCTCCGCACAAGAAATTAGAAGCTGGACAGTCCTCCCCCTACCCTTCCCAGGCCACTTGCAGGCAAACACTCAAACTAAGGAAGGAAAATATCATTGCTATTTGAGGAATTAATTTGTCACCCAGGAAATGGTCAGAGGCTAGACGAGGACTGTCTTGGAGATTCTTCCTGGATGAAGTATGTTCTGATGTAAATACACATGTGCCTGCGCACGCACATGAGTGAACACATGCAGACATACTTCTCTTTCATGAGCCGTCAATACCACCAACCGCTCGGTCCTAGAAGCCTGGTACACGGCAGCAGCCAATGTATCCAGGCTCAAGGCCTTGTGCCCCACAGGTTTTCTTTTAGGATAACTTTCTACTTGGAAATTACATCACTTCCAGTGGGGTCTACCAATTTTTATGTGGTGATAAAGAGAAAAAGAGTGGTCCAATATAGCTTGCTTCTCATTACACGTTCACACTGTGCCAGGTGGCACCATCTGAAACATAATCTGAGCAAAGTGGGATGGTCCTGGGAGTGAGTTTAAACAAAGTCCAGGATGCTCTGCTCCTCTGGGGACAGTTCATGCTCCACCCGAGACTGAGCTTCCAATCTGTCCTATCCAAAGAAAAACTGAGATTTAAGTGGAAAACAAACAGTTCTAGGTTTATTCTCCATCAAGAAAAGAAATGCCTTTTACAGGCTATTAAGAGCATCCTCTAGTTATAGTTTGTATGTCTAGTAAGGAATATTGATAAATGCCACTTTACTTATTTCTAAAATCCACTGCCCAATCCCTCCACTGTAGGGAAGGCCCAGTGGTCTCACTATGTCTATCAAACCAGCGCAGAAGAACATCCTCAGGAAAATTATGTGACTTGGTTCCAAATCACAGTTGGCAAATGGCAGTGTTGTGTCTAGTGTAGGCCTTCAGCTCTAGGAATGCCATAGGAGGAAACAGTTGAAGGGAAAACAAAGAGAGCTTCCTTCAAGAGCCTTGGCAGAGAAAATACCAACTAGCATTATGCCTTACTGTGCATCTACTACACACCAGACACAGATGACGCCAGCCCGTCTGTTCCCTACACAGGGCAGCTGCTATTGCTGAGCATCTTCCTGCGGGGATGCTCAGGGTTAGGAACAGTCTCCGCGGTGCTCCTCCTGACCCAGGCTTGCTCGGTGCCACTTTGGGCGCCCTGCATCCATCTTGTGGACCTGAATACCTGCGCCTGAAAGTCGGACTTGACAACACCTAGCAGAGCCCTCAGCAGCCCACGTCATAACATCCTACTTGTGAGTGCTTTGGAGAAGGTTATTTAGAAACAAAACTGCATGGTGTTTTTTCTGCTGTGGAAACAGCAGACAACGTCATCTGGTTTCCTAACTTGCAACAAAACAAACAAACGTGTGTCCCCCATTTTTTGCTGGACTGTCAAATGCTTCGCCTCTGCTGTTGACTGTGTTGTCCCCTCATCTCAGACCCACTTCCATGGTGGTCTTCCAGGTCATTTAAGCATGTCCCCTTGTGGCTGTCATTAGATTATGCTACCTCACTAGTTTTCTTTCAAGCAATTTAACTTTGGACTTCTCTCACATTATTTACCTTCTTAAAATCCCTTTGGCTCAGAGGGCCCAATTATACTAACTGAGGAAAGGAGTGGAAGGAGGGATGTCATTTCCATCTCCCATTCCTGGAGAACCCCCCCCCCCGCCCCCAAATCAAATCAAACCAAACCAGTTGCTGTCAAGTCCACTGGGAAGCATGGCAGCCCCATGTGTGTCAGCAAGCATGCATGTATTCCAGAGGACTTCCACATCTGTGACCTCTGAGGGGCATATTTCTAGGTCTCTCTTCCAAGATTTGAACTGCCAGCCTTTCACAGTTAACTCTATGTGCTGCCACCTTAGGGCTCCCATTTCCTGGCGAGGAAGGCTCAAAAGGCTGTACCCCCGTGTCCTGCCGTCCAGACTCGGCAGTCATAAGTGGAGAAATCTGAATGCCTGTCACTGGCACCAGCTTAGAGAAGAAGAAAGTGCAGAATGATTCCCGGTGTTTTTCCTGCCCATACCCGTCCTAAGTTAAAATGCCAGGGTTGAGGGCTTCCTGCGTCTGCGCCGGCCCTTTCTATGTATGTGTTTGTATTCGGTTGGGCGACGGACATAGACTGGGGTCGATGGGCTTGTGTATGGCCTTTTATTTTTTCACTGTAAGTTTCCCTTTGTTTAAGGTCATAAAAAATATTTACTACAGGAACCTGATGCTCGGGCCCAAGGTGCTGTGCTCCCTACTCTTTTTGTGCATGTACCAAGGGAAGAGGGGGGAGAAACCGGGGCAATCAGATGCTTAAAGAAAGCATGTAAACTTGAACAGGGGTGAGGCATCTCTGGATAACTTCACCAAAGGAGGCAAAAAATGTGGGACTGTCAGTGTAAGCCTCCCTCCCCCAGTTCCCACACAGAAGGAATCCCCTCAGCCCACCCAGCGCAGCTGGCTGCTCAGTATCTGCCCTGGGTGTGCTGGCGGCCTGGCTCATTAGGCAGAAAGCCCTCATTGTTCCATCAAAGCAGGGAAGTCCATGACTGCTACCAGAGGGTCCCCTCTACCATGCGGTCACGGACTCCGAAACGGCTCTTGCTACACAAAGAGGAAGGACACAGGGTTCCTCTACCAGCCCACCAGGCTGGGCCAGGGCAGGAATGCTGGCTCCGGCTGGGCTCTTCTCTGATGCGCTAATGGGTAGGTCAAACTTGGGCGCCTGTTTCTATAGGGATGTTGTCCTTACTTCAGGCCTGGGAAGGAGAACTGGGAGCACTTGGAGACCCGTATGCATGGAAACATAGGCCATCAGAAGTTCTGACGGCCCAGAGCAGATGAAGAGCGAGGCCAGCGGCCCGTTACAGATGCTCCCAGAGACGGTCATGCAGTCCCTGTTCCGGGCAGGCCTGCCCAAAGCCCCAGGGTCGCATCCCTGGCCTCGCTCCAGACTACCCTAAACCGGTAAAGACTCTGCCTCCGGTCTCCCGCCCTCCCCAACACCGGCCCAGCCTCACAGACCCACTCTCTCTCTCTAGACTGCGGTCTCCGTGACCTTTGTCCGAGGGTGCAGGGAAGGGTACTAAGAATAGTGCCTGTCATGGCAAGACGCGCTCAATGCTAAATGTGCCTCACAATGGTGTCCCTGTCTGGGACCCCCGGACACTCAGTGTCCTTGCCCACGCCGCCCAGAGTGTCATGCGCCAGGAATCCCATGGCATCACTGAGCAACTATGCTTGTCCAGGAGGTCAGCCACAGCAACAGAGGCGTCCCTGTTAGCGGGCGGCTCTCTTCAACCAAGGGCAGGAGCGAAGGCACCACACACTCCCGCCCGGGCCCTCCCTCCGAGTGCTTCCCACCCCCAGCAGACTGCTTCCTCCAGGTCCCCCCGCCCCCCAGGATCGAGGAGATTTTACTCCTTTTGTGCAGAAAGCGTACAAAACTGAGGGTCCTGCCTGAGGAATACGGCACAGCTTCGAAAGCACTATCACGTGCGTTCCTGGAAGGCTGCGAAGTTGGCAGAGGCAATCGTGCCGAGGACGAGGGGCCCTCGGGGTACCTTCAAATCTAATACTGAAATCTCATTTTTAAAATCAATGGCAAAGCAGCTACTCATTCTGGGCACGTGTTAAGTCCCATCTGTCTCTTGGCGAGGGGGAGTGATGAAAAGTCCCCGCTTCCTTGACCCTCTCTCCTTGTGCAGTGCAAATGACAAGGGAGCTCAGTCGCTAAGCAGAGTCGGAGGTTAGAGGGTGCACCTTGGAAGAAAGGCCGAGCGATCTGCTTTTAAGAATCCAACCACTGAAGACCTCATGAAGCGCCTTCCTACTCGGACACGCACGGGGTTGCCACCAATCCAAGTAAACCGAGCAACTGGTTTTCGCCGAGGCTCCGTGAGGGACTGAAATGCATCCACAGCACTGCGAGATGGCCTAGTTTCAGTAAGAGTGCCTAGCTGTCTCATAGTTCTGCTTTTCTAGGTGTGCACCGTGCAGGCCACCAGCAATGGCCTCCTCGCTGTTAGGGAGCGGGGTTCGTTTGGGGTTGGGCTTCAGCTTTTCCTCCGGTTTCTTCCTCATTTCCATTTCAACCGCAAGTTCTCACTCCGTCACCTGTGCCCGAGCAAGAGGCTAACACTACGAGCAAGCTTCCATGTCATGTGGCGGTCATCCCAGGGTACGGCTTTTCTAGGCAATCCCTACTCTGCCTCAGTGGTGGTTGGCTCTCAAACGGATATGCCGACCTCATCTCTAGAATACGTGCCTGCATGTTATCCCAAAGCCGACCACAGGGCCTCACACCAACTCTTTAATATGTGGTGACTCTGACGGGGGACCAGTTCTTAAAGAGCTATGATTGTGTCTTATTGATCCTTATCGTCTCAGGACCGGGTATGACGCTTGCCAGGCCTTTGGCAGGTGCTCAGGAAAAGTGTACTGAATTGCATTGCTGAAACAATCCTCCGTGAAGAACCATAGGAGGATTTGAAAAGCTTCCCAAACCGCTTCTCTCCATTCCATTACACTCGGAGCCAAACAACCTGGGTGACTCTGAAGCTACGTGTCAGCAACATGTTTCCCCAAATAAAAGTGACCACACCTTGCTGTCCTTTGTGGGTTAGTTTGCTACTTTGAGAAGCTAACCTCTAGAGCTGTGCTGTAAAACAAAAATCAAATACTCTGTGTGGGCAGGGCACCAGGTTTTATTTTAACCTATGAAACTCTCATGGTTGGTCACCCTTGCAGCAGGGCCAACTCTGCTCTGATAGTACACATGTGGCAGGTGGCCCTAAAGGGCAGGAATGGGCCTGGCCAGCCCCTCCCTTCCAGCCAGGTGTCTCTACCCACAGCCAAACGATAATGACAAAAACAGAACATTCAAATCCAGAAAGAACCCATCTGTTCACAAGTGTGTCTTCATCTCATATACTAGAGCTGCACCCACCTCTGAGGATGGGGCATGAGACCACTGGGTCTAAGCATCATCTCCTTTCTATCCACCTTCTAACCTATCATCCACCAAGGATTCTAACAGCACTCTAGCTCTACAAAGCCCTTATGAAATCTAATGACAAAGCAAGCAGAAAACATCCTGACTTGTCTGGTCCTATGGACCACACTGAATTGGCAGTTACATCAAGTTTTCTGCTTGGAGGATGAATAATTCAAGAGATGACATTGCTCAGCATATTTGACAACCAAAAAACTGGGAAGATTTTAAAAAAGAAAAGGTAGGGTAGTGACTGCTTCCTTTTGGGCTTGGCTTTGTACACTGTAGGTCCTATCTTCTGTACTTGTCTCCTTTATTTTCCCTTGTCCCTGTCCCAACTCATCTCTAACATGTGTCATACATGGTGCAATCTATACCAATGCCTTGGTTTGTGAATTTGTGCACAGCTGGTACGTTCGATAAGCGTGCTCCTTTAGCAATGGCCAGTAACTCAAGGGAAGTGGCTGCGATTAGGAAGATATAATAATTCAACTCATAAAAACGAAGAATATTCTAAGAGTTGCTTAATGTACCTTTGATGAAAATCATGATGGGCATTAACTTCATGAACCTGCATTTTTTTTAAAAATGCTGATAGACAGTATCTAAGGACAAGCAGCTCAAAATCAAATCTCAAGTCGATTACAACCATCTTTTGACTAACAAGTGAATGTCTCCAACAGAAAAAGCAGGCAGCAGCTGAATGACGAATGAGGAGGAGGAGGAGGACAACATGTCACAAAGTAAAGGATGAGATGATACGATTCTAGAAAACCGAAATCCGTCCTCATGGGGAAAGCCCACGCTGGAGACTTCCGAATCCCGGACTTTGATGGGCACTCGTCCCTGCCTCGGTGACAAGCGCCTGGACCTCCTGTCACCACCTGGGCCTTTGGTTTTCCTATTCTTCGTGGAAGGACTATTCACGGCTTGAGATGGACGGCATTGTGCCCCTTGTCCAACAGAGTTCCAATCATATTTAGGAAAGGGCTGTCTTTGTTAAGATAACAAGGCAGGAACCTGTAAGGTATGACCGAAGCCCATCTCTTCTGAGAGATAAAAACAAGTCAGGAAGAAGAAATGGGGGTAGACTGATGTGAAGCCACATGAAGATCGCCCAGGAGCAGAAGCTCAGAAGAAACAAGAACCTTCCCCCAGAACCAACAGAGCAAGAAAGCCTTCCCACGGAGCCTGAATTTAGACTTCAAGCCATCTACATGGTGAGGAACCAAGTTTCTGCTTGTGAAAGGCCCCACCTGTGGGACTTCTGTGATAGCAGCACGAGGTAATCAACACACGCCCCCCGTACTTGAGGGCGATGGGAATTCAGTTCCTATACTGGGACGAAAATGCGGACTTAAAAAGAAACCACAGAGCAGAACAGTGGGATGAAATATAATAGGAGCTATATATTTTAGAAATAGGATTCGCAAAGGATAACGACAAAGGGGGGAAAAAGATAGTAAAGGTATAGATGAAATTATTTTTCCAGAGGTTACTTGGTCTTATCTATTGTGATTTTGAAAAGCAGGAATATTGGGTATTAAAACAAAAATGTTCAAATATATCCATGTAAATTTTAGAAACTAACAAATGAAAAAAACAGTCAAGATTTTGTCTAGGTCGGCTCACGGTGAGATCTGTGCTCTGAAAGCAGTGTAACGACAGGTGCAATGGCTCTGCAAGTGAGAGAACATAGTGCAGACACGATGGTCTGCGGAGATCTTGATCCCAGCCCAACGTCGGTCCCTCCCCTCCCCTCCCATTCATGAGTGACTCATTCATGCTCCTCATGAAACTTCCACCCATCTGTTCACCATGGACTGACCTAGCCAGTTCGGCGGTGTGCCTCACAAACGGCCAGGCTTCAAGACCCGGATCCTACTTATCACCTTCAACTAAAGGCAGAAGAGATAGCCTTGCTCAACCATCAGTGCTTGACAGGCCGACAGCAAGCTTGCTTCTCTGGCTCATGACCAGCTAAGCTGCCCCATGTGGGGCAGGTGCCAAGTGAGACTCACTGGGCAAGTTTGTCTTAGGTCTAGAACAAGACAGTTAAACAAGGTCAATGTATGGAAGAAAAACACTCGTTTCTGCTCCAGCACCTCACACCTGCAGGCGTCCGTTCAAGTACACACGTGTGGGGGTGGCTGCAAGAGAAAGGAGCCGGTTCCTCTCTTAAAGAGGCAGCACATATTCCAATGTCACCAACTCTTCCCTCTAACCCCTCAAATAACTTTTCTTAACCTCGTTGAACTTAACACTCAAGATGTAAACTTGGACAGCGAGAGAGCTAGCTAGAATCAGGAAGTGGGTTTTCTTTATAGCTTTTCCTCCTGATGTTTTCGAGGTAACTGATTCTTATAAGAAGTCACCAAAGATGGGTGAGATTTGGATTTGGCAGTAGAGTAAGAACTGCGTTATAAAGCAAAGCAATGCTTTTTCCAACTCATGAAATGGCTAAAAAAAAAGTGTGTTCTTAGGTCCACAAGTAACAAGAAGAGGTGTTCCCTGAGTAGGGACTGGGAATGCTACTTTTGAAGTCTGAAACTTGCGCCTTCCCTCAGTAGGATTCTCAATGCAATTTCTGTTTCTTATTCAATGTAAAGTTTCCCCCAGCCTATCAAGGGTGAAATAAATTACTATTCTTAGAGAAGGGAACTAGATACTAGGCAATCATTTGAACATTAAATTTCTCAAGCCTTTATCCAGCAACCATTTCTGAATACAACAATTTAAGGCACTATATCCAGATTGAGTAGAATATTAAAAATACAATATTAACAGCATGGGCAGTCACAGGACATCCAGCCTTGAGAGGCTTCCCTGAGAAACCATCCCAACCTTGGCTTTGAATGTCAAACAGTCAAAATTGTGACCTATGAGCATGTCTAGTAGACCAAGTTCCATCCTAGTTTCGGGGGTTGAAACTTTCACATTCAATCACCTCCGGAGAGCTTTCACTCTCCACCTCTCTCAGGGAGAAGTGAATCAGACATAGAAAGAGTAATTGGGTTCATTCGGGTCAACAATTAGGGTCATGACAAGGAGCCCAAAGATCATAGAGATGTGTCGTCTTGAGTCCTACCTACAGTACAAGTGTCAGGTGGAAAAGCTGGGTTGGCCAATAGAGCAGCCAGATTTTCATTCGAATCTAATGTGGCCGCCAAACTATGTGTGGCAGCCAGGAAATGTAATGATGCATGCCCTGCTGCTAGGAGTGTAGCTAACTGACCCCTACGAATTTCCATTTTTCAGACGAGAAAACTGAAGAAGAGAGATGCTACATCGATTGCCTAAGGTCACACCGCTGGTAAAGTGACGAACCAGAGCACACTTGGGCTGGCGAGGTCCCTAGTTTGCGCTTTTAACCTCAACATGAAACAAAACTGAGGGTGCCCGGCACTGCGACCATCCCCTTTATGTGTTTTAACCTGGATTTAAAAGGTGAAGGTCACAACAAGTGGCAGGTCAGGGGCTGGTAAAAGTGCCAGTCTATAAAGTCACATGGGAGGACAAGGACAAGTGTGGCTTCTCTGGAAAGGCCACTTGCATTCTCCACAGGCTGGGAATGCCATCCAGAGAACGGTGATGCTAATGGCCACAGCAGGAAGAGCTGGGACATGCTGGCCCTACCCACCACAAGCGGCGGCGGGGCTTTCCAAGGCCATTGTTTAAATGGAAAGAGGATTTGTACCAATGCCTCAGTGACACCCCTGCTGAATTCTGTTCAGTGGAAACATTTTACTTCAAAGGCCAAAAAGGTGGAGTTCTGAACTGGAGACCAAGTGGAATTCCAAAAGAGTCACCACCCAATACCATCCGTCCCCATGAGATTTAGTTAAAGAAACAGTGACCAAAAAATTCTTCTAACACAGGAATGGGGACTGTGCTTGGAAAGGAGGGGTCAACCTGTGACCCACCCCCCCTTGTTCTCCAAAATCCAGGCACCAACCAGGCCTCACATATCAGTCAACAGAACCAGCGGTAGAGATATATTTAGAGTATAAATAAGCCCCATCTGCCCCAAAGACAGCTTGCAGGCTATTACCATATCTGGGTCAAAACACTGAGATGGCTCAGTCAGCCGCCGCTTTCAAAGGCAACCGGTGGAAACAGGCCTGCGTGCATGACACACTTTTAAAGAACACTTTCTAAAGGAAACTAACAGTGAGGTTGAATCTTCCCACTAGACAGCCATTTTCTCTGGGTGAGAGATGATTAAGAAAAGCTGTCCCAAAGCTAATGCATTAGGAGGCAGGGGCACTGGAAATGACGTGCAGGGAGCCCAAACTACTTCCAGGCACAGTTTCAAACAGTTCTGAGAATTCCCCTCACCATTGTTCGGCAGCATTTCCCACTGGTGACTAACAAGCATGTTAACCAGTCACTCCACGGAGACTCCAAGTCTATTCCAGTGCCTCCCTGCCTGCGACTAGCAAACACAGGACAGACAGTCCCTCCCTGCTGCCCAGGTGCTCCTGAGGAAGGAAGGTTCCATTGTGCCTGAGGGATCTGCCTGGCTGCCTGCCCTGTGAGTCACACGGCCTCTGAGCAGGAAAGAGAGACATGACGGTAGGCTGATGAGACAGAATGAATTATGTCACTCAAAAATATGCACTGAAAGCCCTAACATACGCATCTGTGGTTATAATCCAATGGATTGTAGTTGGTAGGTTCATGACATGGGATTGGTGTGGGACGTGTTTTAAGTCAATCTTTCTAAGACAGAAAAGGGAGGAAACGAAAACTAGCGAAGCAGACAGGGTGAGATGGAAGAACCAAACTCACTGCAAGTCAATTCTGACTCACAGGGACCATTTAGAACAGCACCTGGGGGTGTGGGTGGCTCACCTTTCTGCCTTGAAGCAGGTGGAGGGCTCCACTGCAGACTTGGTGATTAGCAGGCCAACAAGTAACATCCTATAGCCCCAGGGCTCCTTAGACAGCCCAACAGATACAACTGCCCGAGGGCAGAAGCTCAGAAAAGACAAAGGCTTTTCCCCAAGGAGAGAAAAAGTCTTTCCAATGAACTAACACTCCGAAAATGAGAAGTCTGGCCTCGCATTTGTTACTGGCCCCCACTTGTGGTGTTTCTGGTCTAGCAGCACTGGGTAACCAGGACAGGAGCCTTTCTCACTTCCCAAATCTGTCCTCTCCATCCAGGAAGAGACAATGGGGTATCCATATATGTGGTATCCATCCTGGCTCTGCCCAGTCAAAAATCTCAGTCTACGCATGTCACTTCTCTGGGCCTCCCAGTGAAAGGTGGCAACTCTGCAGACCGGGCACCAGACTTCCGTGAGGCTGATGTTCTTGCCAACACGGGGATTCTTTTTCATCCAGTCATGCAAACGGTCTTATACTCTTTTTTTTTTTTTTAACATCTTATACTCTTATCAACTGCATTTACATAGAGGTCATGGAAGTTCATATTCTGGAACTTGGCCAAACCTAAATCTCTCCAAATTTAAAAGCCCTGAGGTATCCCTAACAGCCAATGAAACTCAAAATATTTCACCAGTCTAATCTGCAAGCAATCATAAGGACAGTGCAGGACCAGGCAACATTTCCTTTAGCTATCCATGGGTCACCAATGAGTCTGGGTCCCACTCAATAGTAGGTAGTCAAAACAATAAAAGTATTTTTTAATAACATACAAGCCTGGATTTAGAATTTTTTAAATCGCATGCACAAATTGACAGAGCATTACTCACCTGCTTTGGCCACGGCTTCCTTTACCACTAATTTAGGATTAGCCCTCTTGTTTGTTTAGCAGCGGTTCGCACACTGCAGGGGTGCTGCAATCCAGTTTCCATTTAGAGAACATGTCGCAGCAGTAGCGTTGGGTTACAGAACCCTAAAACTCTACTAGAAGCCAGAACTGCACCACTCTGCTTGGCCCAGGGACTTCCTTACTTCAGGATTTGAACTCGCTAGTGCCATCTATGACACAGTGAGAACAGGATTTGTTCCAGGCTTGAAGCCATTTGAGAGGCTGTCGAAGGGTATTGGGTTGAAACAAATGGACAGCATGGGTCAGAAGTGCACAGGACAGATTCGGTTTTCTCCCAGACGCATGTCTTTTTGTGTGATGTCTCATACAAAAAATCTTTGGAAATTGAATTTCAGATAGTCCCAAATTTAGCTCTCAGTGAACTGAGGGACTGTCTATTTATAAATGTACACCACATGGTAAAATATAATTTTGTTAAAGTTAATGAATGCCTAGGACGTAGCCATTTTTCAGAGCCCTTAGAAAACAGACACTAAAAAAGAAAGAGAAAGAGAGAGAGAGAAAGAAAGAAAGAAAGAAAGGAGACGCTAACCAATTATTATTTACCACTAGACCAATGTAAGAAGAGCTGGAAAGAAGTAAGAGCATTTGGACTCTACCTGTGGGTCTGTCTGGCAATCTGGAACTTGTAAAGTTAATTTACAGATCAGTAACTCAGGACTGAAGCCAGACCCCTCACCCACACATGTAAAGTGTTAATTAGAGATAAGTGGGAGACAAGGACCCTTATCATTCAGTAGAGGCAACTGAGATAACCAAGGAGCATTTTCATTCTTTCATGTGGAGGAAGGATTTGTGACCAGGTGAGACAGCTGGCACTTAGGACTTTCAATCCAAGGGCTACCTTCTCTGGCAACTACAATTGCGTATGCCTTGTATGAGTAATTGTGTGTGTGTGTGTGTGTGCATGCGCGCACGCACGCCTTGAATCTATCATCTATAAAATGGGTCTAGGGGAACAAGAGAAAAAGGAATAATACAATTTGATGATTTGGTATATTAGTCAATGTCTACTAAAATTGGAAAAAAACAAACCAGGGATGTCATATTTCTCAAGTTATCTAGAAAATATTCTCCTTAGGCCTCTAAAATATATAGAAAACAATGAGCCACTCTTCTCAGACTTTTTGGGTAATCAAGAGGCCTTCATAATGGATCTTCAAACAGGTGAAAACAGAGCTCTCTGATTGCAGCCGTGTGATAACCGTAGCAGCTCACAGCAAGGTAAGAAGGTACATTTTGGCGGAAGCTAGTGTTGCATTTGATGTATTCTTAACTCAGCTCACAGGCAGGCTTTCAAGCCATGTTATCTACCCCCACATCTTGACCCAATTTCACAAGTTGCCATGGGAGCCCAGAGAAGGTTGATGCAATTTTCTTATCTATGAAGGAAGAATGCAACTGTGCAAGAGAATGTGAAAATTCAGTTTCTAACTGATTTCCACACTTAGCGTGCAGTAACTCAGACATCATATGGAGAAATAAAAAAGTAAACCTGGGAAGGTAATAAGGACAAACTCCTAGTGGAAAGTCTAAAAAAGATGGCGTATGTTCCGCTCGCAGAATCCAAGCACAGTCTTTTTTTCATGCCAAGTAGCAATGACGCAAAGGTATGAAGTACCAGTGCACCTTCCATGTGACCACACATGCCCGAAAGCAACCTGATTTTAAGGGAACAACCCACTGAAAAGGTGGGCAGAACTTGACTTAGAATATAGACGTGACTTCTATGAGCAAGAAAAAAAAAGTATCGCTAACACATGTCCAAGGATTTTTACTTTCCAAGCAACTTTTCCGAAACTTGAACTCGCCTTAGCACATCAGCATAACACGGAGGTCGACCTTGGGCTCTGCAGTCACAGCCTGTTGCTCAGGCAGTGACAGAGCTGAGGCGCTAGGGTGCATCCTCGGTCCCATGGCCCAGGACTGCTGCATCTGAATACGAAAAGGAGCCACAATGAGGTACAAGATTCAGGGACCCCATGTGCTGGATCAGCTGGTGCTGCGGCTCATGTCCACCAAGCATTGTGAAGAACACTAGAGCCAACAGTTGGGCTGCCCTTCACACACCTAACAAGAATGACCTTCATTTGGCCCAGGAATCCACTTCAAGGATATCTCCAATATCCAACATTTCAACTATTCCTACGGATAGTTCCAATAGACTGAATTCAGCAAGACAATAAACCTTCACGCACGTCCAGCAACCAGCACATATCTGTACTCACTCTGTGCTTAGAACTCTTTGCCAAATTAAATGATTTGTCGTTACTGAAGTCTTTCGCCTCTGTCTCCATACTGTCTGGCACGCATTTGTTTAATTAGCAGATTTGGTGCCCTTATGTTTTCCCAGCTCTCCTCCCGCTGAGATAAGGATGAGCACATCTACTTCAGGAAAAGCAGAGAGCGTACATGTAAATTTGCCCAATGCCAAACAGTGGTTTTGTTACAGAGCTGGGCGGGGCACAGAGGACTTCTGCTTTCTGGTTATCGTTCTCATTGCCTCTTGAGATCGTATGAAAAATAAAATCCTTCCTTACAAAGCAGCAGCATGGTAATTTTTTTTAAATGGGTTTCTTTAATTCAAATGACTATGAAGCTCTTTGATAGTGAACCTCTCTTTCCTTAACTCTCTGAATGTTTGATCCCCTTTTCCCATGCTAAGGACGTTCCTGGATGGTCCCCACAGTTTACACGAGGCTGCTAAACCAAGAGCTGGCAAAAGGAACGTCCTAGTGATGCCCGGGAAGAAGGCAGGAGATATACTTCTGCAGGGGTGCAGTCACTGAAAGCTCTGAGACAGAGGGCTGCCACGAGAGAGTATTTACTGCGCGGCAACCAAAAGGATGATTTTTGTACACTCATTACCCGATATTCCTGAACCTCACTGAAAACAAGCTCACTGCCATCCAGTTGCTGCCGACTCCCAGCAACTCTCGCCAATCCTAGGGATGTGCTAAAAGGCTATGTGTGAGGTTCCTGTTTGTTTGGCTCTGCCTTTGGGTTGCAAAGAATCTTCTTCAGCAGCCATTTCAGTGTTGGTTCTCTTGATGCCGGCTCATGTCCCTAATTTGTACTGTACAACACTCTCATTCTCACCCTGTTTCCCCGAAAATAAGACAGTGTCTTATATTAATTTTTGCTCCCAAAGATGCGCTAGGTCTCATTTTCAGGAGATGTCTTATTTTTCCATGAAGAAGAATCTGGTACACATTTATTGTTTAATAAAAGAGACCTCACACTTCCTGTCTGCTCTGCGGCCAACAGTGAGCTAGCTGCGCGGCAGCACCACCATGGTCCACAGTCCAGAGTTACGGTAGCTTTGGGGGGGGTTTATTTTCAGGGAAGTCTTATTTTCGGAGGGGTCCCTTATATTTCAGTGAGAGGCGAGACTGTGAGTGGGTCTCATTTTCGGGGGATGTCTTACTTTCGGGAAACAGGGTCGTGCTCAGCATTTGCAACCCATCCCTTTCCACCTGCCTGAGTCAGAGCTCTGAGAACTGGTACATTCTATTAAGGGTTGGATAGTCTGTCATGAACTATGATCACCTTGGTCAAAAACTTTCAGTCACTCTTGCAAACTATTAGCTCTGCAAGCTATTCATTACTTCTCCTGTTTAGCAAAGGCAATGAAGAACACAATTAAGATAACCAAGAAGTTTCCATCTGAGGTGCACACCAGGCTTTAGACGTTTCTACAAAGACTTTTCTTATGGTACCCACGGATTCTTATCAGAATTTCACCCATGATAGTTGACAAAACTTCATAAACTTCTTTGAACAAAACTCATACTTTAGAACTTAAAGTCAGTTCATTTAACTTAATTATCTTAAACTGTCCCATGCCTGGATGTATGAGAAAATCACAAACGTGGCCATTAGAGTGCTGTTAATACCAATGGATGGTGGTAGTGGCAATTGGTAGGGATGAAAAATGGAATATATTAGAAGGTTTTTCAAAGAGAAATTAAATGGCAGCTTTATGACTAGAAGTGACAGAGCCGTTGTTTACTGAAACCATAGAAGCAGCAGGAGCGTTATCATTCAGAGATAACCAGCCAAGGGCCACCCACATCCAGAGTCATTTCAGAGCTCCATCATCTTTCCTTTCTCTTCCTAATAAAGCAGCACCTTCCCCTCCTTCCTGAATACAGACAAGTAAAGTGTAGTTCTTCACGTATCCAGAAGGCCAACACTCTGAATAGTCTGGGAGACTTAATATGCTTTTCCCATTCCAGACATCACTCATGAACATGGGTAAAATTTATAGTGTTGTTGTCTGCAGAGTCTTTAAAGGAAAGGCCTTCCTCGAAAAGCAGTGCACAGCCACCTAGTAGAGAAACCCAACCAAGGACGGTAGGCAAAAGGTCAATGTAATAGCATCAGCAACCTTACAGCCTGTCGCTCGATGAAATGAGGGCCTCCATATAGACCTTTGGAACTACCTAAGCATATGAAATGTAATTCTTGGGTCCCCGATGCAATGAACAGCACTAGATGCTACGTGGAATGCAGCAGAAGAGATGCATGCCTTGATCTCTGACTGAAGGAGAACATGTTTAAGCATTGGATTCACAAGTGTCAGCTGGTTCTCCAAGTGCAAGATGTGGCTGCCCTAAATGCAAGAATAAAGATTTAGTATGCTCTTAAGATCACACAATTCAGCAGAACACAGACCTAGCACGGGTTAGTTCTGAATCCCCAGAGTCCACACATAGTAACCTGTCCAAGGTGGATGAAATATAAGAGAAGAGAGGCCACATCACATTTGAGTAAACAAAGCTCAAAATAAGCTCCACCCAACACACTTTCTAATTTTTTAGAAGACAGCATAACTTTACAGAAAGAATCTGACAACACATTAATGCTTCGTAGATATTTCTGATACACTTTTAAAATTCTTCCAAATATTGGAACTATGCACTTATATGTAAAATTCATTTGGAAAAGGAACTGATTTGCTCTATTTATAGATTTTGAATCAAAACTGAAGCTCTTAACCTATATCTCTTTTCTCTAGGAACTTTTTTCATGCATCATTAATATAACTTAGGTCTCTTCATCCTTTGAAGTTTTTAATCTAAATATGATTAGTAAGGTAAAGAAATAGGGGAAAATGGTTTCCTGAGTAGGGAGGGCGAATCGAGGCAGCATCTACGGTAGCTCAGGACACTTTTCTGGTATCTGAACAGCTAAGTTAATGAGCCCTATACTAGAGGAGGACCTAGAGTCTAGGACATTCTTCTGCTTGAGAGAGGTTGTTGTATGTTAGAAGACCACTCAAGAGCAAGCCGTGAAGATTATCTTGATGCAAGACCACTGGACAAAGTTCCCACGGGGAAATCATGACAGCTGCCCTTCCCCATACATGGGAGAAAAAAAATTTAAGTTTTTCCTACCACTCTTGGAATGACCACTTGGGGAAGAATAATACTTCTACTTCCAAATATGATTATCCACAAGCAAAATGGCTAAAGAAATTGTCCTGAGTACTGTGAGTCTCCTCTCCTCCCCTGCCTTCCCCCACTAAAAAAAAAAAGAGTATGATGCTCAGTCCCTGGGTACATGCACAAAGTGCCCTCCAGTGCCCCATCCACAGAAGCATGCACACCCACCAATGCTGCCTTGGTAGCGGTAGGGTGCCTACCTGTGTAGCCAGCCAGAGCAGCAGCAGGAATGACAGGCTTGTCCTTGTTGAGGTCAGCACGGTCACGCACATAGTCCTTGAAGGTGCCCTTGGGCTTGTGGTTGGGCAGGGCAGCTGGATAGTCCTCTGAGTCGAAGCTGTCATAGGAGGGGACACGCTGCAGGCTGTTGAAAGATGACTGGCTGCTCCAGGACTGGGTGAGGTGGTCACAACTATCGTAGCTCTCTAGGCTCTCAAAAGAGTCCTGGCCCCCGAGTTTACCTAGAGGTAAAGGAGGAGGTAGGCAGAGGGCAGGGGAGGAGGGATTGGGAAAAACAACAGCTGTAAAAACCCTCTTATCTGAGGACAGATTGCTAATCAAATCCACAGTAGGGATGAAAGGAGGGAACAGGTCAGTTTCAAGGCTTTGGGTTTGCTCTGGGGAGTAGGGCTGCCTTGTGGTCCTGGGTGCTCAGTTTTAAGGCTCTGACTTCAGAGATTTGGATCTGAATGCTGTTTACATCTGTCAGACACAGATAGATAACAATGCTTGGGACCTCAATAATCCTAAAGTCAGACATTTAAAGGCTGAGAAGCACGTATGTTAACATAAAATTTCTAACTAGTATTTTATGAATAGTTGTAGAAATCAGAGCCGTGTCGAGCTGAATTTCCGATTCCAATTCAAGCCAATGAGATGATTACAAAAGGCCCAATTGGGCAAAACGTTTTAGTCATAAGAAAAAAATTCCATTAGTCTAGAGCAGATTGACCTGCCTTGACCTTGGAACTGCAATCTTATTTAGCATTTTTCCCAAATACTGTTGTAAAATGAGACACATACCCTGCTTCTGAGCCTTCTCAATTAGAGAATGAAGTTATGAGATGTGTTTTCCAGGAGATAAAGTAGTACCACCACTCATCTAAATAGAAATCCTAATTCTTTATCCTGTCCAAGTACAATGATGTACTTGACATTTCTTTTGAAAAGGTTAGATGATAAACAAAAGAACTGATTCAAGGGTTAATTAATGTCCACAGCAATGTCAGAAACCCTTTACTCTGAGTTGCTTTCAGGCATGCTTAGCTGACCACAGTATCACGCAAGTTCATTAATTTCCCAAACCTGGTTATAAACAGCTGCTGTGATTGCACAATAACTCCTGGAGAAATTTCCACTGGCAAAACTATCCATTAAGAAGGAGGCTAATACAAAATCCCGGAGGAAAACAAATGCAGCTAAGCGCTGAGGGGTTCACAGGAGTGCTTCCACGGTGTACTTTTAGAGATCTCTTGGGCAACCTTCGTGAAATCATGGAAACTAGACGGCCACTTGGATTCATCACAAATCAAAAGACCAAATGCAGTGACCAAGTTCAGGTAGTAATAGCGATACCAAAATCAAACTCACAGCATCGGGTCAATGCTGAGAAGACCCGGTGGAAGGGCCCCGTGCGTTTCCAAGACTGTGAACTCTTTGAAGGAGGAGAAAGGCCAGTCTTTCTCCCGAAGAGTGGCTGGGGGTTTCACACTGCTGACCTTGCAGTTAGAAGCCCAGAGTGTAACCACTAGGCAACGGGGACTCCAGAAATCCCTGCAAGCCAACTCTTCATTGTTTATATGGGCAGCAGGTTTTCCTTTTTGGTATGGCAGGCTGTGCGACACACACTAGGACTACAACTGGATGTTGAAACACCAGAGCGCAGCTTGAAAATTGAAAAACACCTAGGTGGAAGGTGTGAGGGCAACTCAAAGTGTCAAAAATGTATGGTTTCAGAGCAATTTGCATAAACATTTTAAAGATCTAAAGTTTTCTTCGAATTGTGAAGTAGACATTTCAGAACACATTTTAATATCTAGAAGTCAATGGGTACTTTATGTTATATGTTTCAGAGTGGGGGTTGAATCTAAGCTTCTTGATAAGAAAAATTCTAACTTTTTAAAAAGAGTTTCTGTGCAGAGGTAAAGAAATTGTACCATCGTATAACAAAACTGGAACATTTTAGTTAAGGGGTCTGAACCCTGATCGACCCATTTTAGGATTCAGAACACTTTTACCTCTATTTTTTTATATACCAAACTCACTGCCAGTCAGAGCGGCTAATGGGCTCGAATAGCTGACCTTGTGGCTAGCAATTAAAACACATCACCCACCCCTTATTTTACCAGGGCTCCTCATTTACTGCCCAGTAACTCCTAGTTCTGGCTCCTTTGTAAGATAACAAATTGGAACGGCCTGCTATTCAGTTCTTAAGAAAGATGAAATGATACATGGGGAAAATTCCAAGTTCATATAATTTGCACTGCTCGACAGTATCTTTAGATCAAAGGGCACCATGTGAAATTTGGCCTAAGATATTTAGTACAACACAAACTACTTCACATAAAGCCAGTGTGTACTTCCCCTATCTCAGGCTAGGCAACACTCTACATTACACTATCCTGATTTTTTATGGGCTGGCAGAGTGAAGAGTTTTATATGGCATGAATTCTGTAGCTAAAAAAAAACTAGAGTTGATAGGGGGAAACTGGCGTCATATTTTGAATCAGCAGGTCAAATAAACCCCAAAATAAGTCTAACATTTGCGACACCAAAATGTTTGTTGGCCGGTATAATGGAAAACTGATTGTTTGAGAAGTTTCATGTCATTACTAATCATCCTTTGAAAGGCGATCTCTAGAGAGAGCTTCACAGTTATAAGTCTTGCCTGTCCAGTCCACTGCCACATGCATAACCCCCTTTCTGCTATGAAAAAATGAAGGGATCAACTGTTCCAGAAATTCAATGACTCTGGAAAGCAACAAATCAGATTGTCTTTATCTATTTTTTAACACAACAGGAAATTTTGAGGCATCTCATAATAAGGTGGTTTGCTCATTCCAGCTGTTGATCTTAATGGCCAGTCATTTTTTCCTGCCAAGCAAACAAACACTATGGAAGTCTAAGAGAGAGATTTATGTTTCCATGAAGAACACCCCACCAGGTCATTGTTCTTTAGGCAGTTATAATACTTGAGTTTCTCTGGAAAAGCCTATCTCTGTAAGTCATTTTTATATTTAGAGGCATAGGAACCAGAATTCCCACAGGAAAATCTACTGGGGTTCCAGAGTTCCAATCAGCAATGACACTGAACTAGCTGTGACTCCTCTGGCGATACCTCAAACACAAGCCAAAGGCAGCTCTGTTGGAAGCTGCTGGTTGAGAGCAGTAGGCTGCTTTCATTTGAGCTCGAGTCCACAATCCTGGAGCAGGGAAGGCTCCTTTAGAGGCATTTTTTCCGAAAAGGGGTTGAATCCAACTGGACTGGAGTCTGGCTATTCCACTGTATTCATCCAGAGTAGCGCGTCTCATCTACGACATCCAAAGCCAACTTTCGGCGAAGCACCTCAGAAAGCTCTAAAGCCATCTGTTTCTTCTAAGCAGACCCCTGGCACAGAAAAGAAATCGCTGGGGTAGTCCTACATGGAATCATTAAGCATCTCGGTATAAAGACAGTTCTCAGAGCTCAAATAGGTGGCAGTTCAACGGAGGCATGTCATGTACTATAATGC
The DNA here is from genome assembly GCF_050624435.1 of Tenrec ecaudatus. Classification (NCBI taxonomy): domain Eukaryota; kingdom Metazoa; phylum Chordata; class Mammalia; order Afrosoricida; family Tenrecidae; genus Tenrec; species Tenrec ecaudatus. Next base: position 64,107,099 of record NC_134541.1, on the reverse strand, counting down.
ACTGTATAAATACTAAGGTTATTATTAGCAATAACCAGCTGACAGTTACCATCTCAGATCCAATTAACACTCGGACTAAGTTCTGCTTGCAGTACACCCAAACACTCAAAAAGTTTCCCGGCACAAAGTGGTCTTTGCTTGTGTGGCCTGAAAGTAGCAGGGAAAATGGGAGGCTGGAGCCAGAGAGAACTAGCTTAATGTCCCTTTGTAAGGGTCACTCTTTGTCTGTAGTCACTAATTGGGGGTTGGCAGGATGTTGAGGAACAAACACAAGAACAATGGGACAATATCACAACCATAAAGCTAAGCACAATTTAAGAACAATGTGAGAGTGGATTTACTCGAAGTTTTAAGGGGGCTGAGCGAAAACCCATAGACCTAGTGGTATAGCCATTAAGCACTCAGCTGCCTACCAGGTTAGCAGTCCAGACTCACTGAGCAACACAGACAAGGACCTAGCCATATGCTCCTAGAAGGATTCTAGTCTGAAAACCCTATGGAGCAGTTTTACTCTGCCACATGGATTCCCTGAGCCCCCAAGTCATCGACCTCACTGCACCTACCGACAACAAATACACGCGTATTTTAATACGTCCAAACAGTTTAAAAGAGTCGCAGAAAGGGGAAGGTAAAATTGGTCCCACCCATCACCCTCTGTCTGTGGCACAAATACCCTGGGGCCCTGTGAGGGCAGATAACAAGTTCTGATTTTAGTGGGGACTTTCCCTACACAAGGGACTTCTGGGAGGAAATGTGAAAACTTGTAAAGGTGATAATGTAGATGGGCCATAATGCTTGGGGGGCGGGGGGCGACGACTAAGTCTTCCAAGGAGAGAGAGTTTGTGATCTCATGGTCAGCCTTTGAGCAGAAGTCACTAGTCAACCGACCCAGGCCTGCCTGGCATTCCATTACAAAGGGTTTCTGAGTACCGCTTTGATCAGATTTCTTCTGTTCCTGTTTGTTATTTATCCCCCTGAAAAGTCACCTTTTTCAAAATGTCAAAAACAGTTGGTATTCCTATGTGAACAAATCCCTCTCTGCGCTCAACTGCACTTTTGTTAGAAATAAAACCACCTGGATGGTGTCCGAGGGGCTCATCGAGGCCTAATCGTAACCGTGCTGTGCATGTTGCTTGCCCTTTTGTACAGCATGGGCTTCACCACCAGCGCTCATTTCAGCAGCGGGCAGACCTGCCCGTGCCCATAAAGCTTCACGCAAGTAGAAAACACCACCTTTCTCCCACAGAGAACTCAGTGTTTTCAAGCCGCTGAACTTGTGGTTGACAGCCCAACGAGCAGCCGCCCTGCCACCAGGGCTCCTTTACCATCAGCATCACACTCAAAGAGCCTTCCTTGGGCAGCTCTGCTCCCTGGTCCTCTAGCTAAACACACACTTTCACCACGCAGGTGATTCCAAATAAACCCCAGTCTAGCCTGACCAACAGCTTCCCAAAGAAGCGACAGCTCCCAGGATGGGCAAGTGACAGAGATCCAGGTACCAAACCAACACCTACAGTTTGACTCTGTAGATGCTCTGGGAGGAAAGCGCAATGATGATCTCAAAGTGTGCTTCCATGTTTTTAAAATTATGTATATCCTGGACTGAAGCAAGAATTTCTCTGAGACAATAAAACATGCCTTCAAAGCTACATCCGCCTATACTTTATCAGGAAAAAAAAAGTTTAAAGAAAAAAAGTTTACTATGAACACATGGGTTCTGTCATGATGATAGACTTGGCTACAATCAAGGAAAGCTCTAAAAGGAAAAGGCTTACACTGAATCATATACGAAGCCAGTGTAAGAAAATATGGGCGCTAGGAAACTCAAAGTTGGGTCATTCTTGGAAAACTGAACGGTTTATTTTTAGAGAGGAAATCTGACCTACCACGACTGGTCCTTCCCATGCACATGTTGTCTGGAGTTACAACTTCTTGTTTGATGGCAAAGTAGTCGGTCTGCAAGGTGTCTGTCTGGAGCGGGTCCCGAAGAATGACTGCGGGGTAGTCGTTTTCATACTTGAGGGAGAGGAGCTCCTCGGAGCTGATGGGATGGAGCGTCTGGTAGGATTCGGTGATGAAGCTCGGCTCAGAGAACTCTGACGGAGGAACACACTGGGCATGCTCGATCCCATAGCCTGAAAAGAGAGAGAGGGTCCGTCGCCCTTACAATGCACAACAAACTAGCTGTTTACCTTAGCGACTAAGAGGAAAACACTCTCAGAAGGTTGCTAATTTTGCTCGACTATCTAAAAGCTCCATTCCTTGACACGTTGATTCTCTTTTTCGACAACAAAGTTGAGATGATGCAAATCTTCCTCCCAATATGATGATGAAGCTCAAAGGAGGGCATGTGTGCCATTTCTGACACATAGTGGTTAATATTAGTGTTGTTGGATTAAAAAAGGTAAAATAATCAAACAAAAGTCAATCTTCCCATCAAAGCTATTGAATTCAAAAACATTCCCTATAACTTGTCTCCATCGATATTCTTTTGTTGTTATGGGTAGTTGGCGCTGAGTCAGCCCCCAGCTTATGACGGTTCCGTGTTCACTGGAAGTGGCCTGCGGGGCCATTCTTCCCCCAGTAAACCGTAACACTTGAAAGGAGAAGGCTTGTTTTCTGAAACAGAATTGGAACTTGCCTGGCGCACTCTTGAGGACGGCTTTCAAGGAAACTACAGCCAAGCATATCTTTGGGAAAATGTATCTCCGTCACATGGGGCTGCTGTAAGTCGGAATTGATTCAATGGCACCAGGCTTTGTCCCGCTCACAAGTGAAAAAATAAAAATGGGCAAGGACCAAGATCAAATATCTAACCCAACCCTCTGATTGTCACCAGATGCACAGAAGCAAATACAATGAAAAGTTTAGAGGCCAGCTGGTATTTTCTCTGTGGGAGATGTACTTATAAGTGTAACTTAGATGTGAAAGATATCTGAGAACTTCTTGTGACCCCATGTGACAGAGCAGAACTCTCACACCGGGTTTTATTGACTGTCAGCTTCATAAAGACATACTGCCAGGTCTTTCTCCCACAGAGCAGCTGCATGGGTTTGAACGGCCAACTTTCTGGTTCAGGGTTGAGAGCTTACTCATTGATCCAACAGAGTCACTTATCTCAGAGCTAGCATGGAGGAACTTGGAGGTAAATAAAACATGGAAATAACTGAAACGTTATGCCTTTGTAGGGAGTAACAGGGGATTGTACACTTCAGCAATTATTATTTTCTATGGAATTACCATAAAGGAATCTGAGAGGAGCTAGAACAGGTACCCCCTTTTAAGTCCACAGCAAGATGAGGAAAGAGGAGTGGAGGAAGAACTTACTAATAAAGTAATCCGAGGTATAACGGGACTCTGGATATGTGGGGTTCACTCCATTAACCTGATAGGGCTTCACATCCTCTGCAACAGACAGGGCAGGAAATGAGACAAAAAAAGGTCAACATACAAGTGAGACTTGGTCTACCAAGATCTTGGATGCAGGGGGGCAATGATCTGTATCCCTCTTTTAAGAAAGAAAGTCTATGCTCTTGAACTGAGCTTGGAGTCTGAGTCTATCCTGAATGGGGCCTTATTAAGGGTGAGAGCACAAAAGTATGGCTAAGTGTTTGATTTTGGCAGATGCAAAATGGAATTTAACATCTTAGAAAGAGTTAGCTAAATGAGTGGTTTCTAAGGGTTGGGAAGGCATTTACCTCCGAATCCTAGATGCATCTGTATTGTATGTCTATAGATCACACTAGAATCAAAGACTGAAAGACAGTACCAAGATCAGTCCCCGGCCTTCAACTCTTCAAAGCTTTTCGGAAATCTATTGTAATCTTTAGACAGACAGCTTGCCTATCCTCGTTTTATTTAGGTAAATGCTAGGGGGGGGGGGGGGGAGGGAGGGAGAGAGAGAGAGAGAGAGAGAGAGAGAGAGAGAGAGAGAGAGAGAGAGAGAGAGAGAGAGAGAGAGAGGGGAGAGAGAGAGAGAGAGAGAGAGAGAGAGAGAGAGAGAGAGAGAGAGAGAGAGAGAGAGGAGAGAGAGGGGGAGAGAGAATGTGTGTGTGTGTGTGTGTGTGTGTGTGTTTTAATTGTACTAAAATTTCAAATTCAGGCCTGGTTGGGACGTAGGACTCTGAACAGGTGACTGCGTTTGAAGAAATGATGACTGAGCTTGTATATAAGGGGAGAAGGGCAGCATAATCAAACTGCTTCCCAGACACCAGCTTCCTTGCTTAGGAAGGTTGTCCACTGAGTTCTGGGGACCGCTGTCTTCTAACTAGATCAAAGGATGAGGCCTGACTCTTGAATGGAGCAGTCTGCTTGTAGTTCACTCTAAGAATGAGACATAGAGAGATGTTGGTTTGTCTCCCCCCACCCCCCAACCCCACCCCGAGTATTTGATAGCTTGTTGGGAACAGAGCCTGCAGAGAAAACAAGTTTATGCCTGCAGAGAAAAACAGTTTCTAGCTGAGATAAAATTATTAAACTTTGCTTTAGCAGCTTATCAGATCGAAACATCCCCTGTACCTCTGGCCTTTCCACTCTACTCCAAACAGCTTTGCTCTTTGGGTTCTGAGTTGTTCTAGTTTCGTTTCAGAACAAAAGCTGTCGCCTCAGTACAAACACCTTGGTGAGCCTCTCTGGAGAGGGATGATTTCTTCTTGCTTCTCTTAAGAGGAGCTTGGTTGGGTGAGGTGCTACAGTTTTTGGTCTCGAGCACACCCAGTCTGTTTCTCCTAAATTATTCCTTTGCAGTTAGGCATACCAAACCTACCTGAACAGGGAGTTCAGAGGCTCCCCACTGAGTCTCTATTACTTTATGAAGAACCCAGGACAGAAAGTTCACGCCTTATGTAAAAGAGAAGCCCCACATTAACAAAATCAGTGATCTGAAGGCAAACACCTAACCTGAGTGAGCTTCATTTCACGGATGAGGACAATAACACAACTGCCCTTCCGATGGCATGGTTTTATTTTGAGAAGCAAAAGAGAAAATGTATTTTCAAGCACTTGGGTAACAAGGACATGCTATGTCGGTATTATTGTTCCCTGTGATCAGAGGCAGGCTTCACTGCCCCAGAACACCTGGCAGGTCCATTCTGACAAAAAGGGGGAAACATTATAGTCGCAGAATATACTTGGGTTACACAATCTAGTGGAATCTGATGTTATGTTTATAAGTCAACCGTTAAATCAGATAACGTGTGAGCCTGCCCCGTCTCTCCCCTCTATCAACAGGTCGCTGGTTTCAACACTAGTGTGTGGGCACAGATGCCGTTCCACAAAGAACATGCCAGAGCTTTGGGGAGTCACTGAAGCTGCCGACTTGCCAGTCCTCTGCAACCGTAGCCACACACAGATGCACCTAGTCCTTCTCTGTGTGCTATTTGTGTATTTTTCGACAGAAGCAGAAGAGACGGAATTGAGATAATACTCTTGTGCACAGGGGAATCTAATTTAGATCCCTGTTGAGCACTGCTAGGTAGAAAATATTCTTAAACAGAGCAAGGTATTATGTGGAATAAAAGTGCTAATCCTGAACTTGGCTCTCTTCATCCATCCTTTGCACCAAGAGCTGGTGACCACAGGGAAGGGGTGGGCCTGGGTTAGAGAGGGCAGCAGGCTTCTAGGCTTACAGTCAGCTGGAGGGCATTGCTGACTGCTGGTAACTACAATTTATTTTAAGAAGAAATTCAAGAAAGAAAAAAAAAGACAAGCACAAAAACACCCAAGTTTGCCGCCTGCTGCTGTTTCTGTCTTCAGCCAAGACTGTGGTACATGAGTCACTTGGTTCAAAAAGTTTGGAAGAGGTTGGTAGGGGAGGCCATGTCACTATAAGGTTGCCACACGGTGTCCTGATATAACCCCATCACTTGTGCTTCAGTTGTACAAGGTGCACTATATTCTTGCACTTTGAAGCCAGTCCATGGATAAAGAAACCTCTCTTACAATAAGCTCCGAGAGGCTAAGCCTCCTTGTGGATGTGGCCTAAGGTGCGAGCGCCCTAAGTTGAGGGTGTGTGCATTATTATTGTCACAGAAAAACAAGCTCTCAATAAATAAAGAAATGGGGTTGGGGGGGGGGGAACCAAGCTATCTTACGCATTGGCTGTGGGTACTGTTTGTTTAAACAGTGCACAGGTCTGAAATAGGAGTCGGACCAGAAGTTTGCATACCGAGAAGGTTCAGAAGTCCGATCTTGCTGAAGTTTAAAAACCATAGTACAACCCTCAACTACAAACACGTTTTCTTGACAACAAGCTATATGCCAGGCACGGGACCAGGCCCTTCTCTGTAGAGTGGGAGAGGGCTCACTGAAACCAGCGCCCCGCCCGTGGGGCCTGTGTCAACCTCGTCTCAGCTATCTATGTCCCTGTCCCTTCCTCAGCTTGTTCGCACACACTTACCTTTCTGCAGGATCTCTAGATGCTCCCATAAGATGTCCCCAACAAAGTCGGGCGCCAGCTCGAGAAAGCAGTCTTTTCCCAGGGCACAGAGGGCTGCCCCGTTCATACAGAACTTCTGAAAGTCCACGCCTTTCAGGCTGAACTCATTTACAGCCCACATCACCCAGTCCCGGACATGGGTCTCTGTCCACTGCCGGGGGTCTGCGGAGAGCAAGCAAAGGTAGAGAAGGTCAGCTCTGGACTCTGTCGTGAGCCCCAGGGCCGCGCTCATAGGCCGGGGATGCTATCCTGGTTCACGGAAGTAGGAAACATCAATGTGTACCTAAGTGACCCCAATGGGGGTCTTCTAGAACAGTGTTCTCAACCGCTCTAATGCTGCAACCCTCTAATGCAGTTCCTCAGCTGGTGACCCCAACCGTAAAATTAATTTTGTTACTACTTCATAACTGTAATTTTGCTACTGTTAGGAATCATAATGGAGATATCTGATATGCAGGATGTATTTTCACTGTTACACATTGAACATAATTAAAGCATCGTGATACATCACAGAATATGTAATTATACATTGTGAAACATTTGTGCTTTCCGATGGACTTAGGTGACCCCTGTGAAAGGGCCATTCAACCCACAGGTTGAGAACCACCGTTCCATAACCTTCCTCCCCACCTGCAGCATCACACCTTCTCTATTCTGCCAGCTAGGAAATCACTATGGTCAGGCCACACGTCGCACACACGTGTTCTCCACTCTCCACTCAGAGGCCACGAATCTCCTCTCCCACTGCCTTATTCCCATTAGGCTTGCGCAGGTTTTTAAAGGGAATAAATGGCTTCTCTAAAAGCAATGACCACAAAGGAAAGTGTCTAGCGGGGATTTCACCCTGCTTTGTTCCTGCTCCTAACTACTGGACTTAAGACCATTATTCCTAATTACTCTTATCTTATCCAAGTATGTTTAGTATTGACCATACCAATTAGCAATCTTCAGTCTTTCAAATGGTACTTTGCAATAGCAATTTTATTAGGTGCCTGTAGAACACAAGACATCCTGCAAAGTATATGCAAATTAAGGTCTCTTGAGCAAGGTAGAACAGACCATGTATACTGTGGGTACACAGCCACGATTTAACATGACTGCACCAACCTAGGACACTTAAAGTATTTGTGATGGCGGCACACCTCCCTCCAAAGTGATCCCCTTCAGCTGGACGGATTCCATTATAAGACGTGAAAGAATCCTATGGTCAGACTTCTCTTTGGTCTTCGTGCTGTTCCTCAGAAGGTATTAGGCACTGCAGTCAGCGGAGGTTTGTGGTCAAGTAGAACACATGGGGAAATATGGACATACCCATTCACAGTCTCTCGCTAAGGCTCTGGTCTGACTAGGCTGTAATTCTCTCCGCTAGCAGTGAAACAGGCCAAACCTGAAAGCAATAGGGAGCTTACTCTATAAGAGAGGACTGTTCTTTTTGTTCTTGGCTTGTTCATAAAGTGTTCCGTGAGGGCAGTTTAGGTATTCACCACTCATTTCTCCTTTTTATCAATTCTGGTGGCCGTGCGTTCATGGATAAACACGGATCACCAAAGCAGATGGACTAGAAAGGCAACATTACTACATTCCACAAAACGCAGGTCACTGAACTAATTTTAATTTCAACAGAGCCCCAGAGTGTTTAGACCAAACCTACAGCAAACTCACTTTGACTGAGTCGATTCCTATTCTTAATGACCCCATAGGGACAAACAGAAGAGCCCCTTAGGGTTTCTGAGACTTTCAATCTTTGTAGGACCAGACAGCTGCATCTTTCTTCTTTCTCCCACAGAAAGATGGGTGGGTTCAAACCCAACCACCAACCCCGTGGTTGGCTGCCCAACACGAAATCCATCTGAACTCCGTGATATTTAGACGGTGCTTCCCAAAATGATTTCTGAAACTTGGGATCACCGGAAGAGCTTCAAAAGATAGATATCGAAACCAGCAGAGATTGGTGATTTGTTGTGAAGTCCATGAAGGGATTCTAATGGGCAGACACAGCCGGAATCCCTACATCTGACAAAGCTGGCACTGACAAACCTAGGAGATGAAGGAGCATTAGCGTGCACATCTATGATCGCTCTAACAGATGTCTGCAGCAACCTGTAGCTGCCGCTAAAGTATGGTCACCAGTGATAGCTGCCTACAACCCCACTGAGCAGAGAGACCAGGGAGCATTCCCTCGGGGCCTGGCCTCTCCCTTTGCAAGCCCCACAGCTTACCTTTTGGGATTCCCAGTCTTTGCTGCTCTTTAGTGAAACCACTAAAAGTTGCCTTCAGTGCTTGAGACATCATTTCTTTGCTGCTTGGAGTTAACAGTGGGACATCTGCACATTCCATGTCTGTAAGAAAAACAGCACAAACAAACAGTAAGAAAATAACTGGGAGTGAATAGGCAATGAACCACCCATAAAACAAAACAGGGAATTGCAGAAGAAGGAAATCCGAGAAACACGCATTCTCATTAGTTAACCCGAGTAGGTAAAATTTGGGGGGTGGGCTGGGAATTTCCACAATGCGCCAATCAAACCAAACCCACTGCCATCAAGTTGATTCCAACTCATTTCGAACCTGTGGCAGGGCCTTGAAAAACCCCTACAGGGCTCCGCAGCCCTGCCTACCAAACTAATCATTCCTTGTGTACAGGTTGGCTAATAATGCTTGCTTACTTTTTGTATTCGCTAACAGTTTGTTACTAGGTATTTCCACTTACCTATAAAAAGGAAATATCAATGTTCATTCATTCAAAAAATAATCATTGAGCATTTCCCACATGCAAGGAATTAGAAAAACAGCATGAACAAGACAGAATCACTAAATCATGAAAAAGAATGGCTTATCCTTGTAAGGATTCTGGTCATGAAATAATTATCTACATAGCTAAACATTCATATGACATTAATAAGGACTTCAAGGGAGAAGCATAAGATGCAACATGAACACACAACAGGAGTTCCAACAAGCCTAGAGGAATTGGAAGGGAAGAAAGGATAACCGAAGTCTTAACCTCAAAGTGGGCCCCAGACTGGTTGCATCAAGCATTTCCTGGAAATTGTTACAAAAGCAAGTCTTTAGGCCCCACTTTGCCTCCTAAATCAGAAATTCTGGAATTGGCGCCTGAACACCAAATCCAAATTTTGATGTCCATGCATGACAAAAGGAATGGCGTAGTGCAAGTCATACACTAGGTGTGTGCGTGGGGGGGAGGGGGCAGTCCTGTTATGTTTCGGTACCAAAAGGTCACAGTTGTAACTAGTTTAAGAGGTTTGCAGGGAGCACATTAAGCAATGCTTATTTATATCCCTTTAATCAGCGTTGGGCTCTTAACTGCAAGGTCAGCAGTTTGGAACCACCAGTCACTCTGTGGGAGAAAGAAGAGGCTTTCCATTCCTAAATTCACAGGGACAGTTCTACTCTGTCCTATAGGGGCTATGAGTCAGGAATTTCACCGAAGAATGGCATGACCCCATTTTGTGTTAAGAAGACTGCCTTAGCTGTTCTGTAAAGAATGGTTTAGGGAGGAGTTAGGAATGGATGTGAGAAGACCAAATAAAATGTTATGACTTTAGTCTTGGTGAGAGATGACTGTCTTAGCCTGAAAAGGTGGCAGCTAAGCTAAAAAGGTAATATAAGTGGAAATATTTGAAGTGTGCACGGGAATTGGAATCTGTAAGACAAGATAGGTTGGATAGAAGAAGAGTGAGGTACCAAGTTCTGTAGATTCACAAATATCCCATCGTTTTCTACACCCATGTACAACCTGGTCTCTTTTCTGTCCAGTCCCTCCTGTACTTACTTGTATATCATATTCAAACCATAAAAGTCAATGCAAACTCACTGCCATTGAGTCTATGCCAACTCACTGCGACCCTATAGAACAGGGTAGAACTGCCCCTGTGATTTTTTGAGACAGTAACTCTTTATGGGAGTAGAAAGCCCTGTCTTTGTCCCAAAGAGAGGCTGGTGATTTTGAACTAAGGACCTTTTGGATCACAGCCCAATGCGTAACCACCATGCCACCGGAGCTTCTTATTCAAATCACGGAACAGAAATATGATTGAAGTTAAACAAATTCACCTTGAGCACAATTCCTACAAGAGATTATGTTGAAAGAGAATTCGTATGGGCCTTTCTGTAATATTTTGGCAGCCATACATTTTATTTCACTCTCATGATTTCCAGAAGAAACCATCCTCATGCTGACTCTTCAGTGCATCACAGGAAGCTGAGTTATAAGGTGGCTGTGTTCCAGGACAAGCTACTGCAGAAGTCACTCAACAAGCCATCTCTCAGCCTCGGCCAGGTTAAATGTACCAGGGGCTGAACGGAATGAAAACACATAGGGAAAACGATGACAACTGATGGCCGCTGACAACGAGGCGCAAATAGATTGCCCATGAAGGGAAGTTTGAGTGGCAGAATGAAGGGCAGCATCACTTGGCCCTCCAGCTGGCTTTCAGCAGAGCCTGTCAGGAAGCTGTTCGGAGCCAGGGTTCTGCTCTGGATCAGGAGAGGCCCTGGCACTGCCCTCCCAGGTCCTGCCTCCAGTGGGAAATCTGAAATTCTCAAGAGTGGCGAGTATAGGTTGCCCTGAGACATGGCCACAAAATCTAGTGGAAAAATCAACATGCCTCCAAGAAGGTTGACAAATTATGGAAAAATCCCAGACTGTTAGGGGGGGTAACCCTGGGGGGTGGGAGTGGGGGTTGATTGTGTAACTCCCAACCCTTCAAACAATTAAGCAATCATCAAGTGAATCACTAAGAAGCACATCAATGTTCCCCCTTTCTTCCCACTGCACGTGCCTCAGAAATGTCCCCCGTGGGAGTGGAAGTCAATTTGACTATAGCTAAAGGCACTCTTTAGTTACCAGGAGAAAATTCAATTCACTAAACATTTGTTGGCTGATCACATGTTTTGCCATGTGCTAGCTGTGTGAGTCAATCAAACTTGTAGTGAATCAAATTTTTCCAAATTTGAATCAGCTTGCCTCCCTTCACTCACATGCAGAATAAATTGGTGAACTTGAACTGTGTAGATTTTGTTTGGTGCGTGCTTGCTTCCTCCATTAGATTTATGGCACGATGAAAAGGACTGATGGAGGCAATTGGAGGGACAGCACATGTGGGAAATGCAGGCAAGGTCACATGGACAAACAGTAGTGCTGCCAAAGGGACCGACGGGCCAGCTGGGCTAGGAGGATGTAGGCATCTCATAAACATGAACGTCTGGATCGTTTGATGCCAGGCTAATGTGGAAAGTGGTAGAAATCCCTGAGGGAGCTTGTGTCTTTCAATGCCACGTGTTCTAATGATGGGGGTGGAAGAATTCACCCTGCATGTTCTGCTTTCTTCCAGAGATTCGGCACCTCTGGATCTCACTTGCTGCCTCTGAAGAAAGCCACTAGCATTACTTTTGCCTGTCCATCCATCCACCTCAGTGCCATCGCCACACCCAGATCCGCACGCTGTCAGCTGCTCCGTGGCCATCACAGGTGGGCCCAGGCTCTGTCTCTCTGGCGGGGGGTGGGGGTTGGGGGATACATTTGAACACTTGAATCTAGACTTGAGGAATTCTTGAGAAGGAATTTCCTTGCCCTTGGACCCAAATGATTCAGATTGGAAAAAATCAAAGCTTTACTCATGTTTCTAAAACGTGACACTTTCAGGAAAAATAAAAGAATTTCTTTTTCCGTAAGTGAACAATTGGTCAGGACTTTTTTTAAAGCGATATCCTTAAATAATAACAGATAGTAACTTTCAAAAGTAGGTCTTAGTAGCGGATACTAACATCTAATCATGTAAAATATTAATCCAAAAATTCTCTCTATGCTTCTTGTTTATGACTGTGGAGTTCTGCTAACTACAATCATACAATCATCAATAATGAAATCCTTCCATGGTTACAGAATACGAGGTGGCTTGGTCAAACCACAATTCTCTATTATCCTTGTCACATTTATAACCGATTACAATGGGCACCAAATATTTCTAATTTTATAACAAGGGCTTAGAGATGAATCAATATTGCCAGAGAAATTAGCTGATTTTCAATCTTTTACAGAAAAGGACTTGAGATTATCTTTGTGATGATATTGGCAATATCTTAAATTCCAGTAACACACTTGTCCTACAATGTTGGGAATCAAGCGCAGAACATTGTGACGGCACCATAGAGACTATGAACACAATCACTAGTCATAAAACACATTAATGAATGAAACCATATTACATCTCTTGCCTATTACTTATTCCTCCAGGACCGTGAATGTGAGCTAACGGTCTAAGGCTCACTGTAGGCTTCTGAGAGAAAAGCTGCGAAGAAGCCAGTGAACGGAGAGTTCCTCCGTCCTCTCTGCCTGACCCCCGCTCACGGTCCCAGCAGAAGCAAGCAGGTCCCTCTCCAGGAGCCAGCAGGGGCACTGTGAGTCCGTGGCACCTTGGCTGCAGGGCACCACCTGCTCTTCATTCACAGGGCCTAACTTGAACACAAGTGTGTCGCACCTCCTGCATGGGTCAAGTGACCTGCAAAGCAAGGGTTTCAATCCACTTACCTATACCTCAACGTTAAGAGCTGTTTGGTTTCCAAGAATCCTTCCTGAACCTTTTGTGTTGTGTTTTCGCCCCGTTATTTCAAGTTCTTTGGAACTTTCAAATTATTACCAGCACTGCTACATGAAATCTAAGCCTGAGGTGGGCTGTGTTTGTTGAGAAGTTGAAGACATATGGCTTTATTAACCTGACAGGCTTCCCCACTACCACCACTCTCAAATACAAAGTTGAGAAAAAGCCTGGTGCACCAGGGACCCTTAAGGATGGGTGCTGAGGGATGTAACCAAGAACAACAACAAAAACCCAAGGTGCGTATTCCTTTCATTGGTATCGCGGAACTGGGCCTGGACTTCTTCTAATCTTAGTAGAGATGGTGATAACAGTAGCATGTTGATTGAATTATTGAAATCAATAGCAGTATGAAAGAAACAACTATGCCTTAAACCCTAATTTATATCCTATGTTTTGATGACACTTTTCACTTACATTATTCTACAACAGCCTCACAGCATGCAACCTGCAAGGGACCTGGGAAAATCGTATGTGAGCCTCCGTTTAGAAGAGAGGAAACCAAGTCTCAGACACATAAAGAAATTAACCTAAAACTGTAAGGCTAGGGAGGGTCCAGATAAAGCCTACCACTCTTGACCTTCAACTCTTAACCTAGGATCATTTTGTTCTATTCTACCATTGCTACGAATAGGAACAGATCAGAGATCCAAGAATAATTACATTGTCAGAGCAGAGAGAAAGGACGCAGGACTTTTATTTCTATACTTGAGAATTAGATACATTTGAGGAACTAATTAAAAACATAACTAAAACCCTTCCTGGGTCCAAGAGACCTAGCCTTTTATTATTGCCTCCTATAAGACATAACCAAAAGCTATTCTACAGAATCGTGTTTAACTTTTTGCTTGCTTGGTAGTGCGTCTTCATTACTTCCACACAAAGCAACAGAGATTAAAGGACAACCCGGCTCCCTGGCCAGTCTGTGTTCACCTCTGAGTCACTCTGATGGGTAACTGTACACATTAAAAGAAGGTTAATTCATTACATAATGGCTCAATGAAACCAGATTTCTTAAAGTAAAAGGAAACCAAAAAAATCTCCTGGTTCATGGGCATGTTTGAAGGGGTGGAGGTATGAACTGTCATAAATGCAAAGAAAGAAATGCAATAGACTTGACTAGGTTTACTGGTCAATATATGTGGGTTCTGATCTCAGTCACTAAGGCAATGAATTTCTAAAAGAGCTATGCTAATATGTAGCATCTAAAAGGAGGTCCGGATAATTAATAAATTATTCAAACTGTGGTATTGTCGAGGAATAATGACTATTCTATGAACTGCCAAAAGACTGAACAACTCCGCCTAGAAGAAACAGAAGCAGAATGCTCCTTAGAGGTGTCATCAGGAAAAGATCACTTCCTGAAACAGGACATCACCTTTGGTGACGTACAGAGAGGGTCAGCAGCAATGGCATGGGCGAAGTTTGATTCTCCTGCACATAAGATCATCGTGAGCCAGAGCCAACTCGATGGCAAGGAAGGACAACAACCTATCCTTGCATTCAGCGGGCGTCAAGCTTTCACTGTGGGCATCTTCAAATATATACAAAAGTAGGCTAGACAATGAATCCCCATTCCCCATTTACCAACATTACCAACTATATCTCAGCCCTGTACCCCACTAAAGAGCTGCAGCGCTAACTCTAAGGAACATGTCATTACACTCACATGTATTTTATTATCCCAAGGATATTTCTGAGGTAAAGGAAGATCGCAGTATAGGAGTGTCCAGGAAGCAGATATATTAAAAGAAAGAAAGAAGAGACTTCAGGTTAACTCTGCATATTGTTTAATGCTCTTAAACCACAGAACTTCTTATAAAGTTATAAAATATTCCACTGTGATTAGTCTTAGAAGAAATACAAGTGGAATGCTCTGATTGTTTGAAGCTTCAGAAAGTTCATTAAAAATTATAAAAGATAATTGAATTTTTCCACAGACTTTTAAGTCTCCTCATACTATACTAATTGAATCAAATTAGGAGTTGGATTAGAGAGGGGTCACTTGAAATTAGAATGACAAACCAGTCCCTTTGGCTCCACATTCAGCAAGCTGAATGATCCATCTTCTTAAATGCTAATATTCTCATGGACATATAACTGTAACAAACCATACCCCCTGCCATCCCATCTGTTCCAATGCATCACAACTACTCCAGGTGTGATAGAGTAGAACTGCTCCACAGGGCTGTCTAGGCTGTAATCCTTATGAAACTATATTGGCAGGCCTTTCTTCCTCTGTGCCACTCAAGTGGGTTCATCTTTTAAGTTAGTCGTTGACTATAAACCATTTGTGACCCCTCGCAACTTTAAGTAAAACTGTGGGGAAGAGGAGGTGAAGAAAGAAAAAGGCTAGGGATTCTCTTATCCAGTGACCCGGGGGCAGTTAGATGTGTAAGACCACTACCAAACCACAAAGGAGTGAAAGTACTTTGAATTTTTCAAACAAACAGGAATAGCCCCAAAGTTGATTGTCGCTGAAAAATCATCATTATGGGCCACGAGGAAGATGAAGAGCCTAATGACTCAGAAGGACGGGAAGGGGTTCTCAGGGACAGTCTGCATTGGCTTCTCTCCTTCGCGGAAGAGCGCGGAGCAGGAGTGGCCCTGGCCTTGGAGTCGATGCTGACCCCACTAGTACCGAGCAGAAAGGAGTGGAACTGTGCTCTGTGGGGTTTTCGAGTGTGACCTTTCAGAAGCAGATCACCAGCCCTTTTTAACGAGGCTTCTCTGGATGGACTCCAACTGCCAGCCTTCTGGCTTGCAATTGTTTGTCACGCCCAGCGATGCCTTAGAGCCCAGTTCTGGGCCAGGGTACTAGCTCTGGGGTGGCTGTTAGGGGCCAGCAAGTTGGTTCCATCTCATAGCAACACTACGCACAAAAGAGCAGAACACCACCTGGCCCTCCGCCATCCTCATGATTGCCTTTTTCCAGGGGTTGGTCTCTCCTGATAACATGCCCAGGATGCAGGAGGTGAAGCCTTGCCGTCCTCGCTTCCAAGCAGCATTTTGGCCGTCCTTCTTGTAACACTGATTTGTTTGTTCTTCTGAAAGTCTGTATTTCCAGTATTCCTCACTGACACCGTCATTCAGATACAATGACTCCTCTGAGGTGTTCCTTATTCATTGCCATTCTGCTGCTTGCCAAGGTGACTGAATTTACGATGACTTGGGTCAGGTTCTCCTTAACCCCCCAAAGTGGTCCTTCAACACTTTAAGGAGGTTCTGTGCTGCCCAGTGCAATACGTTGTTTGATTTCTTGACTGTTGCTTCCATGAGCATTTCCTGTGAATCAGCCAAAATTAAATTCTTGCCAATTTCAATCTGTTCTGTTTATCATGATTTTGTCTATTGATGCCGTTGTGAGAATTTTGGTTTTCTTCCTATTTGAACTGTAATTCCATACTAAAGGCTTTGATCTTCATCAGCACGTGCTTCAAGTCCTCCTTGCTTTCAGCTGGGCTGTATCATCTGGATATCATACTTTATTAGTTTTGAGGTACAATTCCATAATAGGTACTAGAAATCTGACAGGCAGAATTTCCAACTAGAAACCTCCCAACTGAAAAATTTCTGACAGAGGGGCTCAGCAGACTCTAGAAAGGTTCTTGCTGAGGTTGATGCTCCTTGGCTCTACCTTCATGGACCTAATGATGTGACCACATAATGGAAGGCAAGCAGACTCCTGGTTCCTGAAAGAGCTATGGAAGACACTGTGCCCCTGCCCTTGCGGGGCCACCACCTACCCCAGCCCAACAGTCCATCGTTATCCCAAATGATGGTACATCGCAAGCCCCTACACAAAATCCTATCAGTTAGAGAAACAAAAAGACTAGGTTTCTGCTCTTCTCTTGCTAACCAACACCTCCAAGTCACCAGCCAATTAAAAAAAAAAAATCACTGCCAAGTAGCATAGTTGAGTCAATTCCCACTCACAGGACCCTCTAAGGCAGAGTGGATCTGCCCCCTTGGGAGTAACCTTTATGGAAGCAGACTGACACCTCTTTCTCCTGCAGAGTGGCTGATGAGTTAGCAACTTCCAACCTTTCAGTTAGCACTTAACCCCTCTGCCACCAGAGCCCTAATCCCCAATTCACTTTCCATTGACCTGATGGACCAAAAAAACGCAAGCCAGTCTCAAAAGACAGCAGGCAGGTCAGGATGGGGTATAATGTGCCAACTCTGTATCCCCTCAGGGGAGGATGTCCCCCCTGGTGGGTGTGGGAGAGAGGGTGCCCTGAAGCACAAAGCATGCTCCAGGCTGCAGCCTGGCTTGAGAAAGAAGCTGCAGACCAGCTGACCACGTTCAACATCTGTAGGAAGTGACTTCAGTCTTCTCCCTTCTTCCCTCCTCCCACCCCCGCCCCATGCCCCAAAAGGAGTTTTAACACATGATTACCACTGAGTCCTGAGGATCTGGTGACTCACCAGGCTCACACATGGTTCCAATGAGCCCTTGACCATTACATGGTCTGAGAGCAGGAACCACAAATGAAAGCAGTTGTAATTCGGCAGGACTGAGTTCAGCCCAGCCAGACAAAAGGGACTGCAGGCATGTTCCCAAATCCATTCAGGCACCTGACATGCGAAATCTATTTTTAATCACTGGATTTATTTCTTTCCTCCCCCCTCCACCATCCCCCACTTCAGCAAATGTTTTGCAGTCAGAACAAACTCCAAATCAATCCCAGGTGTTCAGGGAAGCCCAGAAGAGAGACTCTTCCGTTCCAGGATCTGAGCCAGCAAGCAGAACTGCCCCCTGGGTCCCACAGCTACATTTTCTTGCTCTTTCTTTGGAATAGTTCAAATCTCCCACCTTACAGATTGGGCAAATGGCCTAGAAGGGGGAGTATTTGACCGAATGTGTCCTGCTGGCCTGAGTTTTCTCTAGCAGCCCTGCAAATAAGGGGCATAAAAAGGCTCAAGAGCCATGGAGACAGAGCTTTCCCTCATTCGCCACCTGCCTCGCTAAAGAACTAATTGAAACCTGTGTGGAAATCCCACCTATAGTACATTGGAAATGCTCAATGGATAACTGATTACTTGAATTTTGGAAAGAAGAAAGAAAAACAAAAGAGTTTATTTCCTAAGCAAGAAGAAGGAATCTGGCAACCTACCCAGGTACAATTAACTGACTGAGAAAATGGGATTTTCTACCATGCAAAAACCCACTCAGTTAAAATCACCCATTCCAACACACAAATGAAAACTGGCAACTTTTAAAACTGGTTCTTGGTTTTAACAGAACAGGCTGACTAATAACTTAACCCATTCTGCATCCCCCAATCTGCTACAGGGAAAATCTTCTTAGCAATAATCATCGAAAACTTGGTTTATCATGACAAAACCTCTGAGCTACCTGAATCTAGGGAGTCTTAAAGTGCCTTTTCATTTGAAAACCTCCAAAGAGTGGAAAATGTGGCACACACTGAAAATGCAATTGTGCGCTCAAAACTAACTTCTGTATGTTAGAAGTATGTCCAAATGCATCATACAAATGAATGATTCTTTCAGAATTAAGAATCTATGTCTACTTAAGATTAAGATTCTACAAATACAGGCAACCTCAATTAAACATTTTATGAAGTAATTCAAAGTTCTTAAAGGACCATTTGAAGCCATTTACAGAGTGCTTCACATATTTGAGAGAAGTCCTGGTGGTAGAATGACTAAGATCTTGTGGGTTAACTAAAAGGTTAGCAGTTCAAACCCAGCTGCCACTCCATGGGAGGAAAAGGGTGCAGTCTACTTCCATAAAGATTACAGCCTTGGAAACCCTGTGAGGAAGTCCTACTATGTCCTATAGGCAATAAACAAAAAAAAATTTTTAAACCCTGCCAGGAACAGATTCTAACTCAGAGTGACCCTATACTCACTGCCATCCAGTCAATTCCAGCTCACAGGACTCCACCGGACAGAGAGAACTGCAGTCCACTGGACAGAGAGAACTGCAGTCCGGTGGGTTTCTGAGCCTTGAACTCTACCAGAGTAGAAAGTCTCATCTTTCTCCCTTGGAGCAGCTTGTGGTTTTAAACTGCTGACCTTTCCTTTCAGTTCACAGCCCAGCATGTAACCACTATACCACTTCTAGCACGGCCATTAGGGCAGATTAAGGCTGCCCCTAAGGATTTCTGAGACTGTAACTCTTTGTGGAAGTGGAAAGCCTCTCCTTTCTCCCACAGAGCACCCGGTGGTTTTGAACTGCTGACCTTGCAGTTAACATTTTACTGGAGTAACCCACCATGCCATTCACAGCTCCAGTATTCTGCCCTATAGGGTCTTCATATTAAGTCTGAATCAACTTGACAGGAACTGGTTTGGTCACATGTTTAAACCCATTTCCTACAGCGATGATTGCACTTGACTCCTACCACTGGAACATATTTTGCAAGTACCTAAATGACCCCAAACGACATTATTTCCTTGTCCTGGAAAACAAAGAGCCAAGGTCTCCAAATTATTTATAGGAGGAACACTTGAATGCAGCCCTTTCAAGCCCAAGGCTGTGCAGGCTGCAGGCTCACTGCTACTTCTCCCACCTTCACACTTCTAGTTGAGGGCAGACTCTTCGATTAAATACAGGGTTGTAAGGCTTTGCATGAGGAGCCCCGAGAGCACTGCTGAGTGATGTTAGGCTGCTAACAACGAAGTCGGCAGTTCAAGGTCAGCAGCCAGTCCTCGGGAGAAAGAGGAAGGCACCCATTCTTATAAAGCTTCCCAGCATTGGAAATCCAATACAGGGTCACCAGAAGCTGGAACAGACCCAGTGGCATGGGCAAGGCTGCTGGCAGCAACTTGGCATACGACAGCCTCACGTAAGAAGATGAAATAGGGGAGGGAAAAAGGAAGATGAGTAGTTGAACCCAAGAACCCAGGCGGAGGGCGAATTTTGGGAATGACGAGGGCAACGAATGTATAGGTGTCCTTTGCACAATTGACGTTGTGTATGGATTGTGATAAGAGTTGTATGAGCCCCAATAAAATGATTTTTTGAAAGACGATGAATATTTGATGTCCCACATTGTGGTGTTATCCCAGCTTCCACAACTTCTAGTTCCCATATTCGTCTTTGATAACTCATCATCTGAAATCCTGGAGATATTGATAAATTGTTAACCATTTCATTTTAATTCAGTTTCTACTTATAATCATCATATTGACACACGACTGGAATTTTACATTTTAGGAAGTATTGTCTCGCACATCCAGCATACTCTCCATCAGAAATAGCCAAGCAGCTGACAGTGATCAAGTTAATTCTGACACAAGGCGACCTCAGCGTTTCAAAGCTGAGTGGAGATCACCAGGACTTTCTCGCGAGGTCTCTCTGAGTGGATTCACACCTTTCCGTTAGTAGTGGAGGGCTTCATCATTTATGCCCGCCAGGGACTCCCTCTCCATCACAGAGGTTAATCCAGCCAGTAAATGGGAGACGCAGGGCTCCAGTCCAGATGCCCAGACAGTGAAGCCAGGTGCTTCCCAACTGCACTTACATGTCGAGCTGAAAGGAGAGGAGGAAGACACCATGAGGCACTAGAGCCCCGCTTTTCACTCTCACCATCATTTCCCGGTCTAAAAAGTTCCGTCTGGAGAAGGGAACAGTTTCCATGCAGACACCCACTCTAGCTCACAGACCTCCAGGCACGGGCCCGGGGCCAGGCAGGAGTTGAAGCATGGGGTAGGGGTGTCCTGAGAATCCTGAAGGTGAAGAGTGAGAAGTTTTCTCCGTCGGCAAGGGGAAAATCTAGACAAACTTATGGAGTGGAGCTCATTTATTTAGGCTGGAAGAGGCAAAGTTTTTCTGCACTTTTGAACTGTTTTCTTAAGGCCTGCCTCTTCCTCCCACACAGGAAACAAGCACAGAGACAGGCCTCTCTTCCAGTAGCTCAAAGGGAGCCTGAGAAGGACGAAAGGGGAGCTTCAGAGAGAAGAGAAATAAGGGCGGGAGCAGGTAGTGGCCAGGGGGGCAGAGGATGGGCGACTGAGAGCTCGGAGAGAAGACAGAGGGGGAGAACAGGCAGAGAAGCTGGGGGACAGAAGGATGGCAGAGGAGGAAAATGAGCGAACTCAAGGAGAAAGCGGAGGAAGTGTAAGCCATTGGTGCCAGTCGAGGCAGAGTGGAAGCGGCTGCAACTTGCTGCCCACGAATGCTGCTCAGCCGGCACCACGTTTTGAAAGGGATTCTTAGCTCTACTTTCTTATTTATACATTATACAAATCCATTTCTAAACCCCAAATGGGCCATTTTTCCAATGGGGAAAGAAAAAAGCCTCATTTGAGATGAAAGCCGGTCTTCAAAAACCTCTTAGAGGAAGCTGAAACCCCCTCATGTCTTGGTGCTGAAGAAAGAATAACAAAGTGGACATTCTTCCTGTGTTCTGCCGCTTTTTTATGCAGATGTGTTTTTCTTTTAATAAATAAATCGGGGCAGAGAGGGGAACAGCATACTCATACACATTCACATGGTGCAACTGTGTGCTTTCGACCCTGGGAAACCACGACGAAGGCGGAGGAGAAATATCAAAGTCCATTTTTCCAGTGCAGGAGCTGAATCTTCTCAAGGGGCCAACTGCAAGCACCGAAGCACTACACCACATAGAGAACTATAAGCTTTCTACTTCAACACAAGAATATTTGCTCGAGGGTAAAAATAATCAGACCTGAGGTACAGCCTCCCATACGCCCCCCCACCCCAAAAAGATCTGCAGGCAGCCTACTTTTTTTTAAGTCATTCACTTTCATTTATCAACTGCAGTTTTATGTGGCCGCTCACGTTCAATGGCAATCTGTCTTCTGGTGGGTTCTATCCTTTGGCTCTCGTACTGCTGGTTGAAGCAACACAGCAGAAACCTAATCTTCACAGGTCCACTTTTCCAATGCTTTGCTCTTCCCCTGTGCCCTCACCTCCGCACACGTTTAATGATCCAGGTCACTGGATCCCTCAGCCATCATGATCCATGATGGCCAAGCTGAATCTGGCCATCCCTACCCAGGCTTCTGGGTAAGGTCACCAGTGTGCCGGTGTGCCTAAAGACTATCACGAGCAGCACAAGTAAACACTGTGTTCTCAGGCACAACACACAAAAACACTGAGATAATCATCTCACGCCATGCACTTCTGCGGCTGCAGACTCAGACAACACCAATTTCAACAGCCACCTTACAAAAGCCACTCAAAGTGCACTGTGAGGCCTTATTCAACAATGTGAGTCAGTTTTTCCCTTTACTGCACCTAGTGACTGCAGGTTATTAACCCGATGCGGGATGTACATTTACTTATATTGCACTTCACCATGCTTGTTGGGACCCATTTTTCCAAGTGTACAGATCTCTGTTATATCATGAATCTGCCCTCAAACTATTAGCCATTCTCCTCTCTGTGCTCTATCGTGCACAATCTACTAAGTATAATTTCTTCATCTTTAACAAATCTAAGATCCTGATAAAAATGTTGAAAAGGCAGTGACCAAATACTGAGTTCCATAGCCCAACTCCAGAGACCCTGCATTGTTCTGACACTGGCCCACTAATCAAGATTCCTGGGGGATAGTTGCTCAACCAGTTACAAATCCTTCTGACTTTGCCATCAGTGAATCCACAAACCTTCCGTCTTGACCACAAACATACCATGGAATGAAACAGCCAAGCATTACTGGAATCAAAGTATGAGGCTACATGTTTTAGTTGAAGAGCAAGGGACAGGGAGAGCGTGCGCCCCACAGCATGTTTTGCTTTCAGAAACAATGGGCAGTTAGAGAACAATGGCTACAGATAAAGTCTTGGTCTATTTATATCTGCCACTGTTAGTCTCAGACAGGAGGAACTGGAAGTCTGCCCTCTGTGCACAGCTCCAAATGGACCGATCAGTGAGGAAGATGAGGTCATCATCCTCAAGCTTCGTTTTTGTTCACATAGTTCCTTCTTAGCCTGA
This sequence comes from Tenrec ecaudatus, assembly GCF_050624435.1. NCBI lineage: Eukaryota > Metazoa > Chordata > Mammalia > Afrosoricida > Tenrecidae > Tenrec > Tenrec ecaudatus. The sequence goes on along the minus strand of NC_134541.1, from coordinate 64,084,115 downwards.
AAGATCCCTGTTGCCAAGGGAAGACATTTGCTTTCCCTCTGCTAAAATACAATGTCCACTAAGTTCGATGCTGAATGGAACCTCAGATGGGCCCAGTCCAAAACAATTCTGGCCACCCTCTACAGAAGTCCCAGGAAGGAGGCATGCATGCCAAACCCAAACTAAGCTCAATGGGTGGAGGTCAACTCTAGTTTTGGAAACAATTGTCCTACGGTGTCTGCCAATTGCACATTCAAACAACAATAAACCACTGCCATCCAGTTGACTTCAACTCAGGTTCTTGGATGGAATCTCCCCAGAAATGGGTCACTGGGCCTTTCTTTCGTTGTGCTGTTGGATATGCCGAGACACCTCCTTTCAGGAGAGCAGTCAAGCACAAACCATTCTGTACCATCCAGGGACATGTTTCAGGGAAATGGAAGGGGACATGTTTCAGGGAAATGGAACTTTTCCAGGGGAACGTCCCTCTTTGTCACTTCTCTGGAGCCGGACCAAAGGGGCCGAGAGCTAACTTTCACAGATAGATGCCATAGTGTTTCCATAAAGATCGCTCTTTTTTCTCGATGTCAGCAGCTTTTTTTTTTTGGGGGGGGGATGTCATCTTGTGCTCTCACGTGACTTTCGAGTGATAAATTCGTGCTAATACTCCTCACTGTGCTACGCATATTCTTAATCTTCTAGCAGCTGAGAGGGGTGAGCCCCGGTCAGGTCAGCCTGTGATAGGCACGGAAGTGAACTGAGTCCAGCCCAGGAAGGAGAGCCTGGGAGAGGAGCAGGAAGTGAAGGGGCAGTCAGTCCTTCGTTGTGACCCTTACACATACCTGCAGCAGGAATAGGCAGCCATTAATCACTAAGTGGATACTGTGGGATCCAGTCCAAGCTCAGAATAAAAAAGCCTAAACGAAGGGAACTTATACATACATTTTAATAATTTAAAAATATAAGCCCAGAGTAGGCAAGGACTTGGACACTGCCAGCGCCAACAGAAACCAGGAATGGTTCAAAGTGGTGTGTGCAGACTCCTTCCTCACCCCACCCTCTCTTCCTTGACGTCAGTGAGTAAGGCGGTCAAGAAAGCTTCAATGACCACGAGAACTAGGAGAACATGTACAAGACCGCACCAAGGAAGCATTCCTGTGCCCGGTGCAGTAGTGTTTATGAGCTAGGCTGCTAACCGCAGGTCAGCAGTTTGAAACCAGCAACTGTAGGACGCTTTCTACTCCTGTGCCGAGTTACCGTCTTAGAAACCCACAGGGCCAGTTCCACCCTGCTCTGTATGGTCACTATGAGCCAGAACTGAGTGGACAGCAATGAGTTTGGTTTTTGATTTCCTGGGTACTTATTGGGCTGCTAACCACGAGGTTGGTGGTTTGAAACCACCAAGCTTAGAAGAAAAATGAGGTTATCTGCTCCCATAAAGATTTATAGCCTAGTTAGGGTCTCTATGAGGCAGAATAAAATCGACGACAATGGGTTTAGTACACCTTTGAGGCTTAACAGATAGTGGAGGATGAACCATCTGCTCACCTAAAGCACACATAGCTAGCTGAGAAGATCTAAATGGGCAGATGGGTCACGGATCTCAGGGTCTCATTCAAACACGGCTTCCCTGACTTCTCTGCCTCCAGAGGCTTAGCTTTCCCTTCTATAAAGCAGGGCCTTGCTGAATCATCCCAGTATAATTCAAGAAAGCCACAAGGGAACCACGTGATGGAAGTGGACGCCTGGCAGACAGAAGCCCATCCCTCCCCTGAAGCTGGGCTGACATAAGGCACAAGCACTCCCACCAGTACTGAGCTTGGCAAACACAGGAGGCAGTCCGTTTCTTGCCCTATCACGGTCTTCAAAAAAGCTTGCACATCAAATAAAGTCACCAAAAATGGATGGCTTTTCCCCCACAATCTGGAGTTTATAGCACCAGGCTCTGTAGATTCAACAACTCGTAAAAGAAAGGCTCCATTTAGTTTAGTAAATCCAAATGTGTACCCTTCAAGAAGGGTCAGAAATCCTCCTGCCACCCTGTAGGACTTCAGGAATAATTTCAGAGGCCCAGGTCAGGTTTCCTGAGCTGCTACGGGGGTACTTAGGACCCAGAGAGATAAGCTTCAAAGGGATATGGGTACGCTTTCAGAAACCAACAGTTTCACTGCTACACCTATCATCTGAGGTTACTCTAAGACTTATTTAAACCTACCTCATCTCTAATTTTGGCCTCTCTAGCTCATCGCCATCGGCCTTTTTCATACCCTAGGGCAGCTGTTCTCAACCTGGGGGTCGCCAAAGACATTGGAAAACACATATTTCCGATGGTCTTAGGAACCAAGACACCTCTCCTCCATCCGTTTCCAGGGGGGGTCCACCCACATACGAGTATCCGGCATGAAAACTGTTAGCCAAGCTACACCATGCTTTAAGACAAAATTTCATTTATTTGTCATTAGAAATAAATATTTCACAATATATAATTACATATTGTTTTTGTGATGAATCACGATGCTTTAGTTATGTTCCATTTGTAACAATGAAAATACATCCTGCCTATCAGCTATTTACATTATGATTCATAACAGTAGCAAAATTACAGTTAAGAAGTAGCAACAAACATAATTTTATGGGTGGGGGTCACCACAACATGAGGAAATGTATTAAAGGGTCAGGGCATCAGGAAGGTTGAGAACCACTGGCCTAGGGGAATAACTACCATCCGGGCTCCTTTACTTGTGTATTCACACTTTTCCCTATCTCTGCTCCTCTGTGGCTGTAGGGTTTAAAAACCCATGCAGGGTCAAGGAGCAGAAGAGAGGAATTTACAGAACTTGCTATAAAACTTTAACATTTCCTTAGAGGAAGGTTCTCTTTCCTAACAAGTCGACTTAATACATGAGATAAATAGAAGATAAATGAGAAGTAAGAAGCCAGTGGGGAGGAGGAACTGTGGAGCTCTGTCATTGGTCCTGTGTCCTACACTATTCCTGGAAGACAGGATTAGGGCGGATTTTAGACACCATCGAGTTCAAACCCTTATTTTACTAACAGAAAAACAATGAAGACCAAGGAGGAGACATCAACTCATTTTAGGGCCACTGGGCTCCCTGGCCAATTTTTCTGTTTCCCTGCACTAGCGCCGTTACTTACAGCAATCGCGGCAAAGAGGGTCTTCTGCAAGTATTCACTGCGTCTTCTGCAAGTATTCACTGCCATGAAGCCTCGGTTCATTGCTCTCCGCAGAAACTACCTTCCTCAAGCGCCTCTCCACCACAGAGGGGCTTTATGGGCCCATGGTGCTATCTGTTCTTGGTTATAAGGCATCAGTAACAATGGCCCAATTCTAATTCAGAGGAGCATCCACCCAGGAGAGCCTTCAACTGAATAGCAGGGATCATATGAAGCAATATTCATTACGCAACTGCATGGACCCTGTGTAAGATGGTTCTGAAACTCAAGGCTGCTTTTCCTATCATTCCAGAAAGAGGGCAGGCAGTAGTTCATTGCAGCGACGTATTAACTTTTTCCTAAAAAGCACTGAAGAGGGGGGGGGGAAATGGCCATGATATCATTCGAAATTTCTTTACTTTTACCATTCTAGTTCTGCTGGTGCTCAAAATACAGCAACTAACGCACAGAGACAGCTGAGGGGACAGAACAAACTCCACCGACAAAGTCAGGCTATAGCGTATCAGGGGCATCGGTGTCTATCTCATTACATCAACATCTCATTACGGAGGCCACGAGCTTACTGATGAGGTAAACTGAGCAGCTCCAGTTCTAACTGCATGCATCATACTTCAGAGTGCAGTTCAGCGGAAGCCACTTAGTTGTGATATCTGTATCACCCATTCCAGTGGGTCACTTCTACGGCTCACAACACTCAAGACTGTAACTTCCTGACGATGCCGGAGCTGCCCAGAAGTCTTGTCTTTTCGTGGCTTCGAGCAGGCAGTATCAGACGCCCCTCCCAAAAGCGAATCTAAGAGGCTGAAAGGTCACCAGGCAGTAAGAATGTCCACATCTATGGCATGAGGGGCCAATGCTAGAAGAGCAGAGAACAGGTGACCCATGCAAAGGCTACAGAAGGAACAGAAGCCAGTCCCCACCTGCCTGGGCCAAGTGGGAAAGGTGAACCTCTGATGCGGCGCCCTCATTCACCACTAAGAAATGGCTCTGCCAATCAGGAAGCCATTAGGAAATTACAGCCACCACCGCCCAAGCTCCCAGGGCTGGACTATCTGCTCATAGCTGGGGAAAACGCATACTATCTCTTTCCAGAGTACACTCACGCACTACACAGCAGAGCCTGAGCCTCCCAAACAACCCTGGGCCCCTGCGGTAACGGATGAGAGACTGAAATGGCCTCAGAGATCAGAGACTGGGTGACAGGTATAGGCTTAATGCAACGAACATGAGGGAACCTGGCAGCTACCGTGTGGGTGCTCTCATCTAGAAACATGTCCCCCCTTGTGTCACCTGCTGGGCAGTCCCAAGGCAGCATCCATTGATTCAGGAACAGGTGCTGGCTGTTACTATATGAAGACGCTTCAAGGCTTCAGGAGGAATGGAATTATATGAGAATAGAATTCTTCCAAGACATTTTAAAGTCCCTTTAAATATGAGGCCTTCTTTTGAGGGAAATGAAAAAGTTCTAGAATTAGATATTGGTGATGGTTACACATCTCTGAGAATTGATTAAAAATCAATGTAAAATGGTGATTCTTACGTGGGTGCATGTGTGTTTTCAAGAGTAACTGACACGTCTGCTATGTGCCAAGCAGGGGCTTGCTTTCCCAGAGGGGAAACAAACACCAAGTAAGTACAGAAACAATAATTACACGTAACTATGCTGACGATGAAGACCAGGACTGTGGCAGCGATGTGTGCACAGGCTGAGTTCCAGCAACATTTGGATTACAAGACTGACTGCCTGCTAAGTGAGAGGTCAGCGTCAGGTGTCCAGAGTACATTACTGAGGAGGAGGACGGACCGATGAGGCCTCTTTCAGGAAGTCCATGTGAAATGTGCAGCAGCCAGCGGAGGCCCATGGGAAGGACAGGGCAAGGATCTTTTCCCAGAGGGGGGCACCTGCTGTCAACTGCTACAGGTAACAGCAATGTGAGAAGAGCAAGCGTTAGACACCCCTTTGTTTGCTTCTAACCTCAGTAAGTCTACACTACAGAGAACTGCCCCACGGCTTCCAAAGCTGTGAGCTGTCCCCAGGCAGACTGTCACACCTTCTCCCTGTCTGGCAGGGATTTGAACCACAGAATGTTGTTTCCCACCCTGGAGTCAAAAAAGCTCAACAGTAACAAATGCCTTCAATTCCAGCTAACGAGCAAAAGCTCTTCGGCAAATTTCCCTAAACTCCAAGTTGCTCCCAGAAAAACTGCTTGAGGACTCATTTAAAATTATATTTGCATTTTTATAGTGCTATGCCCAAGGCTTGAACTGGAAGGACTCCTCTCTCTGGACCTAACCCTCCCCCCTAGCTGGAAATTTTCTCCCAGCGGGGGGTGGGGTGGGGGTGGGGGTGGGGGGGTGGGCAGGGTCAACAGGGAAGCCAAAGAGTCTCCAGGCAAAGAAACCCTAGGGCAGGTTTCCTGGTAGGAGTTCAAAAAGGGACAATCAGTCACAATGCGGTGATGAAAAAAATGTTCTTTTTGGAAAAACTCCTTCCTGAGATGGGTCAAGCGTTCTGGCCCCTGGAATGCCCTAGAGCAGCTCTCATTGGTTGCCTAGCCCTGACTCAAATTGAGCACGACTCCACCCATTGATGAGTAAATACACAGACCAGAGAAATGGAAGGAAGGAAGAGTAAAGAAAAAACAGAGAAGTCCGGCTGGTAAACTGACCAATCAAAGAGGACACTGCTGGCTCCACCCAGGAACACACAGGGGAGGCTCTGAGGGTCTAGCAGAGCTCAAGAAAATTATTCTCTCTGCCTTCCACACCACTCCAGTGGGGATATGGCCCTTGGCTTAGCAGTATGCTCAGGGCTGATTTAAAATATAGTGAATTAGTCATTGGATTAGCAAACACATTTACACACACTGGCACACAGCTGTTTTATAGACATAGGATCTCCTTCTCTGGGTGCCAAATTCTGACTCCTAGTGGCAACTGCCAAGCCCCAAAGTGCACAGTTCTACAGGTATCAAGCGCATTAGGGAAAGTCTCCAAGAACTGGGCGGGTCTAACAAATGGGCGTTTGTGGGGGATGCATGGGAAGGGGGGGGGGCAAAAGTGCAAAGGAAAGAGGACAGTGGGCTTTTTCAGTCCTGGGGGCTTCTGTTTGTTTGATTGTTAGGAGATGCCAAATGAATTCATTGACACGAGTCTTCACAACCCTTCTATGTGGAAGTCAGCCTAGCTTAGAAAATGAAACCAGAGAAAAAGACAGTCTAGTCTTGGCTCTGGCACCAGCGTACTGTATTTAACCGAACAGTAGAGTTTTCCTCCTAAACTTTAGGCACTCGGTACTCACTAGATGGAATACACAAGAATCTTACCGTGTCTTTGGGAAGAGACAATAACAGAAAGCTCGCTATCACCAGTCAGTCAGAACAAGGCTAGGGGCTGAGTAGACTCAGAGAATACAGACTAGTCCATGGAAGTGAAAACCTACCCTGGAGTATATCCTACCTGAACTCAGAGACCAGTCTCAAAATATAAGACACTGAACACAACTGGCCGGAGACCAGATGATATAAAGAACACCCTATACGACGAAACAAAAAGTCTCCAAAAGGGCGGGGCAGAATGAAAGGGCCGAAACAAATTTCCAAAGAGACCCTTAAGCTTGCTCTCGAACGTACAATAACTGATTATAAGAAGTGATGACATTAAAAAGCTGAACAGAAGATCTCAAAGGGTGGCTCCAAAAGACAAAACTTGGAGTCAGAAAATCAGAAAGGAAGAGCATATGCCGCATTTTTCAAGCTGGAAGAACTGACGGAAAACTCAAGCCCCAACCTGAAAAATTAAGGATTCTACAGGCAAAACACTGAGTGAATACAGACAGCATCTAAGAAAACGGAAGGAATACACAGCCACTGAAGCAAAGAGAAGGCCGACACCCAACCATTTTAAGAACTGATGGTATGTGTGCATGCTGCACTGAAGGCACTGGAGAAAAGCTCGGCTCCTGGCACTGAAAGAACACAATTGAGACGCTAAAACAAATGGATGCAATGTTGGTAGTCCCCACTCAGGGATGCCAAGATATTCAGAAAACCATTACCTGGCCAACCGACTAGAAGGGATGTATCTTGATGCCTGCGTCTAAAGAAAGGTGATTCCATGGAAAGAAGAAATTAGCAAATAATGTCACATACATGTTAGATTATGGTAAAAATAACTTAAGCAGTTACCCAAGTACATCTGCCAAGTACAATACTGTCAGAAACTCAATGCAGATTCAGAAGAAGGAAGATGTAGAATGAGGGATATCGCTGCTGATGCCATATGGATCTTAGCTGGAAGCAAAGAGCAGAAAGATGTTTACTTGTGCTTTACTGGTTACACAAAGGCATTCAACTCTGTGGACCATTAAAAAAATTGTGGATAACATTGCAACGAATGGGAATTCCAAAACATTTAATAGTGTTCAGGCAGAATCCATACACAGACCAAGTCAACAGAACCAGGGGATGCTGAACGGTTTGAAATCAGAAAAGGTGTGCATCAGCAATGGTATCCTTCACCAGACTTATTCAATCTGCATTCTGAGCAGATAATCCAAGAAGCTGGACTACATGAAGAAGAATGGGGCATTAACGCTGGAGAAAGGCTCATTGACAAACTATGATATACAGATGGCACAACCTTGCTTGGGCGAGTGAAGAAAGCACTTACTGATGAAAGTCAAAGACAACAACCTTGAGTATGGATTATACCTTAACCTAAAGAAAATAAAGATCTTTATACTTGAACCAATAAGGACAATTATGAAATAATGAGAAAATACTGACATTGTCAAAGATTTTATTCTACTTGGATCTAAAACCAACACCCATGAAATAGCAGTCAAGAACTCACATGATGTATCATATTGGACAAATCTGCTGCCAAAGGCCACATTAAGGTGTTATACAGCCAACATGTAACCTTGAGGACTAAAGGGTTCCTGTCATAAGAAGCTGCCTGCATTTTCAGTTACTTCCTATGCATTAGAAAGCTGGGCATCAAATAAGAAGACTAGAGAAACACTGATGCTTGAATTACAATGCTGGCAGAGACTATGAACTATACCATGGACTTCGATAGGAATGAATACATTTCTTAAAACCCCTTGGAAGGGAGAAAGGTGAGCCCTAGTCTCACACACTTTGAACATGCCGTCAAGAGGGACTAGGATCTGGAGAAGGACATCATGCTTGTACAGCAGGGTCGGTGAAAACGAGGAAGGCTCTCAGAGAGAGGGACTGACAGAAGGGCTGTAACAATGGGTTCAAACAGAATCGCGATTTTGAGGATGTCATAGGACTATGCAGGGTTGCACTCTGTGGGAGATAGGGTCTCTGTAAGTTAGACTCGATGGCACTTGACAAAAACAAGGCTCTAGAGTTGGGAAGGTGACCTAAGCTGTGACTTGAGATTGGTTAAGGATGAGCAAAAGGAAGAAAACCATCACTAGCCGCAGTGACTGCTCTGACCCACTTGGTTCTAGGGTTATCAAGTGGAAAATGTTCTGTAAGCAGGTTAACAGTAACCACAGTTTTGACAAACAAGTATTAACAGCTTTAGCAACAATGCACACTCGGTACAGAATCTGGTGTCCTACATGTACCGAGACACCCTGTGACAGTGAACACAGATTCCACAGGCATGATCACTAATCCTCAAAAAACGGCCCAGAAGCTCTTTATTATGTTCTCCATTGGAAGGATCAAAAAGACACGACATGAGGAAGGGAAATAAGTTAGTAAACAGCAAGTCTGTATTCAAACCCAAGCTGCCTTACTCTAAATGTAGGCCTTTTCCATTACACCAATCCACCTCCAATGAGGAATGCTACTAGAATCAACATATGGAAGGATAGGAGTCTTGGCGTGGTGTAAACGGAAAACCCACCCAGCTGCTTACTGAAAGGTTGGAGGATCGAGTGCACCCAGAGGTAGCAGAAGAAAGGCCTCAGGATCTGCTACTAAAAGCCAGTCCTTGGGGACCTTACAGAGCACAGATCTACTCTGACATACATTGGGTCACCATGTGTTGAAACTGATGCAATGTCAACCTTTTGATGAGACGCCGTGTGATTCAGGGACAAAGATGACTTACTTTGGATGGTCTCATTTGCCATGTAGAAAAAAAGAGTATATGTATTCTGAGAAACTTGTGGCAAAAATAAATCCACTTGGTAGACATAAGAACCAATTATTAAATAAGGAGAATTCTTTTAGGTTCCACTCAGGGCAGGTATTTTAAGAGGACTCAACAAACGGATTTGGGACACGTTTGTGTAAGAGGAGCCTCATCTTATGCAAATACACATCCTAATTCCCTGGAATTGGTTTGCCCATAAAAATACTGAAAATACATTTTCTTATGAAGCAAGGCAGTTGGGGCGGGAGATTTGACTCATCCTTGCTCGTCACTCACTGTCTGTGCCAATGCTGTAAGCCACACATGCCTGCTGATCAAATCTGTGTGAATCAACCAGCCAAGCGCCAAGCCCCAAGCACATTACCCACGATTCTTGGGAGGATTCTGAGGTCGGCCTGAAAATTTGAAAAGTTTTCACATCGGATCATGCATTACATTATAGGTGAGGGCAAAAGAAGAACCTAGAAAGTCCTTTCAAGAGAAGTCTTCTGAAGTCCAGAAATAGACATTTTATTAAAAAACAACAACAACAAACTTCACTTAAACCAGAGGTTAACTCCAGGTCCACCATGCAGACGCTGATTCATTCCATGTGTGTGTTTATTGTTCTACAAGCATTCCTATGGCATCAAGTGGCCTCAAGGCCTAGACTTGAGCTCTGAATAGCCCCTCCCTGGAGATTTCCCAAGCACGGGTGGAGTGCTTACTTCATTCCTCGGTTTCCCAGTCTGAAAAATGGGGGCCAACACACCAATCCACACACAAGTGTGGTACATTTCATTGGTTAATTTGCATTTGTCCCTTTTGGATTTAAAAATGCATGGTGGAAATTAGGTGAACACTATGTATATTTTTGGCATTCTTGCTAGTATCCAATCACAGAGACTTACAGATAAACGGAATATTTTCTTCCTTATGACAGTATTGAGGAGCCTAGAGCTAAGCACACTGCACAGAAGAACGTCTTACAAATGTCCCTCTTTTGAGCCACCCACTGCCAGCAGCACGACCCGACACATAACAGCCCCGTATAGGACGGTTGAGGCTGTAAATCCTTATGGAAACAGATAGCTCCTCTTTCCCCGTGGAGTGGCTGGTGAGTGTGAACGCCAGGCCTTGAGGTTAGCAGTCTCACACATACTTACCCACTAGAGCCACTAGGGCTTCTCACGAGTGTTCACCATTTCTTCCCCAAATAGATTTGAAAGAGACCGGACTTCAGCATTAGACACATCTAGATTCAAATTGTGACTTGAAAATTCTACGGCCTTGAACAAAATATGTGAACCTGTCCAAGTCCCCGGTTTCTTACTTACAGACTCAAGATTCAAATACCAAGCTCATGGGGTTGTGGAGAGGGGATGCGACTATACTTGGGAGGCAGCTTACAGGAGACCTGACACACAGTAGGCACGCCATATATGTACCTGTTTCACTTTTCTCCCTGCTCCACGCCGAAACACGTGTGCAGAGAGACCCCAACCAATACAGCGCAGTTTTGAAGAGTATTTGGTTTCCATCAGGAGGAGAGATAGGTGCAAGTTTGAGCTCTTGGTCTTACATAAAAACAGGGATACATTTCCTGTGCACGCATCCATGACTCACCCTCGCGAGAGCATGTGTATTTGGCATTGCCACTCCGCATCAGCCCTCACTCCGTCAATAGCACTCTCTGCCTCACCAATGACTGCAGAGCACTTTCTAAGTGGGAACTCGTTAATGCGCCTCATCTCTCTCCGTGAAGGGTTGTTCACTCACTAGGAGCGTCGTTCTTCCTTGGCACATGAAGGATGAGCTGGAGACGTGGCCACCTTCCGGGAGAACTGAATAAAACCACAGACGCAAGTATCCTGAGTCTGACAAAGGCATTAAAGGTAATAGAACTTGTCTAGTTCACAATATGAAAAAAAAAAAAAAAAGAGTTCAAAATAGGAAATGGTGAGGCCACGGGCCCGTGGGGCCTGACCCAAAGCTATACATAAGGGAAGGGCACAAAGCTAGAGGCTTGTCCTCCTCTAAGTAAGGAACCGCATCTTGAAGCCATCCTGGAATCTACATTAGAAGACCCAATCATTCAGGCAAGTATGGTCTAACCACTTTAAAAGCCCGCTGCCACCGAGACCGTTCTGACTCACAGTGGACCCAGCACTGGGTTTCCATGGCTATGAGTTTCTGCAGAAGCAGAACTTCCTTTGTCCCCCGTGGAGCAGCTGGTGGTTTTGAAACCCTGAACTTGCAGTGCTCAGGGTGAGTCTATGAGAAACAAAGACTAAAACTACCATCTCTATTTTTGCTACCGCCATACACCCCACTCACATCACCACTGCTTCAATAACCCACAGGCATCCCAGAGCCCTGCTGCCTCCTGACGGCTGAGGCCCACTCCCACCAAAGCACGGCCATCACGGGTCACTTCGTCTTGGGAGTGAGCAAGCGCTTTCCTTCTGTTCAGTTAAGGAGGTCATCGAATGGAACTTTGCAAAACTCTGGGGTGTGTCATACCTCCAGGTGTCACAGCAAATGTTTTCTGCCTTACAAGGAACGAGAGGGAAATCTCAGATGAGATGTCATCAATTCGTGCGTTTCTTTGGCAGTTGTTTCCCATAACGTGGACTATGTGCTTCAGGGATTTTTTTTTTTTTGCTTCATTGTTTTTGGTTTTGTTTATGTGGGAGGTGGGGAGGAGGTAGTTTTCCTTTGAAATTTTCTTCCAGATACCTGACTTTCTTGCTACTCAATGAAACACATCGCATTTGAGGCATGGGCGAGAAAAGCAATATACTTCTATTTTATCATAGGAAAGCATGCTGGGCAGGAATTCTTTTTGAATCTTATTTGGATTTTAAAATAAATATACTTCTTTAGGTACAAAGTCAGCATATCCTACAGGGATATTACACAGTTAGTTGTTCAGAGACCAGTAGGGTTAGTCACACTTTCTTTTTCACTTCTTAAGAAGGAACTAACTTGCAGCCCTACTAAAAGTCTCACTGGTGGATTGGCATCAGCTCCTGAAAGAAAAGGGTTAACTTTGAGGACACCATTCTCAAAATGCAGGGGGGAAAAAAATCAATAAAATGCGATTTCAGATAAAAGCTGGGTGCAAGGTAGCTTGGCTCTTCCATGCCACAAGAGCAACCTTTTCAAAGCAAGATGCCCTATGCTTGCCACAACCCACTGCACACTTGTAGCTTCCTGGGTGCTTGGGGAAACAGTTGGTGCCATCTCATCTGCTCCCTCCTCGGCAGAGCCAGGCTGTACCTGCTGAAGAGCACCATTTGTACATGGCCAGAAGTAATCCAGCTGGGGTCATGTCACACACACACACACACACACACACACACACACGCGGCAGGCCCAGCTTTCACCACGCTGTTAGGAAGAGGTGCTGAGATGCCTTTCAGCAGAATGCATTCCTGCTGTAGGAGGGGATTGTTTACAGTGAATGTGCCGGGGCAACTCGGATGCACTAAGCTCACGGCTCAGACCTCATGTTCAGAGGATGCAGCTGGAGCTGGGTGCCTCACCTACCAGACCTCCAACTCCATCTGCTTCCTCCAGACGAGCCCCAGGCCAGGCGCTGCTTTCCGCTGCAACTGTAGCAAACGCAGATGGAAAAGAGAAGCTGTTTCACAGGAGACCCAGAGTAAGACAGGGCTCTTCGTCCAGCTTCAGCAATGACACAAAGTGCCCAAGGTTCTCACTGGTAAACAAGGCAGGTCTCCATTCCTAACACTTGCTGAAAGCTAACCTTGTAAGGACATCCAAAAATTTCTCGATCATTAACAGAAATAGGAGATTAGGATAAAAGCACCCCCACTTTCTCTCCAAACCTACTTTCAATGCTACCAGTGTTAGAAGGAAACTTACAGAAACACCTTCAATTAATGTTCTGACCAACAAGGAAAATGAAGGCCACCAAAATGAAATGACTTGTCCAAGGCAACACAGTTGCAAAATCCAGGAGTTATGCCTCCCCACCTACTCACTCTATCATGTGTACAGTATTTACTCCTAGTGTGTAGAATCAAACAAAAACAAGCAAAGGCCACTGTCCTCAAGCCGCTTCCAAGTCATAGCAACCCCTTCATCCTGGGTGTCCGAGACTGCAAATCTTCATGGGAGGAGACGGCCTCATCTTTCTCCCAAGAAGCAGCTGGTGTGTTTTGAGCCACCGATCTAGCAGTCAGCAGCCAACACCGAGCCAGCGGTTCTCAACCTATGGGTCATGACCCCTTAGGGGGTTGAACGACCCTTTCACAGGGGTAACCCGATTCATAACAGTAGCAAAATTACAGCTAGGAAGTAGCAACAAAAATAATTTTATGGTTAAGGGGTCACCACCACATGAGGAACTATATTAAAGGGTCGTGGCATTAGGAAGGTTGAGAACCACTGACCTAGCCCATAGCACCTTCACGTCTGATACTGTCCATGGTTCCTTGTTACATTCTGTGAGCTTAATCAGTACTTCCACTTATGCATAATGTGGAGTCCTGGTGGTGCACACAGTTGGGTGTCCAGCTGCTAACACAGAGGTTGGAGATATATGTCCACCCACCACGCATCCAGTAAACGAGCTGGCAATACTGTCCCCGAAATTCAGCCATTGAAAGCCGTGTGGAGCAGTCCTACTTTGAGACACATATGCTGGAGTCATCTCCACAGCAAATGGCCATGTGTACGCACACTTATAGAAGGAATTTGAAACAAGTAAAACCAAATACATTTAGTATTCGAAGTGTAAAGTCAAACACACACTTCCACCAAATATTTCCTGTGACAAATTGTTTCAAAGGTCTTTGAAAACAGACTCACCAACTCACACTCGTATTTTTAACATAAATGATAAAAGAATTGTCCTAGCCCTGAACTGTATTCACATTAAAAATGCAATTAATCGAGGACAGGCACAAATACAGTGCTGCCATGATTAGGACTTTCTGCGTGCTTAAAAAAACAAGAACCTCCACTCACTCACTAGGATGAAGAGACTGTCTTAACCGACCTAGGACCTGCCATCCATTCACACTTTAAAAACATGTACCTGATGGATTCTAAAATCTCTTTCAGGTTTTAATGCTTAGACGGACATGTTGAGACAAAGGTATGAACAACTACCAGTGGGAGTGGAAGAGAAAGTAATGCTGGGGAGTTGGGGAGAGAAACTTACTGGTCAGCCTACTGGAGAACTACTACAGCCTACTGGCTTTCCTTAACATTTCCCTATTTTCAATGGCAAAATCCATCCTTAGTTCCAAAACGTCCCAAGAGATATTACCATCACACATCCTATTATCTCCCCCTCTTTAAAATCAAGATTTTGGCCCTCACATTTACTTAGGTCTTTCTTTGGCTCCAATAGTCAGTATCTCCCCACATGGTCCCAATATCTAAAAGAGAGATTTCCCTGATGTAACGCCAGCTTCAAATGTTTCTTAAAGGTTCACGTTCTCCAGGAAGTTCTCCACATGCCACTCTAGACTTGAAGTGCTTAAGGGCCCAACAGGCACATTAAGTATCATCATTGGTACATGAATATTTTCATAAATATTTCAATGAATATTCAATGAGTATTTTCAAACAATGGTCTGCCTGCCCCTTTCTGCCATGGAAGTGCCAAGAGGGCAAGGAATATGAGTTAAATTTTAAAAAATACTGTTTTAAAAATCCTAAAAACCTTTATTAAACAAAAATATCAAAATGTGGAGTTATGGTTGCTCAAAATATCCCCCATTAAGTCTACGCATTTCTGTAGGCAGAGTTTTCCAGCTTTTGAACCATTCCCTGGAGAAGTCTGTGCTCTCTGAGTCATACCAGGTCAAAAGAGCAATTTTGGTGGGCACAAATTGTGCTTCTTTGAAACAGTTTTTGAGATCTGGGGATGAAAAGAAGTGTGAAGGTATAAGATCAGGGCTCTCGGGTGAATGGGGCAGCTTCCTTGCTATCTGCTAGGCTTGATGGAGAAAATGTCCTCCATGCAATTGCATTGGTCTATTTCTTATGCAGTTTTGATTTCAGTAAAACTTCTTCAAAATAGATGATTATTTGGTGTCAAGAAAATTTATCAAGATAACCCCTTTGGAACTAAAAAAAATCCCCATAACCTGCAGAACTGAGCTCTGTGCTTTGAATCAAGTAGCCTGGCATGTTGTTCTTGTCGTTGTGAGGTGCCAATTGAATGGATTCCAACCCATAGCAATCTATGTGCGACAGAATGAAACAACAAGGCCAGGGCCTGCCCCATCCTAACAATTTTTCCTGTGTGTGAGCCCACTGTTGCAGCCACAGTGTCAATCCATTTCCTTGAAGACTTTCCATTTTTTTGGCGACCCTGCCCAGCTTATCTCCTCCAAAGTCACTTTTTTAAAAACATGATTTTACTGGGGGCTCTTACAGCTATTATCACAATCCATACATCCATCCATTGGGTCAAGCACATTTGTACATATGTTGCCATCATCATTTTCAAAACATTTTCTTTCTGAGCCCTTGGTATCAGCTCATTCCCCCCTCCCTCCCTCCCTCATGAACCCTTGCTAATTTATTCTTTTAAATTTTTCATGTCTTACACCAACCACTGTCTCTCCCTACACCTACTTCTCTGTTGTCCATGCCCCTGGGAGGGGGTTATAGTAGATCATTGTGACCGGTTCCTCCTTTCTGCCCCCGAAAGTCACTCTTTTAATTAGACCTTGCTCTCTGGATCACATTGAAAAATCTAAGACTGTCCCCCAACTAGGATTCGTGCCACAAAACTATCTTCATTAACTTTTATTTTGAGTAAAAGAACGATGGAAATATCAGCTCTTTGCGCTAGCTGATTTTCATACAATAATTTTTCAAGGCATTAAAAAAAGATTAAGATGAGTGAATTGCTGAGGACTTACATGTGGCCAACCACTGATCAAAGATGTGTATAAGCATGTTTTTATGTTTCTCTTTTCAACCTTTCCTTTAGTCTTTCACTGTTCATTAATTCTTTCACACTTTCTTGTTTCTTTCTGTCATTATTCTTTCCCTTATGCTGGAGCTAAAAAGGATGCTGTAATTGAGCCCACTGCTCTCTGTATGTGGTGGTCCTCAAGAAAGAATCACAGGTTTGGTTTTCCACTTGTGTTTCTGCATCACCCACTTTAATATTACAAAAACTAGTTTGGGTAAACATTAAAACAGTACAAAGCAAGAAAATTAATTGCCTTCTCTCATGAAATGATGGTACTCCTATCCTGTTCAAAAATTCATTCTCTCTCTCACGCACTCATACAGAGCACACACACGTGCGTGCACACACACTGCAGAATCCTGCAGAGCAAAATGGCTTACCATCAGAGCTACTAAAAGCTACCGAGAGGTTTTGAATGCTTAAAGTGAACATGTTTGAGGTTGATTTTGAAGTGTTTCTCAGGCGCTGAGAAATATTTAATTGTGCATCAAAACACATTTAAAAATATAACTCATGGTTGGGGGAAACCACACTGAACATGAATCTCTTCGAACTTTTAATCTAGTCCTATCAGCTTACTTTGGATGGTCTAAACCCTACAAATTAGCAACGCAGGGTAGAATTTAGAAAAAGTATTCTCTTCCAAATTTAGTATCTCGGTTGATGACAGTCTCTGCTGGGAGAGTCCCAGTTTATGACTATTGTCTTGATGTAATCATTAATAATGTACCTTTACATTCTCAAAATGTCCATTTGTACGGTTAATAATAGCGTCTCCCTATCTAACAGACCTGAAAATTATTAGCTGGTAAATTCCCAATGTTACCAGAGGCCTAAAAGTACTGTGTGGGCCAAAATTTCACAACCCTTAGACGCTGCACAAAAGAACAATTAAAAAAAGTTGATGGAACAATTAAAAATAAGTTGATGGAACACTGAGCAGTTCTATCGGCTGTGGCAAGTGACAAGCTTGAATGCAGGCAGCAGGACCTGGGAAGCACCTGGGACAGATAGAGGAGGTGGCCGGATAATGAGTATTTATTGCTTGAGCAACAAAAAATGTTGAGTTTGGTGGTAAGCATGACTCCCAGGCAAGGAAGTTGGATCTACCACAACCTAGCCTTCAGCACCAATGTCTTCCTCTAACTCTGCAGTTAATGTAAGAAGAAAGACAGCATGTGGATTGGCACAGAGTAGAAACAAGGGTCAAGTAGAAACAACCTCTTTACATAAATTGAAAAACATCCCCGCAAAGTACAAGATCTCTTCATCCCAACTGAAAGTGCACAAAGTAGCTATAGACAGACATGTCATGTAAAAACGGTGGATTTTTTTAATAGCCTTGGCATTCCTAACGTTAAGAATACAAACAGGTACAAGCACAGTACAGGGCGAGAGGACTGTGGTCACAGAGATAAATCCTAGCAGATTCCACTTGAGGGAAAGAAGGCCACTGTTTCATGATGCAGCAATTAGAGACAAACTGTGGAGACTAGGTCTTTCACGAGAAAGCCCTTCTCTGTCACTGCCTGAGCCCGAAAACATGAATTAGTGATAGACGAACCAACACTTGAGTCGTGGACAGGTGGCAAGGGAATCTCTGTCGTCCCTCTTAGCTCCGGGGCTGGGAGTGGCTGGCAGATGTGCAGGTTCGTCCTCAGTTTGTGCTAAGATAATGCCAAGTGCATGAAACAGACTTTTAAAAAAATAATCATCAAATTTTAGAAATAAATGAAACTGATTTGCTGTACAAACAGCAAACATTGCAAACCATGCTGAGACGGAAATTAACACATGAGGAAAATGAACTAGTTGCTGTTCTAAGCATCCAGATTGTGAGACTTATTACACACAGAGTAGGGTCAGCAAGGGGCAAGCTTGGGAGGCTCAGCGGAGGATGTGATGCTGGAAGTGTACGTAATCACCTGGCCACCTGTGAGAGAGGAAAATACAGCTGCAAGACACTGGAAAAACAAGAGCCGTGGTCTCGGGCTTCCAGACTGGATGTGAGCCCTGCACATACCTTTAAGCATCTTCCTAAGGCAGCACATGTGGACTGCAGGCCTGAGTTACTACTGTTGAGCCAGATCAGTCCTTTCCCCAGAAGCCAGAACCCTCTTGGGACACCATCAGATTCTGCTAAGAGGAGTCCTGCAGGGACAGCAGAGAGCACCTTCACCTCCTGAGCCCGAAAGCACCAATCGTCACTGCCTTCTAATATCTCCTTCTTTTAATTTCTGAGCTGCCGAGAATAACAGTGCTTCTGTTTTGGTACGAACCGCCTAACCGCTAATCAGGCAAGTAAGTGTCTAATAGTGTGGTCTCTCAGCCAATCACACAGCTCTTGGAAAATCATTTTCCTCATCTGAAAAAAAAATGGATAAAGTAATGCCCCTTTCCCAGTGTTGATGTGAAGCTTAAAGGTGCCTTTTTACACAAGAATACCCAGCATACACTGCAGGCTTGAGACGTGTCTCAAAAACAGCCCTCTGGCTTCTGAATGACAAGAATCTACCTTCAAAGTCAGCTGGTGGAAGCCCATGAAAGTCATGGGACTCCCATGGGTTAATTTATTCCACAAACCAGATAGGTATTTGCAAGTACACTGTCACTGTAACCACTGCAGGGTTGTGTGTGCTCTTTGACAGGAGGGACACTTTCCCAAAAAAATCCTGATCTGCATTAAGCAGCGCTCAGCTGTAGAGGGTCTCATGGAGTCCAGATCCCTCAGGCTCTGGGAGGTTGACCACTCGCTGCTTTGTCTCCTAGAGGGACTTGATTCTACAGGGTGGTCTGGCCTCTTAAAAAAAAAAAAATCACACAGACAGAAAACAGCAATGTAAACCAACCAAAAATGTGAGGAATGCAAGCTCTGCCAACCAAGTAAATAAATAAAATGTGAGATGCTTCATAATAACTGGACACTATGCATTTTTCAAGCCTGCACAATCAAAAAACTTGACTTTTCCACCAATTCTGCAAACATCCTCTTTGAACCCATTCTTGGTGGCCTTCCTGCTCTGAAGCCACACTGACCACCTCTCTGAGCCACCACCACCACCCCCCAGTAAATGACCGGGATGGTCGTGACCTCAGCTATCCCAACAATCTGATAGTTACTTGGTTCACTGTGTGTTCCCAGTGAAGTTCAGAGCACGGAATCCCAGTTAAGCAGGTAAAAGGTTCACTTTAACTTAACTCCTCCATCTTTCTCATACAGGAGATTGGGGCAGGGTGAGGGGACAATAATACAGCTATCTCCCTTCTTAAACAATGCAAGGATCTCTGGAAATTCTACAACGAATCGTTCTTATTGGTCTGTTTTCATGCTGGCCTATTTTCTGGTTAACTGTTACTCAGAATCGACTAGGTGTCAGGCACTTTACTTGTATACCTTTCACACAGATTATTTGATTCAAGTCTATACCAACCCAGTGAAGAACTACTATTAGATTCCTTTTCCAATTTCAAGGGAGTTGGCCCAAAGTCACACAGCAAGTAAGTGGCGAAGCTGGGATTCAAACCCAGACAGTCCCTGATGGTAACCAGAGGCTCTGCAACCACCAAAGGAGTGTGGACAGCAGGAATCTGGAGACACAGTAAGGGGCTCTGATAGCCTGGGCCCAGGACCAGGGAAAACACAGGATCCAGGCAGTCTCGGCCTTCTTTCTTGTCCACATTGATAAAGACGCAAAGACTGACCAGTTGAGAAACAAATCCTCTCGTCCTCTAAAGCAGTAGGTCTCAACCTTCCTCATGCCGCGACCCTTGAATTCAGTGCCTCATGTTGTAGTGACCCCACCCATAAAATAATTCTCGTAGCTACTTCCTAACTGTAATTTTGCTACTGTTATGAATCGTAATGTAGATATCTGATATGCAGGATTTATTTTACAAATTGAACATAATTAAAGCATAGTGATTCATCACAAAACAGTATGTAATTATATTGTGAAAAAATTAATTCTAATGACAAATAAATGAAATTTTCTCCCGAAGCAAGGTGTAGCATGGGTAACAGTCTTCACACCCGGTACTCATTTGTGAGCCTATCTGCATGTGGGCGGACGCGCCTGGAGACAATAGAGGAGCGGTGTCTCAGTTCCTAAGATCATCGGAAATAGGTGTTTCCCGAAGGTGGATGGTGGAAGCAACCCTATGAAAAGGCTGTTCAACCCCCAAAGGGGTGGCGACCCACAGGTTGAGAACCACTGCTCTAAAGCTAACTCAGGTGCCGGGACAGATACCCTTTGGGTGGCAGGCCAAGAGAGAAGGGGGCCAAGATCGTGGAAGTTTTTGTCCTTCTATAAAATGCAACCAACCAGAAGCAGAGCCCACTGCTCTCTCCTGGGCTCTAGGATCACCTCCCCCAGAAGGTGGAGTGGGGCATTTTGGGAATGTATTTGTTTTGCCACCCACTCTCTGCCCTTCTCTCTCAGCAGGCTCCACACCAGGCGGGAAAATCAGAAAATCTCATCACACGGTTACAATCAAAATAGTATACCCCCCAACTGTAGACTGAGAAGGGGAAAAAAAAGTTAAGCCTCAATGTTTTTTCATAGTACATGTTAATGTGGTACTTAAAACAGTCCAAACTCCTGTGAGGTCTCACCAAAGATGCAGAAGGGCAAAAAAGCTTCCCTAGTCCCAAAAGCAGGCAAATAACCAAGATCTCTGGACTTATGTCCCCATTGCCTTCCTCTGATTGTCAAGTAATGGGAGAGTAGGGAAATGGAGTTAATCATCTAAGCCATACAGCGCCCCAAAACTAGTTTTTTCACCCATGAGAAACAAACAACCCAAAGAAGTCACTGTGACACATAATTAAGTCACAGCTGAGGACACAGAGCCATGCTGTGAGAAGTTAACCTTGAAACACATGTCCTACATGGTCTGATGGGCCAAACAAATCCCCCACTTAGCCAGGAGATTGTCCTTCCATCAGTGAAACCCAGGCAGCACCAGCCAATATTTCCTCCCTCTGTGCACCTGCCGGCTACAGACTCAACTGAAGTTTCTTGGCCAAACTTTTAAGAAACTTGCAACATGACTCAAGATACTGCATACACTGAGAGCTTAGACCTGGGGGTAAATCTTACTTCTACAACTAGCTTATTGGACATTCCTAGGTAACTTGCTTGTCTTCTCTGTGCCACGATGTCCCTCTCTGGTGTATGGGTTTAATATTCACACATATAAGCTTTTATACTTGTAAGAAAAAAACAAGGAGAAATAAAAACTGAAGGCTAATTATTATTTCTCCATATATATTTTCAGTTTATCTTTCTTTCCCTCACAGCATACCAGTAATCAAATCCCATTACAATATCAAAGACCTAATATTTTTTGACCAGCTACAGTTCTGGTGTATTGAAGATCACTTACAAAACCTGATCCTGTAGCTTGAAACCCCTTCTAGAAAGAGCCATTATAAAAGTACTTATAACAGAAATTGACTCTATATATAGCCTTAGGCCTTAGCCTCCCCATTTTATAGATGGTAAGACTAAAGAAAGTTACTGGATGAAGGTTTATTTTTAATCAGTAATTGAAATAATAACAGGATACACTTAAAACTTCTAATGTTTACTATTAAATTAACCCCAAAAATGCTCTTGCTGCTTACTGTGCTCTAAAGCATGTGTTGGTATGGACTTTTTCACTACCAGCAAGTATAATGCATTAATGGTGTGTGAACTGACATAGCCACCCAGTATTTGCCAGATGACCAGATCCGTCTTTCTTTCCATAAACACGCAGATAAACAAACCATTCCTAAGGAAGGGACCTGCAAGCGGAGTTTATATCTTCGCTGAGAACCGCTCTTTCCCTTCTTTTAGATACTCGGACAGTTTGAATCACGACAAACAAACTTACGCGGGCCGCCTGGGCGCCCTGAACAGTCAGCACAGGGACAACATTTCTGAACGGTCGAATAAACTGGCTGAAACGTCTCCATGGCTGTAGCAATGTCACTACTGCTCCTACTGTTAGCCTTGTGACGAGACACAAACGCATGTGAGCAGGTCCACGAGGAGAGAACCAGTGTCTCCACGAACATCTCTGACATAACACCGGGTTGGCTTGTATATGTGGTTAAGGAAGGGTTAAAACAAACAACCCCAAAATACTCCCCCTCACGCACCCAGTCTTCTTAAAACCAAATAATGGTTAATTTAGCCAGAATAATATCTGCCTTGAGCATTATGCTCTTTTAAGATCGATCCATATAGGTTCAAACTGACAACAGTAACCCTTAGATCAGAACCTGAAGGGCAGTGAGTTTGTGTTAACAGTGGAGAAGCAACTCAGAAACTGAGGAAGCGAATGAATGGTTGCGGAACTAGATTAGAAGTCATCAACATCACTGAAATGTACGTGAAGAATGTCCTGCCATGCATATTCTTACCAAAAAAGAAGAGATAAAAATGTTTAAGTGAAATAAGCAACTTAATTATGTCAGAAGAGGCAAAGAAATGAGCAGGGCACAGCAGCTTTTTATTGATAATCCGATATAATAGAGTGGCATGTTGCTGTAATTGAGTTTCCAGAAGCATCAACTTCTCTCTATCACTTTCTTGTCCCAAATCACTAATCTTAGGACAGCTGACAGTTTCTAAAGCCTGAAAGAAACTCTCTTTTCCCTCTGAAACTGCATTTTGTTCTATGAATTCTGTAGGCAAGGGATCCATTAAGTTGCTCAGCACCAAAATTTGTGTTCCAAAGAAAATGAAGATTTTCTCCCATGCCACGCCTCATCAAGCCCTTACAAATTAAAGAGTTGGACACGCCATCACAGCCAAAGACCCAAAGTTAAATTTAACAGACCAGTCCTACCAGCTGAGAAGTTTATGGCAGATTCAAAACAAAAAAAAAAAACCATTGTAAAAACCTGCCAAAGTTAAAGGAATAATTTGTTATCCCCCACCGTTTCACCTTCAACCCAGCAGGGAGGGAAAAAGCCAGAAAAGCCAGTGTGGCAGGGAGTGCAGGCAGGCAAAGTCTTATTTTGAAATGTACTCTGCGCCTGGCCAGACCCTCTCTCTTAGTGCCCGGGGTCCTCCTCCAGTTTTAATTCGGGCGGGGGAGGGAGTGGGCACTAAATCTGGGATGATAATCCCTGCAGCCAGAGTCATCCCTTACATGAAGGAATAAAGGCAGCAACTTTTCGCTCAACTGGGAAAATGAAATCGCTGGGATGGGTTGCTGGAAATTCTCTTAAGCTTTTTCCCCACTGCCCACGAAAGCACAGCTGTAAAAATAAATATCTCGACAGCCAGCGTCCGCGGCCACCAACAGTTTCCCCCCTTTCCCTCCATGGCCAAAGCTACCCTCTCTGTCGGCACCACCTTCTCCACGGGACCGCGAACCGGGAAGAGGCGGCGAGCCGGCCGGCGCCACTCACCCGGGGAGGGGAAAAGCTCCAGGTCGACTTTCTCCGTCTTGATGATGGTGAGAGTTGGCTTCAGATCCACGGCCGCCTTCATGGTGCCAGCAGGAGCGGGACAGCCGAAACGAGGGCAGGGTTGCTGGCACTGTGGACGTTTCGTCTTTTCACTGGGGACTGCGAGCAGGGGCCCGGGGACGCGGGGTGAGGGGTTCAGCCTTCCTCCCCCTACACGCTCCACTTCCCACCAACTGCCCCACGCCCTAACGGTGCGCGCCCTCCTGGGAAAGTTGGCACTGGGCGGCCCTGGGGGAGCACTCCGTCGGGCCCGCCCCACTCAGCGCGCCTTCCTCTCGGGTTCCGCGGCCTCCCGGCTCTGGCGCCTGTCACGCTGCGCACTGGCTGCCCGCGCCTCGCCCCGCGCGCTCGCCCTCGCCCTCGCCCCGCGCCCGCGTCCTCGCCCGGCCCGCGCCCGCGCTCTCCTCCTCGGCAGGGCGGTTCACAGCAGCGGGCTCCGCGCGGCTCCGCGCCCCGGCCAGGAGATCCGCGGGGCGGGGCAGGAGGCGGGGCGAGGGGCGGGGCGAGGGCGGGCAGGGGCGGGCTCACGATTGCAACCAATCCCCGCCAGCGGCCCCGGGGACCCGCCAGCCCGGCGAGCCCCGCGGCCCGCGCCCCGCCGGAGCGAAGCCCGGGAGGCGGGTGCGAGCCCCAAGCGGCCGAGCCTCCCGGGCACGGGACGGCAGGGACGGCCTGGCGCCCGCGGGGCCGTGGCTCGGCGAGGTGGCCTGGGCCTGGGCGGCTTTGGGGAAAGTCCGTCTGATTCTTCACGCATTCTTTGGAGCTGTGTCAGCCCCTCCTACCTCCCCCAAGGCTCCGGAATAGTTTTCCGAGGGCGTGTACATCACTCATTCACAAAGACTGACTGACACACAGGACGTGAGGCATAGGGGACCCTGGGGCGTGCGTGCGGCAGACGCAGGGGGTCGCCGAGCCTGGGTCCTCACGACTCCAGTGGAGGGTGGGGTTCTAGAGGGACCTCAGAGGGTTCAAAGCCCACCCAGTTAATAAGAAGGGGCATTCATGGGCTGAAGCTTGGTGCCACCGCCCCTGACAGGGTCCAAGCCAAAGACCGCTTTCGGGAGACCCCATACAAAGGCTCCTATTTCCAAATACTGTTGGGAATCGGGATGGTGCCGCTAAGCGAGAAGCCAGTCACGCTGTAGATTTCTGGTTTACTTTACAGCAGTAGTTGAAGGGGGAGCCCCATTCTGATACATTTACCCTCGAATTATCCCGTCCTTTTTACAATGTCGCCAGGCACCAGAACTTCATCTCGCCCTTTATAAATGCCCCGAGTGTACTAGATAAAACTACTAGCCAAACCGCCACCACCAGGAACATCCGCAGCCCCTTGCACGATCTCAGTGCGTAGCACCATCCTATTTGGGAACTACAGACGCTGCAAAAATCATGCCAGGATCCCAAATGATTCGTGATTTGCCACTGATCTTGCGAGTTACCACACCTGGAGATTGTTTGGATTAACTAATCAATCGCTAAATATTGAGGAGCATACAGAAACACCGTAATGTAGCTAGCGCCAGGCCTTTAGAGCTACTACTGACTAATGTGAATCTTCCTGAGCAGCCGCAGAGAAAGCTATCTTAATAGTGGTTTTCTGAGTTCTTATTTAATGCTAAGCTCACCTTTTACTGCCCCTGATGACTTTCAATTCACCTGCTTGTCTTCAAAACCCAGTTGTGTCTCCCCAAAGCACTAGTAACTAGCAGTGTTGCCAGCACCATTCAAAGAGTCCGGAATAGAAAATCCATCTTTAGCTCCTGATTCAATCTCCAGGCTACACAGGTCCTTTGGTGACCAGAGGAAAACATGTGTGTGCGGGTGGCTCAGATTTATAAAGGAACAAAGACAGTTACAATCCAGCTGTGCCTCCAAAGGTGCGAGAAAACAATGGTGGGCCCCAGATGACAAAAACAGGCACGTCTGACCCTGGGACAGTCTCTGGGAAATAGCTGGAGGATTGTGCATTTGCACGTCCAAATGAGCAGCAACGGGGAGACGGAGCCTGAGCTCACCCTGCTTTACTCGCTGTAACTGCGTCACTGGGAGAACTGAGCAGATCAGCAATTTCTTTGAGGACATTTTGTTTTGTTGATGGTGTTTTAAGAACATTCTGGTATTTTTCTAATCCTAAGGGAGTCCTGGTGGCATGGTAGATTACATGCTGGGCTGCTTGCTAACTGCAAGGTTGGCCGTTAGGAACCATCAGCCTCTCTGAGGGAGAAAGATGAGGCTTTCTGCTCCCTTAAAGATTTAAGGTCTTAGAAACACACAGTGGCAGTTCTACGCCTTCACTATGAATCGGGACGACACAATGGCAGTGAGATTTTTGCTTTGAGTCCTTCTCTAGTTTCAAACTCAGGCTCCTTAGAGTAATAGTAATTCTGTTCTCTCTTCACAGTGTCCTCCTCAACTATCTCCTCCCCCGCTGGCCTGGACATTGCTGCTAGCATCCACCAAATTCAGGGACTTGAAAGAGCCCACTGTGAGTAAACCATTAACACTTTCTGCTCTAGGAATTCCTTCTAATTCAACAATGACAGCCCGACCAGGCAATCATCTTTATTTCTCAGCTACTATCCTTTCTCTCACTGGTATCGAGTTGATTCCAAATCATAGAGACACTATAGGACAAGGTAGAACCGCCCCTGTGGGTTCCCAAGATTGTAACTCTTTACAGGAGTAGAAAGCCTCATCTTTCTCCTGAGGAGCGCCTGGTGGTTTTGAACTGCTGATCTTATAGTTAGCAATCTAATGAGTAACCACTATGCCAGCACAGAGGTCTAAATGATCCCCTGAAGGAGTGAGATTAGGTAAAGCAAGATTGAAGAGAGTCTGGCATTGCCAAGGGCCTTCAGAAAAATTACTTCTGGATGATATTAATTATGAGTTTTTATGCTTCCAGAAGTTACACAATAAATCTTGGATTTGTTATAGGGCCTTGAGGACAAGGAACAGCAGTAATAAATGATGGTGGTCATTTGATGATAGTTATAGATATGACCATTATAATGTCTATGAATGCAAATATATGTTGTCGGAAGAATTACAGAATTTGTGTGAAAATTAAAGAATCTTAAAATTGAATGAAGCGCTGACTGATCCTGTGCCATTCCCATGATAAGCTACAGATCTGACCACGGTGATTTACAGGGGATTCTTTGGCTGATTTACGGAAGTAGATCTTTAGGCCTTCCTTCGGGCCTGTCATAGTCTAAAATAGTGGTTCTCAACCTTCCTAATGCCGCGACCCTTTAATACAGTTCCTCATGTTGTGGTGACCCCCAACCATAAAATTATTTTTGTTGCTACTTCCTGACTGTAATTTTGCTACTGCTATGAATCAGACCACCCCTGGAAAGGTCATTCGATCCCCAAAGTGGTTGTGACCCACAGATTGAGAACCGCTGCTCTAAAAATGCAAAAAGTCAAACTCACTGCAATCTAGTTGATTCCAAGTAGTAGCAACCCTGGTGGCATAGTGGGTTCCAGGTGGTGCTAACTCCACCAGCCTCTCCTCAGAAAAAGATGAGGCTTTCTGCTCCCATCAACATTTTCTGTATTTTTGTTTGTTCATATTAGGATGTATCTCAGAGGTGTTATGTCATTGGATGCCACCCTCATGAAGTTGTGTTATGTGTTTTCCTGTGTTTCGGTATATGAAACGCAGGACGGATGAACCCGTAGGGGCAGCAAGTAGAAGAAGGGGTTGGGGGACAGGGTGGGTACACTGGTGGGGGAGTGGGGGTAAAAGGGAGATGATCTTCGGGAGTCCAAGAAGAAAATGAATGTTTGGAACCTGATTGTGGTAGCAATTGTACAATTCTGCTTGATCTGGTTGAACTATGGAATGATATGATACACATGTATTAACTCTCAATTAATAACAAATTAAACAAACTACCAAAAATTACAGCTCTGGAACCCAACAGGGGCAATTCTATCCTGTCCTCTAGAGTTGCTATGAGTCACAGTCTAAGAGCCCCCTTGAAATCCATTCAGCATTGTAGCAACAGGAAAGCCTGCAATGGCAGAAGGCTGGCTGAGCATGAGGAGTGCTGGCTAGAAATCAAGGTAAGAATCCTACCACCAAACCACCAGTGGGCCGATTATCTCAGCAAACGGAATTAAGTTCCTGTGTACAGCAGTAGTTCACAACCTTCCAAATGCCACAACCCTTTCATAGAGTTCCTCATGTTGTCGTGAGCCGTCCCCCACCATAACATTATTTTCCTTGCTACTTCATAACTGTAATTTTGCTACTGTTACGAATCAGATGATCCCTGTGAAAGGGTCATTCGACCCCCAAAGGGGTTGCAACTCACAAGCGGAGAACCGCTGCCGTACAGCAATTGAGCTTCTTCAAGAAATGAATTTACAAGATACTGACTTTGATTTAGAAAGCAAGTTCAAATATTTTCATATGTTTGTAACATTAACAATTCTCTCAAGCCTTTCAGTGCTTTTCTTCATTAATGTAACCAATTTTGACAAAGAAAATGTATATTCTCTTTAGGACCCAGGGATTTTCATCATGTTTTTATGAATTTCTAATAACGTTTCTATCTTATATCCTAGAAAATGTCACAATCCCAAAGCCCAATACTTTACAGATATTCAATAAATAAGTGTTAAACAGATGAACCCTCAGTTTTCTGGTTGCTAAGGGCTCCTACCTTGCCCCAAATTCTTTCTGATTTAAGGGTTAAATAAGTTTGACACATTATGTCTATGGAAGATGAACCAAAAAATATCACTGACTCCGCCTCTAGAACTGTCCTAAATTTCTTTAGCAGAGCAGAATTCCCATTCCCCAGCCTTGGGGTTCATGTAGCTATACGTCTGCCTCCATTTCCCTACCTGTAAAACAAGATCAACTGCGCCTGCCTTGCCTTCTACCCACTCCGGCAAGGCAGGGCGTCAAGTGACGTTTCAAGTCACTATCTGATTTTTAAGATCCTCAGGCAGAAATCAACGAAGGAAGTTTGTTTTGTTGATGGTGCTTAAGTCTGATCTTCATGCACTTGGGAGAAAACAGAATTGTATTTTTAAGCATACCTTTAAGGAATTACATCCAGCGAAGTGTGAAAAGTCTTTACACTGGAAGGAACATTGGGTCAGTAAGGGGCAAGGAAAAGCTGTAGTAGCGAAAAAGTCCCTTCAAGCACACGACATACATTTGCCCATTATTTATACTCCTCGTCCAACCTCAATTTTTAAGACAATGTAAAAACATACCCAGTGTAAAACAATCATCAAAGACAGAGTCTCATCCCCCCAGAAGTGGACTGCAGTAAATGATTGGTCTACTCTTAAATATTTACCTCTCCAAACCAAAGAATCTTTTGAGTTGAGGCTAAGACATGTTATATTGAAAGTAGGCGCAAGAACACTCAAGACCACTAACGGTTGATTGAAAATGAGTTTATGACTCACAGATGATTTACTGGTATAAATGTAAGATTTCAAAAAAAAGAGAGAAAAGTCCTCATTTAACAACCTATCTGAACTGCCTTTGTGGTTGTCTTTCTCTGAGAAAAGGCAACAGTCTCTGTTTGAAGAAACAGACTTCAAAGTTTAACTCTGAAGCTCTTGGTTTCTATGTGATACGGTTAGCCAGTAAAAACATACTGGGGGAAAAAAACTGCCTGGGACTTTTCTATCCACTATTATTGAGCAGCAATACAGCAGAAACTCAGAGATAGGAAGGAAAATTTAAATAACTCCTAATTCAATTTGGCTGCCAAAAGGCACAAGGTCTTAGGGGGATCAAGAGCCCCAGTCAAGATTCTGAACTGGGCTCTCACTCACTGCAAGCTGGGTGGTGACCTCACCATAAGCACTTAACCTTTCGGTGTCACAGCCCATTTCTGTTTCAGGGAAAAAAGTGGAGCCTCTCCCTCCCCCCAACCCCCCACCACCACGGAATAGAAACCCTTTACCTATTGTTTAGAAGATACAATAAACAAAGGGTGGGTGATAAGAAGGAGCTGCTGTGGAAGTAGGGGCAGGGGCACAGAGTTGATCTTAGGGGCCTATTTGGACCTGAAACATCTACTTTTTTAAAATGTAGGCTCTGTAATAAGAGAAACTCCAGATGCAAATTTTAGCTCTGCCAATCGTCCAAGTCCCTGGGTGGTGTAAACAGTTTGCACTTGACTACTAACCTAAAGGCTTGCAGTTTGAACCCACCCAGGGCACTGCAGAAGAAAGGACTGGCAATCTGTTTCTGTAAAGATGATTGCCAAGAAAGCCCTATGGCTGTAACACATGGAATTGCCGTGAGTTGGAATGAACTCAGCAATGGCAACAGATTGGGTTGGTTTGGGGCTTTAGGTTTGTTTGTTATTTTATTCACTTAAGTGGGCTGTACAAATGGTTAACACAATTAGTTCCTAACCAAAACGTTGGACATTGAAGTTCCCCGAGAGGCGCCTTGGAAGAAAGGTCTGGTGACCTACATGCAAAAATGCAACGATTCTAAACTGCTGTAGGGTCCAGTTTTATTCTGACACACACATGGAATTGTCGGGAAGAGTCCACAGCAATTGGTTTTTTAAGTCACTTCAATGCTCCTGACCCTGCATTCCTCCTTGTGTAGGGTGGGGGTGGTAACAGCCCCACCCTGTCCAGGGGTTCGGCAGGCTATGAGATCATGCATACATAGCACAGTGCCCAGCTCATGATCACCAAGACTAGATCATGCCAGGCGCAATATGTAAGAAATTTCTTCGGCTCTCTCCATTTGAAGTGCCATTCCTTTGCAGAACGGTTGTAGACTCTATTTGAGCTCTCTCCTGAGGGCAGAGTAAGAACTAGCGAGTTGGATTTCAAAATCTATCCAAGTGTCTTCCTGATTCTGGCCTCTGTCCAGCTTTGACCTCACCTGATGATTTGTATCAAAAAGTTGGAAAAGAGCTAATTTCGTTGAGGTTCTGAAGGAGGGGTGCATGTATGATGCCTCTTTAGAGGCAAGGTTCCTGGGTGTTGTAAACAGTGTGCACCCAACTACTACGTTAGGCTGTGGCCCCTCGGCAGCACCTGACAGCTGCTTTTATAAAGATCATTGCTGTTGGTGCTGTGGAATCCATTCAGCCAAGGAAACCCCGCAAAGTATTTCTACTCTAACACATGAGGTTATGAGTCGGAATCAAATCAATGACAAGTTTTGGGTTCTTTAGATAGAATCCATGCAGCCCTGGTGGCGTGGTGAGTAGCACATTGGACTGCCAACCACTAGATCAGCAGTTCAAAACCATCAAGAGAGAAAAAGGAGGCTTTCTACTCCGGTCAAGAGTGACAGTCTCAAACTCGAGTCACTGAGTTGGAATCAATTCAATGGCAGGGAGTGAGATATCACCCTAGGTCTCCAAAGCATGCTAGAGCCAGACAGATCTCAGTCAGAAATCTTTAAGCCTAACCTCCCTACTTATGAATGAAGACAGCTGAGCTTGAGTCGGTGAGGTTATTCTGCCTAAGGCCACACGTGACTGGTGAAAGACAGGCTCAGTATTAACACCAGATTCCCTAATCACACTACTTTCTGTGGCCTCTCCTTTCTTATATATGTCCCTTTTGCCGATATCCCTGACATTTAGCTTGGTTTAGAACCAGATACCCTTGAGACACGGAGCTGACTATGACGTACACGGGAAAAGCAGAGTATTAGACTCCGCGTCTGGACCTGGGAAACTATTCTCTGTACTGGATGTGTTATCTTTGGGCAAGGACAGTGCAGGATAACCACACTGTCATTCCCGCTAGGAGACAGCTTCGTATGGGCTGAGGGGAGAAAAAGGGTCTGGGTTGGATCTATTGCCGTCTACAGTCTCTTTAGACTATAATTACAAGCTATTCAACTGCATCTGCAGCCCCAACAATGTGAGATGGATTGGCCTAATCCACGCACCAATTGACATTTTCAAATCCCCAAGTATAGACATCACGTATCCCTTTTGCAGCAAACCAAATTCTGCTAAGACAGAAAAAACAAAAGAAGTCTGGGGCTGTCAGTCAGGCTACAGGCTACCCCCTCAGCCAAGGTCCCTTTGCTTCCCTGCAGCCTACTGTGTTTCCTAGGGCTGTTGTGCCCTCTGGGCTCTGGATAAGGCGGGATACAGACTACCCTACCAACCTTTGGGGGTGATGCCATTTGGATTCCATTTAAGTCGCCCTAAGTTGGCCTCTGGAGGAGGTAGTGGACTGATGGCCTTAGCCCAGATGGCGTATGAAACAATGTGCTTTCATTACATGGCAGAAACAGAGGGCCAGTCCCCTATCGAGGAAAGTCATTCCCAGAAGAGCAGCATCCTGGCCCACTCCCCAGGCTGCAGGTGGCTGCGTCTGGGTGGAAGGCGTTTTACCCGGCTTTTCTTTTGAGTTCCAAAGACAACACCAAATTCCAAAACAGATGTTCTCTGCGATTGTGGTTTGAATCTTAAGGTAATTTCACTGTGGAATCTTTCCTCTCCCTCCCTCCCTCTTTCATTTTGAATTGCCAAGGCAGGTGTCCCACAGGACCAACGTGAACCACCCTAGAGATAGAGAAGCAGAGAGGCAAGAAAGAGGAAAGTCAAGCAGAGGAAGCAGATAACATTGGAAGAAGTGATAGCCCTGGCCGGAAAAGGGACCTGGCACAAGAGGAAGCAGAAGAAAGGGCTTCCGCTGAGGACAATGGAAGAGTTAGGGAATTAGGGGAAAGAGGGTGTTCCTGACATTCTGAGGACTTAAATCCCTTAGACTCCAGGATGGAATTAAGGCCTGGTACCTTAGCCAGTATCTTCACAGAGCCAATTATACAATCCTGCACAGCCAAGAGTCCAGGAACTGCAATAGGATAAGCCAATGGGAGAGCCTCGTGCTGGAAGAGCAGCAAACAGTAAAAGGTGGAAGGGATGTGAAAGGGCCTCCTGGGGTCACAAAGGGCAGGTCAAGCTGAAAATCTATGCAGACACGGGGAGTCTTTCTCAATCTTTTCCCACATGGACATTTGTTTATATGCAAAGAATTTTCCTCTCTCAGAAGTGTTCACCCTACCCCCACATGACATCCCCTTTCTGCCTGGCACCCCGAGTGCATCCCTACTATGTATTCCTATGTGCATGTCCCTGAAGGTCAAGGAGCACTGGCGGCATAATGGTTACAAGTTGGACTGCTCGCCAAAAGGTTGTGAGTGGCTGCTAACCAGCCACTCTGCAGGAGAAAGAAGCGGCTTTCTGTTTCTGTAAAGAGTTTCAATCTGGGAACCCCACAGGGGGATTTCTACCCTGTCTTAGAGGGTCACTGTGACTCAGGAACAACTCAATGACAGACTGTGGTTTGGTCCCTACAGGTCAGTTACGATTTGTTGGTCATTATTATAATCAACAATGTTTAGCTCAAAATAGAATGCGTTAACAACAATAAAAAGTAAGAGCTCAAACAATTATATTGAACAATCTCAGTGATAAACATAAAACTTCCTAAAACCCCAAAGATAGATAGCCATCAGGAAGTAAAATCCAGATAGCAGGAATTTTATTAGTTTTTAATATTTTTGTCTAATGCAGGCATCCTCAAGCTATGGCCCACGGGCCACATGCGGCCCGCCGAGCACATTCATCTGGCCCGCCGGGTATTTTTGCCCCATTTTGTTTTTTTACTTCAAAATAAGGTACGTGCAGTGTGCATAGGAATTTGTTCATAGTTTTTTTTTAACTATAGTCCAGCCCTCCAATGGGTCTGAGGGACAGTGAACTGGCCCCCTGTTTAAAAAGTCTGAGGACCCCTGGTCTAATGTGAGACTCAAGTTGTCCAGAGTTTAAGACTACAAAGCCAACATGGTGACTCTTTTCTAACCACAAGGTTTTATAAACTTTATTCTGTTCTTCCGGTTTCCCCGCTCCTGTCTCCATAAGTGAAAATGTTGACTCTAGTCAGCATATGTGTTTTATTTTTCATCTGAAAATGCCATTTGGTATGCCACAAAGCGAACAAATGATTCATAGTCAATCTTAACATCTTACACCGGGTGCAGTTCATAGTTCTCAGACTGTTTCTCAGAAATGTCTCCAAGAACTTATAAATTTCAAGTGTAATCTTTTGTTTCACTGATTGTCATAAAGATAAAGATGCACAATGGCTATACACATTATGCAAGATACGGTAAAGGAAATATATGGAATGGACCTAATTGATGCCAACTCTGTGACAAAGAACAGACTGTTAATGTATCATGCAAGGAGCCCAGTGCTGGCTAGAAGTACCTTTCACCTTCTCCAATGCACCATCACTGGGCGGGCCTTCAGAAACAATGTATTGTGAAGTATAGCTTTTTGCCATGCAGGCGTCCCCTATAACAGCGGTTCTCACCCTGTGGGTCACATCCCCTTTGGGGGTCTAATGCCCCATTCACAGAGGTCACCTGATATATAAGAGTAGCAAAATTACAGTTATGAAGTAGCAACAAAAATAATGTTATGGTTGGGCTGGTCACCACAACATGAGGCACTCTATGACAGGGTTGTGGCATTGGGAAGGTTGGGTTGGGGGGGGATGGGTTGGGACGGGGATGAAGTTGGAAATGAGCTAGTGTAGGAATGGAAGAGAGAATGGGAATGGATCTTGAGTGTAGATGGGTCTGGGAAGGGCAGGGAGAGTCAACCAAGCTGCAGCTCTAGCAGGTCAAACAGAAGCATAAAGAAAGCCATGGTATTGCTCTTGCTGGATGGATTGGGCCGGACTTTTACTCACTGCACTGAATATTTGGATCTGGTACTGGATAACCAAGATATTGTAGCTGAAAAGTTGGCTGTTCTTAACTTCAAGACCCAAGGAACGAATGGACTTAGTTAGGGTTTGTCATTGCTGTGGAGATGTGAGAAATGATAAGCATACATCATTTTACATCATTTTCTCCAGGTCTATATGAGAGGGCCAAGAGAAACTAAATGGGTCAACCTGGGAATACCTTACCACCCACCATTAGCCAATCTATCTAACATTCCTTCATCCCTTCCTCGAGATCACCGGACAAATACCTCAGTCAAGGATGGAGCCCTATCTTTCCTTAAGGACTCTTCCCTGACCAAATCACTGTGTCCTAATGAATCAATATTAACTTTACTTCTGCCAGTGGTAAGTCTAACAGCAGAGGACTTGAAATGCACAACAGTTCATAAATGCCTAGCTATTTCTTATCTCTTCTTTTACACACTCTTCTGTAAAAGTGTGTGTAGGGTCGCTGCTTGATGGATATGCTAGATTATAAATGAATAAAACAATCTTTGAGAATTTACTGAGCACCAAACATGCAATTGATATAAAGTTGCGAGATGAAAACGACCTCAAGAAGTGATATGTCAGCTTCTCTGGGATTTGGGCTCATATTTAATTCTCTTTCCTTAAAGGGCCCAAACGTGAGACAGTCTTTGTTCGTTTACAGAAAGCCAGCTGTGTGCTCCCTTCACGTCATGCATCATCACGTGGGAAGAAGTTGGAATGTAGTGGATGGTCCCGTGATGACGCCTGAGGTGGAGAGAACCCAGCTCACATCTCATCTGCCAGGGCTGGCTCCCATACAAGAAAATGCATCTTTCTTCCTTTGAGTTGTAGATGAAGAGAGAAGGTAAACCTCCAAGTGTGGTGTGCAAGAAGTCACCATTTAAACAGCCAGGCCAGGGAAATGCTTTCAAGCCTTGTGGGGATGGAAGCTGATAGGTAATGACAGGTAACAGGGAGAATTAAGAAAGTAGAAAATAGAGAAGTTCTTCCTTAATGGAAATGTATTTCATCAGATTGATCCGAAACATGTGTTTTCCCCAACATGGGAAACCATCTTGAAAGAGTTCATCACCAAAAGGCCTTATGCAGAAGCATTATAAGCGACCTGCTGGGGAAGGGGAGAAGAGGAGGGGAAGTGTGGCTGGGGGGTTGGCAGGGGGGGGGCAGCTGGCAACAGACCATGAGAGGAGAGAACAAGTCAGCTCTCTTGTGGCAGGTTCCAAGGAGAGAACCCTTTCCAGGAATTAAAAATTCAAAATAATGTTGAGAATGTTTTAAAACTCGCAAATTCGATGGTCTTTTCTTTCAGGGAATTCCATAGCACTGAGAGAGACCAGATGGCTGGCCACAATGATTCAGATCCACCAAAGACTGGGCATCCACATAAAGATCCCAGTTGTAGTGAGTTCATTCTTCTCTGGCAGATGTTTTGTTTTTTCAGAGAGGATTTTAAAATTGAATAAATTGAGTTTGGGAAATAATGACACAATTCCAAATAAATACCCTTTGCTCTCAAATAGCCTACACAAAAGCCTGAAGCTTCTTACCAAATGAACAATCAGACTTGGGTCACCTGACTAAACAGAATACATTTAAATGCTAAAATAACTGGGGAGCCAATGTCCTTGGGGCTGAGCGAGCAAGCTATGGCAACTGAGAGCTGAAAGTTCTACTTTAGCTTCGCCCTTCTCTAGCCCTCAGACCTAACAAGTGCCCAGCCCAGAGTTGAACAGACTATGAAATGCAGTAATGCCAACATGCTTGATGCAGAATGGACATGCAATAATTCCTAGCTACCAATATTGAATTTTTTAAAATAAAAGACACCACAATGGTGTGCATAAGGAACCTTTATCCGCCCCCCGCCCCCCCAGACACACACTGGAATACCATGCATCACTAAAACTGAACCACAAAGCACCTCATGGCACGCTCGCTCCCATCTTTTATTTTCCTTGGCTAGCTCATTCTTTGGGATAGCAAAATTTTCGGCTCAACTTTTGCTGTGAACTGGAATCTCCAGCTATCTCTATTCTTGACAGGTTCAGCTATGTTCCTCACAGAGTTCTGGAACTGGAATTCAGATCGATTTTACTTGCTGGTGTATTGAGCAGTTACATAAAAACACTTTAGAGAACCGCGTCTCGCAGCTTCCCCTGTAAGTCAGCACCTCCAGTGCTCTTGGTTTTGCCCTCTGGCAGCACACACTTGGCTATTTAGGGAGTATCAGCTACACTCATTTGCATTCTGGCGCTGCCAACCCCTGGCCCTTTGCCATGAAGGCTGTCAGCATGGGGTACACATAGTCTCATTAGATGTCCACTCCATTTGGCAAGATATATCCTTGGGATAGCAAACGTAATTGATTTTGGGGGGAAGTGGCGGTGGGGTGTAGTTAGGTCACTGCACCTCATTTCCAAGCTGATTAAAGTGTCGTGTAGCTCTGCCTTTTCCAACAACCTAGCAAATAAATGATGGGGAAATCCTCCAATGTGCATAAGGCTAGATCGTTCTTTCTCTCTCTCCAGTGACTTTGGGGGAATGTGGGCACGGACCCTGCATGCACAGTACTGTTCTTGTTCCTTTTTCTCTCTACAGAGCAGCCTTGAATAGCTCTGTCTAAATTATAAGCAGGGGCAGCCCTAGGCTCCGAGAGATCAGAGCCCTCATGCTGGGCCGGAACAAAGACCCCGCTTTTCCCCAACAATTAGCCCTGCAAAAAGGACATCTATCTCCCTCTATTAAAACCACCACGTGCTTCAAGCCAGACCATTGTGAAGCTAATTAAATAACACGCCTCTCTCCCCATGCAGGTCTCCTGATTAGCTGTCCTCTGTCCAAACCTCTGCAAAGGCCAATGTTCCCAGTCCCCGACATCCCCCATTACTAATTGCTAGCAATTGAAAAGTCATCCTTATCAATAG
Source organism: Tenrec ecaudatus (assembly GCF_050624435.1). NCBI lineage: Eukaryota > Metazoa > Chordata > Mammalia > Afrosoricida > Tenrecidae > Tenrec > Tenrec ecaudatus. The sequence continues at coordinate 64,046,701 of NC_134541.1, read as the reverse complement.
TGTTGAGCTTCTTTATTCATCACACACCACCATTACCAGTATTTCAGCTTCCTTCCATTTCTAACTTAGACGCAGAGATAAAATGTGTGTTGTTATTATTTTTCAAATAAGTCATTTGAGAAAGGAAGTTTCGATCAAGATGGGAAATCTGTGGTGGGAATGCACTCTCATCACAGTGGGAAAGTACTGCACCTGAGAACTGTTGTGAAGGGCCAGAGGCAGGCCTCCACTCTGTCAAAGTGAAAGACCAGCACGGTGTCTTGGAAAGGTACAATTTATAAGACAGTGGTTCTCATCCTTCCTAACGCCGCAACCCTTTCATACAGTTCCTCATGTTGTGGTGACTCCCAACCATAACATTATTTTTGTGGCTACTTCCTGTCATTTTTCTACTGTTATGAATCGGGCCACCCCTATGAAAGGGTCTTTCGACCCCCAAAGGGGTCGTGACCCACAGGTTGAGAACCACTGAGAGATTAGAAATAATAGAAACCATTTTGCAATGTTAAAAAATGCTGTAAAAATAATACACTATGCCTCAGATCAAATTCCTTCAAAGACTCTTTATTACCAATAAGAAAATCCAAAGTTTGTAAGGCAACCCAAAGCCCTTAAATGTCAAAAACTCGGAGTTTTCAATGGGTTCAGTTGGCTTGTTCCCAGTCACAGATTTTGCCTCTTTTATCACAGATAAACTGAATCTAAATCTACATTTTAACACCTCACCACATGATTCTTGCATATACATAAGAATTCAGATTCAGTATATCTGGGGTGGAAATGCAAAAATATCAGCAAGGGGCCAATCCAGAATAAACCAGCTCAAAGCTTTGGTGCTGGCCATTCAAATCCACCCAGGAGCCTGGAGATCTACTTCCAAAAGAGGACTCCATAACTCAAAACTCAGGGCCGCCAAGTCAGCCCCTGGATCCTGACTCATAGTGCGCCTATAAGATGTAATAGGAGCCCTGGTGGCGTAATGGTTACCAGTTGTGCTGCGATCCACTGTTCAAAACCACGAGCAGCTCCACAGGAGAAAGAAGAGGTGTTCTCTTCTCGGAAACAGTTACAGTCTTGGAAACTCACGGGGGCAGTGCAACCCTGTCCTACAGGGCCACGATGAGTCGGTATTAAATGGATGGCAGTGAGTGAGAACTGCTTTGTGGGTTTCCAAGACTGTAACTCTTTCTAGGTGAAGAAGGCCTCATCTTTCTGCCCCCCAAAGAAGACAGCCACTGTAAATTCCATAGAGTCCTGCTCTAGCGCAGCAGTCAACTCAACAGCAACTGGATAAATGCCTCTTGCACTTCACTTTCTGCCCACCGAATCATCTTGCTCTCTAACATGCTGGACTGGGTGGTGGTTTACACATTTGGGAATTTTTATGTGCCTTTCCACTGTCTCAACTCCTGGCGAAGCTATCCCACTTACCCCTGTAACTCAACAGCAAGCACAGCCTTCCCTGTGAAGGTTTTTTAGACCCACACAGATAAATCAGAGCACTTACTCCTCTTCCCTTCTCACACAACACACCACCTGTAAGTCCACACATACAGCCTTCTGATGGAGCACTTACTACGCTGCTAAAATAATTCACAGCCTCTCGGGCAGGACCATATTCTATTCAAATTAGAAACCCCAGTTTACAGCACAATGGCTTAGACACAGTAAATGCATAGTTGAAATATATGCGATTGAATAAATGAGCAAGTGAATGGAAAAGAAGGAAAGAATAAAGACCATGGAAAACAGGTAGCTCTTGCCTAGAAAATGTAATGGGGTGGCAGAGTCAGGGCTGCGTCCAGCTTATTACAGATGGCTTTGTGTGCTTGGAAAAGGGGTCATCAGTCTACAGCTTGGTTCTCCTCACTGAACATTATCTCAGATCGCACACACTTGCACACGCACACACTTTTCAGAAGCAATGTCTTTAAAATAATAAAAATGGAAGGTGGTTAGGCCAGCCATTTTCTAAACCTCTTTAATAATTCAGAACTTAACATTCAGACCAACGTGTCTCAGCTATCTCGTTCATTTACTCTTGAGAAGCCTTTCCTACGAAGTGTGTTGCAAAGTCTCACCAATCTTGGACATCCGTACAGATGAGTGGTTGACTAAAACATAAAGTCATCCCAAATATAACTTAAGTTTCCAATGAAATACTCGGGTTTCAAAATTAGCATGGAGGAGGGGGAGGGCAGAAATGAGGTACTTGGCCAAAGAGCTTTCGAGCACTGCCAAATCCCCAAACATTTTAAAGCAGCCAAAGTCACTGAATGATTTCCATCCCTAAAACATAAAGCCTCGTCACAAAAGTCACCGTCTGGAGATGCTTGCATGCTTTAGATGTTGCTCACGATGTCATTTGGAGTCAGTTCTTTCCTTAGCATGTTACCACCGCAATCTCAACTTCAAACTGTTGTGTTTTCCCAGCAGTTCAAAGTATATAGGCAGTGAAGTCAAGGGACAAAGAGAGACTCCATGAGCACGCGACAATAAGCAATCCTATTTGCAGAAAGCATGACCTCCAGTGTGAGACGAAGGGAGACAACCCTGCCAGTCATTTCGCAGTCTCCAGGTTCAGACCAGACCAACACAGATAAGACCACGCCAAAGTGGAACGCTTGCTTTATAATGATTGTAATGGATTGGATGTTTTACAATTTGGCTCTTGCTGGCAAGAAGCTCTTCATTATTCTTTATCACAGTTGGCACCATTCTCAGATCCTCTTTAAGAAAGACTAATTCAAGACCTTTAGAATATGTGGCAAATAGACCAGTAAATAAAAATAGAGATGCATTTTTAGGTAGACTTGACTCCCCAAGATAATGCTTAGCATAAATCAAAGCAGCCATGAATACATAAACTTATACTGTTTAATTTTTCAAGGGCAGAGCAAACTACATAGTAGAAACAAACCATTATAATAAAGATAAACAAAGAACATGAGAGAAAAAGAATGATCAGACATGACTGAAAGTGTGAATGCCACAGAATGGAAATATCAGATGAATATAGCCGGTGAGCTTTAATCAAATATAAGAACATAAAATAAGAAATACGTCTCGGTGGAAGAATAGGCTGAGGTGCACTCATGGGACTGTGCAGTAAGCATTGTACTATTAACTGCAAGTGGGTGGCTCAAACCTCCCACCCTCTCCTCCAGATAAACATGTTGGGCTGCTAATTGCAAGGTCAATAGTTCAAAACCAGCAGAAAGTTCCATAGGAGAAAGACGAGGCTCTCTAGTAAAGAGTTATAGTCTCAGAAACCCACTGGGGCAGTTCCACCCTCTCCTATAGGGTGGCTATAAGTCAGAATTCACTCAACAACGGTGAATTTGATTTCTATCTGCTCCTGTAAAGATTTACAGTCTCAGAAACCCTAAATACGGTTGCTATGAATCAGATTTGGGGTTTGTTTTGGCTAACTGCCAGGCCAACTATTCCAAACCACCAACCTCTCATTATGGGCGGTGTTCTGCTCCCATAAGAGGTATGGTCTCCGAAACGCTCTGGAGCCGTTCTCCTCAGAATCAACTCAAAGGCAATGGGGTTTGGGTACAGGATAGACTATATTAGGTGGGTCAAAAATAAATACTTTATATCCAATGGAGGTATTGAGCAATAGTAGAAGGCATCATGTGGACAAACCAAGGCAAAAAAGAGACTTCTCCTTAGGAGGGAAAAGTGCTCAGAATTGACTGTAAGGAAGAGCCCTGTTGGTAGTTCATGTCAGGACATACAAGTTAGCAGCTTATGTAAGCAACATTCTCTGAAGTAAATGCACTATGTAATCCTGCAAACTAAATCTCTTTGAAGAACAGTCAGGAGACACGCATTTTACCTTATCTTTATAGACTGATAGGCCACCAGGAGCTCTGGTGGTTTAGCGTGTTACACAGTGGGCTGCTAACTGAAAGGTCAGCAGTTCAAGCCCATCAACTACTGCACAGGAGAAAGACGAGGCTTTCTGTTCCCATAAAAACTCGAGACTTTGGAAACCCTCTACAGGGTTACTGTGAGTCAGAATAGATGGAATGGCAATGGGTTTTGGTTTTTTGGTGGTTTTTTTTTTCATTACAGCCAGATATTTCATTTATTTTAATATAATAATTTTGATCCTAAGTTATATCTTTAATATAGTAAATAGTATAACTATGAATAACAATTTGAGCCTATATCTAACTTATTTTAAACGTTTCTTTAAAATCATTTTATTGGGGCTCATATAACTCTTATCACAATCCACACATATATCAATTGCGTAAAGCACACCTGTACATCCGTTGCCCTCATCATTCTCAAAACTCTCACTTTCTGCTCATTTTTCTTTCAACCCCACTACCACCACCACCACCACCACCACTCCCTCCCCGGGTTTTGGTTTTATAGACTTTGGATTGTTTTTAGAGTTCTAGAAGTAACTGTGAATAAGCTGACAGAAATAACAGTAATGCCTTGGACCGTGGCAAAAACACTTCCAATCGCTCTCACAGCACTTTGAAGAAATGGTGGGAAGGGCTACGGAGCCCAGCCCTTCCACATGTGTGCATCTGTCCAGGGTCTAGAGACTCTCCAGTGTTTGGCACAACCCTGATCCAAGTTGTCTTTGCAAAGTACTGAAGACACACATAAGTCAAAACTCCAAATTCTTCACCTGTCCAAAAGCTCTGTCACCTACCACTCAGAGCAAAGCCTTTTGATGAGGTCCTTTCCTGCTCAGCACTTTGTCAACATTGGCTGGATGTGTTAATAAACCTTTTATCACTTATGTATCAGATACCACAATCATTATTTTCCCACCAAGAAAGCCTGTCTGGTGAAAGAGAAGAGAAATCCCATACAGTAGACAGGACACTAATTCCCACCAATCTCCACTGAGAAGAAGAAGCTGAGCGTCACTGGGGTGGATATAGATAGCAGCAGTCCACATCCCGTGTCTGCCTGAGCTCAAGAGGAGTGGGGAAACTGGTGCTGGGAATTCTGGAAACGGCGAGGAAGAACTCAGCTCTCTCTTCCCAAGGGAAGCTGACATGAAGTGAGCAACCCTGCGAGTGCTCATTGTCCGCGCCAAGGCTCGCTCACAGCTGCAGCAGGAAGAGAGTTGGGAAGCATTAGAAACCCAGAGCAGCTGGTCACAAACACATCTCTAAAAAATGTTTCCCCAATTATATATTTATATAGGGATTTTGAAACAACTGTGTGCTTAGGTAATAGTAAAAATCTACAAACAATATATTCTGGGAAACACTCCATTGTTCTAAAGCCACAGACCCCCTCAGCCTTCACAAAGGCCTGCTGAGCACCTGCAAGGAGAGCAAAGAGACCCAGAGGCCAAGAGAAATAGGTGGCACAAGGACGTGGTGGCGTGATCAAAGGTGTCCTCAGTAGGAATGCTTTCCAGACAGGAGACTGTTCCACTTTCCATGGATTCAGAGGTTATTCTCCAAAGATGCCCAAGTCAAACAGATGAATAAAATGATTTAGGTGATTGTTGGACAATGTTTATTACTTTCCTTGAAACAAATAATCAATGATAAGATAAGCAAAGTAAATGAACAATATCAATACTAATACTTTGGGAAAATTAGCTCGCATTCAATGAAACTGACTCAAATGACTCATAAAATTATCTTTAAATAATCCTAGAAAAGACTTCTGACTTTTTTTCTTCCTCGTGGAGTTCAAATATGCTGAAGTAGCTTAAAATGAAATACTTTTCTTTTGGTTTAATTATAATGCAGCTATTGAACAAAGAGGGCTCAGGCTCCTATCTCAAGCCAAACTCAGGACCATTACATCAATTTGACTCACAGTGTCCTTACAGGACAGAGCAGAACCGCCCCTGTGGGTTTCTGAGACTGTAAGTCTTTACAAGAGTAGATAAAAGTCACTGTACATAAAAAACTAAGCCTCTATCATAATGATCACTGTTGAAGTATTACTTAATATAAATGATTACTTGTGCCATAGGTTAAAAGAGGACATACACAAATATAAATGGTCTATATAGGTGGGCTCACTATTAGTCAAATTGAATCCATAGCTCTGAGTTGAGTGGAATTGCTGTAGATAGTTGGAGTCTCTGAAGTGGTACAAACATTTAAGGTGGTAAGCTGTTAACTAAAACGTTACACATTCAAGTTGACCCAGAGACATCTCTAAAGAAAATCTGGCAATCTAGTCCCAGCTGCTCTTTTCCTGCTAGTAACGATGAGCCACCCAGCTCTTTCCCAGATACCAAACTCCCTGCCATGAAGTCGATGCCAACTCATAGCAACCCTATAGGGCAGAGCAGAACTGCCTCATGAGTTTCCAAGACTGTAACTGTTTACATGAGGTAGAAAGCCCCATCTTTCTCCCAAGGAGCAGTTGGTGGTTTGGAATGGCCGACCTTTTGGGTCACAGCCCAATGCATAACCATTATGCCACTAGGGTTCCTTTTAATCGACATCTACTATATCTAAAAAAAATTAGCCACTGAAAACTGAAGGAATACAAGTCTACTTTGACACACAGGTGGCTGGCATGGGCCAATTTGATTTCATCAGTAAGTGGCAAACCGATAACATGGTTATTTAAAATCTATGCACACAATGGTGGAACAATCAGATACCACATGCAAAAGAATGAAATTGGGCCTAAACATTCACACTGTAAACAACAAGTAATTAAAAATGGATCAGAGACTTAAATGTAAGAGATTAAACAGCAAACCTCATAAAAGAAACCAAAGGAGGAAAGCTTCATGATCTTGAATTAATAACGATTTCTCAGATTCAACTCCAAAAGTACAAAGAGAAAACAAATATAACCAAACTGCAACAAAATTTAAATTTTGTGCAATAAATTATTCTATCAAAAAATTAAAATGACAACTTCCATGGGAAAAAATGTTGGCAAACCGTATATTTGGTAAGAGACTTTTATCAATAATTTGATAACAAAAATATAACCTAATTTTGATCTTTCTCAAAACAAGATATACAAATGACTACTGAACACATGACAGAACTTGCAAGAAAATTAATCAAAAGGGAAACAAGGTATTACTTCAGATATACTATAAGACTTTAAGCAAAAAAATAGGAATAATAAGCATCAGTGAGGATATAGAGGAATTAGAACATTAGTAAATTGCTAATGGTAAATTGCTGATGTGAAAGGTTGAGCTGCTATGAAACAGTCCAACAGTTCATTTAGAAATTAAACACAGAATTACCCTATGACCCAGCAATTAAATGCCTATGTCTGTACCCAAAAATATGAAAACATATCATGCAAAACGTCGGAAAGGGAAAGATATGACAAAATAATAATTTATATATTATCAAGGGTTCGTGAGGGAGGGGAGTGCGGGAGGGAGGGGGAAAAATGAGGACCTGATGCCAGGGGCTTAAGTGGAGAGCAAATGTTTTGAGAATGATGAGGGCAATGAATGTACAAATGTGATTTACACAATTGATGTATATATGAATTGTGATGAGTTGTATGATCCTCTAATAAAATGATGATAAAAAAAAGCCTTGTACATAAATGTTCACAGGAAGGTGGGGGGAGAAAGAGGGAAGTGATTATAATGATCTACATATAACCCCCTTCGAGGGGGACAGACAACAGAAAAGTGGGTGAAGGGAGATAGCAGTTAATGTAAGACATCAACAAAATTATAAATTATTAAGGGTTCATGAGGGAGGGAGGGTGGGAGGGGGGAAATGAGCTGATATCAAGGGGTCAAGTAGAAGAAAATGTTTTGAAAATGATGATGGCAACATATGTACAAATGTGCTTGACACAATGGATTTATGTGTGGATTGTGTTAAGAGCCGTACGAGCTCCCAATAAAATGATTTTTTAAATAAAATAAATGTTCACAGAGGTGTTGATAATAGCCCCAAACGGAAATAACCCCAATGCCCATCAACTGATAATGGAAAATAAAATATAGTATATCCATTAAGTAGAATATTATTTAACAACAAAAAGAAATGAAGTTCTGATAAATGCTACCTGTATCATGACTTAAAAGGTATGAAACATGAGAATCTTGGAAACATTATATTGATTGACAGAAGTCAGTCACAAAAGGACACATACTGCTTGACTCTACATTAAAAAAAGGAGTAGGTAAATTTATAGAGGCAGAAATTGGACTAAGGGTAGGAGAGGTGGGGGAGGAATGGAAGATTAACTGTTAATACGTGTAAGATTTCATTTATGAGTGTCGAAATGTTCTAAAATCATAAGAATGGATACCCAACACTAGGAACATACTAAAGGGACATTACATTGTACGCCGTAAATGGATGAATTATAGCATATATAAATTATATCTCAATAACACCGTTTAAGAGAAAAGCAAAAAATCTATATTGCTTGAGGTGAAAGTAAGACAAATAAAAGCGGAGACATATTTCCTATCTTCCAGAAGGTTTGCCCCGTGGAGTGGATGAACATCATCTCAAGACCATTTGCTTAACCAAAGTTTGGTGGAAAAACGCCTAACATTTCTATGACCTTCTATTCTAAACTTCCTAAGTGGCTACGAGAGAGGCTGCCCGGGAAACTCCATATGAAACCTAAAAATATTATCTCCTTGCTTCATAAACATTGGGAACACTAATGAAGTGAGGCACAGCAGACCTGGGGAATGGAACATATCACTCCAGCTGGGAGGCGGAGTGCAATGGAAGCCAGGATCTGGAGACGAGAGGACGGGGCAGATTAGGGCCAGGAGGTGAACATCAACAGAGGGCAACGAGAGAAAGAATAACAATGAACTAAGATACATAAAGCAGAGCAAGAATGACCACTATTCTAAACATCAGTAAAACAGCTCTTTTCAAATCTGTGTCCTGGTTCTGCTGATCATTTGGACAAATAAGGGTTCCTTACGGAAAACTGCAACCTTTACTTTCACTACTTTGGAAGGAAGCCATAGGAATGCACAAGGGGTGGGGTATGTATTAAGCAAGTTAAGCACAGATTTACATGTGCATCCTTCCTAATTGGTGTCACCATATCATGATCTTTGAGGACAGAACTAACACCCTACTTGGATGCCTGAAGACTTGTGCAACACAATGGATGCACGTATGGATTGTGATAAGAGTTGCACTAGCCCCCAATAAAATGATTTTTTAAAAATAACAAGACCTTAAATTGGGCTTATGAACATTTAGGCACTTGCTAGGCGCTAGAAACTTGGCAAAGAGAAAGTACTTGCCCGCAAGGTGGGGCTGCTAACAGCCAGCTCGGCAGTTTGAAACCACCCTGGGGAGCAGGTGGGAGAAAATCTCTCGTAAAGAGGTAGGTAGTCTCGACTCTCACCAAGGCAGTTCTACCCTGTCCTATAAGCTGTGAGCCGGCATCGACTCGATGGCAGCCAGTGAGAAGACTACACTAAAGAGCTGTGGAGGTACAGTAGGTTAATAATGGGCTGCTAACCAAAAGGTTGGCAGTTCAAAGTTCCTAGGAAGGAAAATGATGTTCCCTAAAGATCTATAGTTTTGGAAACCCCCTGGAGTAGTTATGCTCTGTCCTATAGCATCCCTATAAGTTGAAAATTAACTTTTTGGCAGCTTTTGGTTTAAGACTGTTTCTCCGATCATAGACTATTGAAAGTGTTTGGGGATCCCTGGTGGTGCAGTGGTTAAGCACTAGCCTGCCAAAAAGTCCAGCATTAGAACCCACAAGTGACTCAAATCCACCGGCCGCTCCTTGAGGGAAAAGTTATAATAGACTGCTTGCATAGAAGTTACAGACCTGGCAAGCCCATGGAGCAGTTCTGTTTTGTATCACTGGGCCACTGTGATTCAGAATCAACTGGACCGAGCCTCATAACAACAGAGTCCAAGCAGGCTCTTCTACTGGACTTGACCAGTCTTTTGTTTTTAATACCATTTTATTGGGGCTCCTACAGCTTTTATCACAATCCATACATCCATACGTTGTGTCAAGCACATTTGTACATATGTTGTCATCATCTTCAAAACATTTTTTTTAACTTGAGCTGTTAGTACAAGCTCATCCCCCCACCCTCCCAAATGAACGTTTTTTTCTTTAATCATTTTATTAGGGGCTCATACAACCCTTATCACAATCCATACAAACATCCACTGTGTGGAATTGACCAGTCTATAGAATAATAATATTGTAGAGATATTAAGCTATTTTGAACCAGCTGTCTCCCACTTAACAAACAAAAATAAACCCTTAACCCACGCAAGGAACAAAGAAGGCATCGATAATAATAAGTCAGTTTTTTAATTGTATTTACCAATTTACTAAGATAGGATAAAGGGTAAAGACTAGGTGACAAAGGCAGGGGAGAAAGTCATGAGCTCAGCTGGGACTTGGCCACTGCCATGCTGTGAGCAGCAGAAAGACACACTGCTCCGTTCTTTGCCATCCTTGCAATTCTTCCTGTGCTTGAGCCCATTGTTCAAGCAGTCGTGTGAACCCATCTCATTGAGGAGCCTCCTCTTTTGGGGTGAATCACTACTTTACCATGTATGATATCCTTTTCTAGGGACTGGTATCTTCTTTTTTTAAAAAAGTAATTTAATTACTTTATTGGGAGGGGGAGTCTTACAGCTCTTATCACAATCCACACATCCATTGTGTCAAGCACATTTGTACATATGTTGCCACCATCCTTTTCAAAACATTTGCTTTCTACTTGAGCCCTTGGTATCAGGTCTTTTTTTCCCTCCCTCCCCAGCCCTCCCACCCTCATGAACACTTAACAAATTAAACATTATTATTTTCCTATTTTACACTGTCCACTGTCTCCCTTCATCCATGTTTCTGTTGTTCGTCACCCTGGGTGGGTGGGTGGGGGTTGTCGTGGGGGGAGTTATAAGTCAATCAATGAGATCTGTTCCCCCTTTCTCATCCCACCTTCCCCCGCCCCTCATGGTGTGTCACTACTCCCATTATTGTGCCTGAAGGGTTAATCTGTCCTGGATTTTGTGTGTCGAGAGCTCTTATCTGTTCCAGTGTACATGCAGTGGTCTAGCCAGATTTGTAAGGTAGAACTGGGGTCATGATAGTGGAGGGGAGGAAGCATTAAAGAACTAGAGGAATGTTGCATGTTTCATTGGTGCTATACTGCACCCTGGCTGGCTCGTCTGTTCCTTGTGACCTTTCTTGTAAGGGGATGTCCAGTTGCCAACAGATGAGCTTTGGGGCTCCACTCCGACCCCCCTCATTCACATCAATATGATTGTTTGGGGCCTTCTAATGCTTAATACCAGATCCTATTGATACCTCGTGATCACACAGGCTGGTGTGCTTCTTCCGTGTGGCCTTTGTTGCTTCTCAGCTAGATGGCCACTTGTTTATCTTTAAGCCTTTAAGATTCCAGACGCTGTATCTTTTGATAGCTGGGCACCATCAGCTTTCTTCACCGCATTTCCTTGGGACTGGTCTCTTCTGATAACCTGTCTAACGTACGTGATAAGAAGTCTCGCCATCCTCCTTTCTAAGGCGCATTCTGCTGGTGTGCCTTCCAAGGCAGATGTGTTTGCTCTGCTGGTGCAGGGTGTAGTCACTATTCTTCAGCACATCGTGACTCAAAGGCGTTGATTCTTCTTCAGGCTTCATTATTGACCGCCACGGTTTCCCATGCAAAGGAGACAATTGGAAAGACCATGGAGTGGGGCAGTTGCATCTCAGTCCTGAAAGTGACATCTTTGCTTTATTTTTTTCCCCCAAAAATAGTCTTATTGACATAATTCACATATCATACATTCAGTAGTTTGGTCACCTAATTAAGAGTTGTATCATCATCATTACAAACAATTCTAGGACATTTTCTTCCTTGTTTTACTCATTGTTATTAACCTCCCATGTCCCTCCAACCTCCCCTCCCTTCCCCCGAATAAACCATTAATCCAGTAGCCAGCTCTCTAAATTTGCCTATCCTGGAGTTCATATATATTGGAGAACATACCAAAAAAGTGTGGGGGGCGAGAATTTATAGGAAAAATACATAAATATTGGCTCTTTCCAAAAAAATTCTTCACATTTTTTACCCCCCTGTTCTGGAATTCTCATTCTTTACAATGTTATCCATAATCTGCTATAGTCCATACAGTCAAAGGTCCTGGTACAGTCAATAAAATTGAAGTAAACGGTCTGGTATTCTCGGCTTTCAGCCAAGATCTTTAAGCTCTCAGCAATGATATCTTCATTCCATTTCCTCTTCGGAATCAGCCTTGAATCATCTCAATTCCCTGGGGATGTACCACTACAACCACTTAATGTGTTTTGAGTTTCCTTATAGATCATGAAAATCCCTCCTTTCTCACTTAATCTCCTTTTTTCTTAGTCTTCGGTGGATCTAAAGATCAGCTGGTCATTCCTTAATGACACTTTTAAAAAGTTAAATCTACACTTGAATTAAATATTATGGTAATTGATTTTATAGCTAGCTCGAACTCACCGGAAGCTAAATTTCTCTGAAAGGCAATGGTAATTTTGAGGAGGAAATTAAGTCAATTAAGGGAAGATGTATGGATATTTGTTGTAGTACTTGGTGGTATAAAACAATTAAGGTCAAATATGTCCAAACTGCGGTGGTGGTTTTTATTGGCTATCTACAAGTGAATTCTAACTCATGACAACCCCATGGGGAGGAGGAGTCGATCGACGCACCAAATGGTTTTTAAGGTTGAGCTCTTTCAGAAACAGATCACTTGGCCTGATCTTCTCAGGCTCCTTGAGGTGGGTCTGAACCACCAATCTTTGGGCTAATAGTTAAGGACTTAACTATTTGTTCCACCCAGAACATGTCCCCCCACCAAAAAAAAATTATAGCCCCCTAAATATGTTTTCCTTGTATGTTTTACAGTGAAAAGTTTCTAAAGGCTCTTAGAGATAAAAATAGGTGAAAAGCAAAACAAGTGTTTCTTCAATTCCATTAAAAACTTATGAGATCAGGAAGGAATTTTGAAAATACAGATGGAAAAGTGATTGTTTACTAAAAAAAAATTATGGAATTTCCCTCCTCAAGAGCAGTCAGAAAGGCTAAGCAATGCAGGCCGCCTCAGGGGGGTGGGAGTGGAAAGTGGCTACATGCACTGAATCTGGAAGCCGGAGCTTTGAATCCCTCCCTCCTGCTTTCATCTGCTTGGAGATATTTCAATCCCATTCTTTTCCAAGGTTCTCCCTCGCCCTGTCTCCCCAGCAGCAGCTCTGCATCACATTGAGTTTAAAATAAAGAAATGCTTTTTCCAAAGAATTCACACACAAATAATCTCATTCCCCCGCGCTTAGGTTTATACAGCCAACCTCTTCTGCCAGGAAAGAGAGAGAGAGAGAGAGAGAGAGAGAGAGAGAGAAAAGCACTCTGCACTTGCTCACATGGAACAGCTGCGAGGAGAGAAATGGTATTTAATTCATTGTGAAATATTCAACAATGGCTACATTGCACTTTTAAAAGCCTTTTGATAGTAAAACCCACAGGGAACAGCCCATCTTGTGTGCTGAAAAGCAGCTTCCCCACAATTAGTCTCTCTATTCAGAGACCTGAGAAGTCTGTGTAAACTTCAACACGTGCTGTGTACACTGTGGAAAGCTTCAAGGTATAACCTTTCAGAAAGCTCGGAGGCTTTGGTCTTGCTCGGCAATACTGACGGGTCACAGAGCTAGCCGGGTGCGGAAGAGGAAGAGGCAAGGTAGCACAGCTCTAAGGTGAGGAGGTACGCAGGGGCAAGAAAAATGCTCCAAACCCTAACTGCATATACAGCCAACCGCCCTGCTCCCCCACGGCCACAAATACCTGCGAATGAAGCAGAAGAAGCAAGAGAAAAGATCCAAAAGCAAGCAGGCAGCAGTGTCCCCTCTACTCTTCTTCCATGGTCCCAGGTTTGTGGGAACGTTAGGGAAGCTTATACTCTCTACTCTAGAAGGTGGTCATTAGCTACCAAAGGAGAGACAGCAACGAAGACTTGAAAAAAAATGTTTGGACAAGCAAAGCTTATGTCATGTTTAAGGGCATGAGAACTGAAGTGAGCGTCCATATTCATTACCAATGCTCTGTACCCATCTTCCTAGAATTACAGGGAGGAAGGAGCCTTGGGGGTGTCACAGGTAAGTGGTAGGCCTGCTGACGAAAGGGTCAAGGTTCAAACTCACGTGGCAACATGCTACAGCACTCTTTCTCGGAGGTGCACACCACATAAAGGGAATGTTAAATGATATGGCACTGCTATTGCCAGTAGTCTGAGGAAGCTCCATACCACTTTCCATAGTGGCTGCACAGTTCCACCGTCCACCAGCCTGTATGGAGGCTATAATCTCTCCCCAGCCTCTCCAGCATTGGTGATGTTCTTTTTAAACTTTGCTGTCAATGCTGATGTGAGGTGGCATCTCATGGATGTTTTGATTTACATCTCCAGATGATGACCGATCATAGGCATTTATTACGTGGCTGTTGAGGTACAGGATGTCATCTTTGGTGAGCTGGCCATGTCCTCTGCCCACTTTGGAGTTGGAGTATTTCTCTTATTTTGATATTTGAGTATTACAATTTTCCAATATGTCACAGTCCAAAATTGTTTCCCAGTCTGTGGGTCCTCATTTTACTCTTTTGATGCACATAAATGTCTTATTTTTAGGAGGTGCGAGTCATTCATTCAGCCTTCTAGAATGTGTGTTTTTTGTTATGTTTGACAGTGTGTTTATGCCCTGTATTAAGTTTGCCCCTATGTTTTCATTGATGATCTTTATAGTTCTATGGTTTAAATTTAGGTCTCTAATGCATCTTGAGTCATTTTTGCATATGGAGTGAGGTATGGGTCTTGTTTCATTCTTTCGCAAATGGAAATCCAATTTTGGAAATATCGTTTGTTGAAAAAACTCTTCCTCATTTAAAGTATTTTGGCAGGATTCCTTTGTAAAAAAACATCAGTTGTATGTAGATTGATGGATTTATTTCTAGGTTCTCTGTTCTCTTCCATTGGTCTATGTATTTACCATTGTAGCAGTACCATGCTGTTTTAATTACCATGGTTTTGTAGTAGGTTTTGAGGTCAGCAAGTGAGAGTACTTTGTTCTTTTTAACCGGAGTCTCTTTTCTTTCCATATAAAGTTGGTGTTTCATTTTTCAATCCTCTAAAGAATGATACTGGTATCTGGGTCAGAATTGCATTATATTTATAGGTGGCTTTGGGTAGTATTAACATGTTGATAATGTTAAGTCCTCCTATCCATGAACACAAGACAGCATTCCATTTATGTAGGTCTCTATTGGTTTCTTATAGTAGTGTTTTGTAATTTCTTTTATACATGCCTTTTGTTTCTCTAGCTAGGCTTATTCCTAAGTACAACATTAAACTTGGAACTTTTAAAGTACAAAGCACTGAAAAAAAGCCTGAATATTTTAGGTGAGGTTATACACACCACTGTTCTTTTATTTTCAATCTTTACTCAACTTTCTAGCGTCAGTCCATAGACATTTGTTTAAAGAAGTAACTTGCCCCTTAATTTATAAAACCCAGTCGTCAACTAATACGCATTAACAGAATCTTACTCCTAAATCCTGCTCAGCTAAGAATGTCCATCTAATTTATTGATCACAGATGGAAACATTAAGGCATCAGTGGGCAGGTCAACGTAGCTGACTAGAGGTGGATGCTTCCTTTCTCTCTCCATTTGAGATGTTGGAAAATTATCTCCACTTGTTTAAGTTCATTTGTAGCAATGGCAATAACAGTTGATGCTTCCTCAGAAGCCAAACACATCAGAGTGAAGGCGAGGTCTCCACAGATGGCCCAGGGTCAGGGAAGGTAACCGGGCTTGTTTCTGTGAAGACAATTGGTGTCCCACTGCAGAGGCGCTGTTTCTACCACATCTCCATCTCCATCCCCTGCCCGCCTCCTGTAAGAAAGCAATGCTCGAAAGGGCTATTTTCTTTTCATTGGAGAGTCCAAGAAAAGCAGCTGGGAGTGGATTGTCTTGTGGTGCTCTGAAGTGTACCAAAGTGTCTGTCTAGTCACTTTAAAGGAGTCAGGGGTCAGCAGGTTCATTGTCTCAAAAGGTGTTTGGAGAGGCCATTCTGAGAAGCGTGAAATAAAATATGTGGAGAAAGGAGAGATGTGGCTGGACTTCAGGCAAAGCCTCGATGCTTCTGTTACCCAGACAGTGGATGGAAACAGCATCCAGATTTAAATACATTCTCTCAGGTCTAAGCAGAGAGGGAGAAAGGGTTTATAAAATGGAAACATGCCAGAGAGTTCAATCCAGTTCAACAACTAAGCATGGTACGTTTTCTCTTTTTGCAGTTATTTCTTCGTTTAAAAATTAAAAAATTTTTAAAATCATTTTATTAGGGGCTCATACAACTCTTATCACAATCCATACATACATCAATCGTGTAAAGCACATTTGTACATCATTCTCAAAATATTTGCTCTCCACGTAAGCCCCTGGCATCAGGTCCTCAATTAATGCAATCTATTCAGAACTGCTGGTGAACAGAGGTGGTTACCCCCTTTGGGCAGTAGTTCGGAACCTCTTTAGAGCCTCTCACACCATTTGCGAGTTTGGGGAAAGCTACTAAACATTCTTTAAATGATTTCTTTGTACCATTTTAAAAGGGATAGAAAGCATATATATTTCTGAAACTTGTCCAGTTTGGGAATCCCTGCTCTATTAGTATCTGCATGTCTGACTTGGCAGAAATTTGTCAAGGTTGGTTAAAAAAAAATGTGTGAAGTACACAAGACAAAGAGACAACTGAACAACCGGGACACCGACTTTGCCGAAATATCTGCCCTGGTGTTTCTGCTGCAGCACATTAACAAGTCCAGGAAGCATGGGAAAGGCCGTGCAAAAACAAATCCAGAAAGTAGTAGGTTTTGTTTTTATCTTTTAATCCTACCTGCAACCACCACCACCACCATCTCCAACAGAAAACCACAGCCATGATGCTGAATCCAACTCAGTGACCCTGTAGAGATTCTAACTGTTCTGATTTTTTTAATAGCGAGAACATTCAAAAGATGCAAATGATCCTCAAATGAGTGAATCCCAGTGGGATATTCAGGAGTGGGGTGGGGAAAATACATGCCAATTAAGAAAGTGACCGTGTGGGAGGGGCTGGTCCGTGGACCAGACTGTAACATACAGGCAGGGTTTGAACTGAGTGAGCATGGTCAGGGCCCCTCACACCAGCATCCTCTGGAGAGTCAAAGGTTGCCCCATTCATCAGTGGAAAGGTAATTTGACTCAAAGTACAATTAGGTCTCATGTTCGAAATCTGACCTCTGGTCCATGAGATGTTTTATGTTCTCCAGACAGGCCGTACGAGGGGAAATTAGTGAAATGGAGGCTAAAGACATTGAATAGAGTTATAGGAAGGAGGGAAGGAGGAAAAGGACCAACAAATGGAGAAGGAAGGAGGGTGGCAGAAGGAGGGGCCTGATGAATTTACAAGAATCTGTATAATACAGGGGCTAAGTGAAAAATTGGAGGGTCCATTCGACACAGAGGCATTAGGAAGAGAGATGCGACAGTCTACTTCCCAAAAGTCAGCAATTAAAAACCCTGTAATAAGGCACAATTCTACTCAGACACACAGGATGCCAAGAGTTACCGTGGGCCCTCTGGTCAGGGTTGTTTGGGATTTTGTACACAGCCCGCCTCCAGCACGCCGGCCTGTCTTGCAAATGAAATCATGAATCTGGAGCCTTCTCTAAGCCTTGGCTGGTGCTTGTCGTTTCCATTCACTATTTTATTCTTCGCCATACTCATTCTGTGGAGCGGGCACTGGACCTCAGAAATGAGAGCGGTGAGGCCCAGAGGTGGTCCATGATTTACCGGCGGTTGCAGCGAGCAGAACGTACACCTGGGCCTCGATCGGGCCCGGGGGCTTCGATCGGGCCCCTTCCTCTCCTCTCTAGTTCATTTCTGGAGTTGCAACAACACAGCATGTGGGACAATACAATGTGTTTGTGTGATGGTCAGAATTGCACTCCCTTATCTAGTTCTCTTATTTCCCTAATCTATGGTCAAGGTCCCTCCCCTGCTCCTCCCCACCCCACCCCCACCCACCCAACCGCACCCCCATGAACTCTTGCAAAACTACGGTCTATAAGATCTATAAATGTAATGTATTAGGCGCCAACTGTCCGTTCTCAAAGGCAAGCGCAGGTCCTACCTGGGACCGCCTGCGGGGTGTCCGGCTGGGCCCATCCACTTCTCTCTCTCTCTCTCTCTCTCTCTCTCTCTCTCTCTCTCTCTCTCTCTCCCTCCCTCCCTCCCTCCCTCCTTCTCTCTCTCTCTCTTCTCTCTCCTGGGGCTGGATTTGAGAACTCTGTAGTCCTCAACTGCGTGGGACTAGCTTTGCCTGAGCCAGGGAGGCTGGCAGCTCAGGGGTTAAGCCGCTGGCCCTGCGGAGCAATGATTTCTGTTTTATTTCAGCAGGGGAAGTGTGTGCCTGCCTGATTAGCCTGATGGTTTCCTCTTTTCCCATAACCTCCAGACCCCCGTGGCCCAAGTGTTTACTCTCTGAAATAAAAAATCTGCTGGTGTTTTTCTTTTTGTGTGCTCGTGTATTTTGGGAGGATTGCAGAGGAGGAAGGCGGGGTCGGGTGAGAGACTGGGAGGGGGGGAGGGCAGCTGGCCCTACGCCCTCAGTCCACTCCCTGCTCCCCGCCTTGCCCCCTAGCCCGCCTCCGCTTTTCCAGCTGCGGGCTCTGAGCTGAGACCCCTGGCTGCAGTGCAAGAAAGAAACTTATTAATGGGGGAGTCGGGTATCCTGCTTCAGCAGCTATAAACACAGTGAACATCTGGAGAGAGGCAGAGCGGCTCTCTGGCCAGACACTGAGAAAAACAGGCTGTCTCCCAGTGTCGTCCCCCACCCCCTCCACTCTCACACACCACTATCCTCTCCATCCACCCACCCAAAGATTTCCATTCACAAAGTGGAACAGCGGCCGGCCTGCTGATGGCCAGAGCCAACCCACAGAATAGCCAGCAAACTCAGCTCCCGTTTAGACGAGTCACACAGAAAGCAGGTCAAAGTGCCTGAATCAAATCAGAATTCCAGGCTCCAGGGAGATTTTCCCAACTCCAATGAAATACCTGTGGTTTAAAAAACCGTTTCCCCCCAGGCCCCTGGGAGCTCCAGTGCAAGGCTGTTATTTCCTAGGATTGGGGGGGGGGGGGGGGAAGCAAGAACCAGAGGGCAGGCCAGCACAATACTTGTTTCTAATTGTAACTCTGCTGGCCTGGGGCCTCAATTTCTTCCTGGGTTCCCGCCTTTCCCACAGTATGGTAAAGAGGGTCTCAGTGTGTAAAGATCTTTACAGTATTCCCAGGATTGCCTGAATCATTTCTGGGTAGAAAAGGGCAAAACGGGCAAGTCTCAGGAAATCAGCCCTGAGCAAGATGAGATTGGGCAAGCCTGATTACATGAGAGTGGACATCTAGTTTCTTTTGCTCATTTCAAAGCTGAGAGCAAAAAGAAGGAAAGGCAGCATTCACGGGTCACTTGTAAATGACCTTTTAAGTAAATGACCCCATTTAATGGGCACAACCACCACCACCCTCTGACATGTCATAATACTGCAGTGGCATGTCTTGGAAGCTGTGCTCCTGGCATTTCAAGTGCCATGGAGAACTGGCTTCAGCAGCGCTTCCCAACTAAGACAGACTAGGAGGAAAGGCCTGGTGATTTACTTCTGAAAAATAGCCGTGGATCATAAAAGAAAAGTGTCGATCATAATGCTGGAAGATGAGCTATTTAGGATGCAAGGCTCTGAAAATATACAGTAGCTGAGACCATGGCTTCGAACATACCAGCAACTCTGTGGATGGTACAGGGCAGGCAGTAGTCCATTCCATTCAACGTAAGCTTGCGGGGAGTTAACACTGACTGGGCAGCAACTAACAACAGCAATGCCAAACGGGCCCAAGGACTCCTTGAAGGCGCGGAAACTGAAGCTCAGAGAACTCAATCCAAGGCATAGGGCTTGCACCTGGCAGTGTGACCCACCCCTGGTGTGCCCTTGCTCTGTCATACTATGCTAAATCCTTGGCTTGGCTGAAACACCCTAAAAACTTGCACAAAAAAGTTCCTGTAATCAAGAGTACAGGCTTGAGAGGTGTGAAAGGTGATGACGTTAGGAAAACAGAAGAGGACACAATGTAACCTTGGACAAGTCGGTCCATATGGAACTATCACTGTCAGAAAAACAGCAGGTCAAAGCAAGCAGGTAGGAGAGAGTCCTTGGGCTATGGTTCCACTCCCTACTGCAGTACTGGGGCAGCCAGGCCTTCCTCATCCCTCCACGCCCAGAGCTGTATTCTGTGAATCACGCCCAGAGCTGTCCCCCGGGAACCGCTTCTAGGCAGCTAAATCCTTCTGCAATCCTCCAAAATCTTAGTGAGGGAAACGGCTTCTTTCTTCTCAAGCGCACAACTCTCCAGTTAAAATCTGAGGAGATTGAAATGTACCCATCTCCCTGAGTACCCAAATAGTCTTTACTAAAAAATAAAGCTTCCTTTGCTATATAATACTTGCACATTCATTTCTTTGAAAATTTAGAATTATTTTTGGAAAGCCAAGGCGGTCCTTACATTGAGTTGAAAATATAAAATGCTGAGCCTGGCCTGTCCTAGCAGCATTCCCAGTGCTCCTCCTTTGGATATCCTTTCTGAGAAGCTGGATACCCTTTCCACATAGCTACATCCCAGAACCACCTGCAGGAACAGCTCGGTCTCAAAGAACAAAGACCCTGGCTCAATCCTGGAAAAGGAAAGCATACTCTCACTGAGAAGCGAACAGCCATGTGGAGCTGATAGTGTTGAAAAGCGTAGTTAAAAAAACACACAGTACTATCTACAATGATCAGTGAAAAGAACAAACCTGCTACGAGAATAAACATTTCAGAGCAAGGTGAATCTCCATTTAATAAGTCTCCCTGGCAGTCCCTCGACTTTCTCAACGCTTAAAAGCCAAATTAGAGGCATCTGTTTTTCCTACTGAAACTTCCCACCTGCTTGTCGATAGCCTTTCCAAACATTGGCCCAGGTTTGATCTGCCCCAGCCGCCCAGCCATCTGAAGAAACCCCAGGAGAGACCATGAACTCGGGCACTCCACACATCTCCCACTTGAACTCCCAGTGTTTATCTGGGGAAGACATTCCTCAGACCTGCCATTTTAATAGTCAATTTATTCTAGAAAATCTAAATACTAAAATCCAAAGCCATACACTTACCTTGACCATTTTTATCCTGTAAAGCGGTGTAATGTCTCCTATAGGAAGCGTTTGCTCTATCATGCAAATATACCCCAGTCTACACATTTAATTAAATAGTTTGTAGACAAGGTTCAAGTCTACCCCTTTCGTCCCTAATCTTCTCAGAATCCATGGAAAGTGCTAAACTACATAATGGGTATCTTCCAGATTCAGTGATACCCATATATTTTTAGACTCTTGGATGCTTCAGCACAATGAATTATAACAGCAAAATTTATATCATGTTTTCTAGGTGACAGCACTGCTAAATTAGAGAGATAATAGTTAGATACATAGATAGATAGATAGATAGATAGATAGATAGATAGATAGATAGAGAAAAGGGAGCCCTGGTCTTGCGGTGAACTGCTAAGCCGTTCTAACTCGCCAGCCCATCTGCGGGAGAAACATGAGGTTTTCTACTCCCATAAAGTTCTTGGACACCCGAAGAACAGTCTTACTCAGTCCTATAAGGTCACCATCTCTCACAGTCAACTCAGTGGCAGGTAGAGTTTTGAGAGAGATGTAAGAATGGTAATATATACAGATGAATGTGTATGTACGTCCACACACACATGTAAGTGGTCTACTGCTACCCAACTGTTGGCAGTTCAAATCCCCCCCGAAAGATTCCTTTAGGAGAAAGATCTCGTTATCTCCTCATGTAATAATGACAGTCAAGAAATTCCTATGGGGCAGTTCACATTTACTCTGCCACCTTGCTGGAAGGTGGCACAGACTCAACATCACTCAACACACATATACACACACACATTGTTAGGGTATGTCAGAAAGTATTGCTACAAATCATAAAAATGTCTATTAAACAAAAATGTTGAAATGTGAAGCTATTCTCAACATACTTTCTAAGGTGTTTCCTTAAAATGATCACAAGACAGCCCTTGATACTCTCAAAATTGAGCAAATATAGTGTCATGATAAAAAAGAAAATGTCCTGTCCTTTTACCTCTACAACGCAGCTTCAATTTTCTTAAAAGTTGTTTGTAATAAGAGCCCATTGCCATCCTGTGCCCTTCAAGAAAATCAATCAATACTCCTCCTGTGGAATTCCCCAAACAGCACCATAACCACCTGCGATGACATCTCTGCCTTGAATAAAATGGCCCAGTAGTCATTTGAGAGCTACTGCTGTTTTTCATTTGGGTTTTGGTTTTAATATTTTATTGAGAATTAGTTGAAGGTTTAAAAACCAGTTCAGTTTTCCATTTGACAGTTCATGCATTTTGTTGACACCATTCGTTGCAACCCTATAATGTAACAACACTTATCTCACGTCTTATGTTTTTCATGTCAAGTCTTCCTTCTTTCTTAGCCCTGTAAATAATCCCCAAACTTTATTCCTGGGTAAATGCTGCCCTTTTGATCTCAAATGATTATTCTAAGACGTGTCTACTTCCATAATGTTATTGTTCCCCTTCTATACCAGGTTATTGTTTAACTGAAAGTTGAGTCAAGGCAGTGAGTTCCTGAAGGATGACTAAGGGTCATAGTCTCCAGGTTTCAAAAATCTCTAACCTACCAGTAACTTGGATCTTTTTCTATTTAGAGTTTTGTTCCATATTTTCCTCCCACTCTATCCTGAGTCTTCCAATACGATCCCTTTCGGAACAACTGGTTGTGGTAGCCAGGCATGCTCTAGATTTTCTCGTCTCGAAGTCATGGAGACCAATGTTTGTGTGGTCCATTAACCCAGCTGCTACTTAAATTACTGCTCATGAACTGTTAAGACTTTAGTCAGTCCTCATCCAGGTAGGCTGTTGAGCAGTTTATTTGTGGACTCTGTTATGCCAACTGATCTTGGTACTCCTGGAGACTTGGTCTTAGAAACCCCAGGCCCGATGACTCAGTCCCTCAAGTTGTTTCACTATGGCTAAGAAGTTTGCATAAGGTAACCCCTGTATGTTCTGCTATAGGCACAGTTATATTTACAGGACAGGTAAATATGTCCTGCCAAACCTGTATTTTTCATGGTGGTAATTTTTCATGGTGGTAGTACTACTCTGCCTTCCACAACTGCTAAGCTCGAGGGTCGATTCTTACATCTGTGCGTGAATCACCCATTTTGCATAAGACAATATTTAACTTCTGTTGCTCTTGACCTTTGCACTCTCCCTGTGTCTCTCTGCCTCCATCCTTCTTCCTTTATATTCCCCCCTCTTCATCCAAGTTAACATGTGTCTCCCCTCTAGTTAGCACTTTGCCTCCGTCCCCTTCCCACCCCGGGTGACTATCAAAGAATGTTTCTTTCGGGTGCAAACCTTTTCTTGACTGCTTAATTGTCTCAGACAAAGGTTATCCCTCTGTGATTCATTTATTTCACTCAGCAGATAGTCCTCCAGGTTCATCCATGCTATGAGGTGTCAGACTTATCAATGTTCTTTGTGTGTATTAGTTCATTGATGGCCACTTGGGTTCTTTCCATCTTTTTGCTATTGTGAACAGTATTATGATGACCATGGTTGTACACTTGTGCCGTGGCTCTTAGTTATCTAGGATATATATCAGAAAGCGGGATTGCTCGGTCCCACAGTATTTCTATTTCCAACTTTCCAAGGGGGTGCCTTACTGTTTTCCACAGAGGTTGCACCATTTACAGTCCTCTGAACGTATGAGGGTTCCAGTCTCTCCACACCCTCCCCAGTAATGTTTGCTTTCTGTTTGATTTCAGTTTGCTATTGATGCTGGCGTGAGATTATATCTAAGTCTTCTTTTGATCTGCATATCAATAATGAGAAATCAATGTTTTGAATAGACTCTTTTATTTCTGAAGGCATTTTACTGAGACTACAGAAAGTATCCCACAGACAGGTCTTGTCAGAAGCTATCCACCTTTAACAACGACATATTTAAACATGAGCTGTTTAGAATAAACTTTTGCATGTACGTGCTGGAACACTAGTAGCAACATTCACCTTGTTCTATATGCATGCACAAGGGGGCTTCAAAAGGTTTGTGGGAAAATTCCATGATCTTTTCATCAATTTCCCACAAACCTTTGAAGCCTCCTTTTATGTATGCATGCATGTATGTAATGGTTCTCTAAGTATGGCTCCTGAACCACTAGAAGGATCATTACTTGGGCGCCTGTATAAACTTTGTACTGCCAACCTTGAACCCCTGAATAGAACAGAACATGGAGATTACTGAACAATATCATCAGTATTATAAGCAAGTAAAATTTTTTCTGAAGGTAATTTAAAAATGGTAGTAGTAAGAAATGAGGATGGCAACTATGTACAAAAGTGCTTGACACAATGGATGGACGTACGGATTGTGACAAGAGCTGTAAGAGCCCCCAGTCAGTGATTAGAAAAAAACGGTTATAGCCCTAAATGGACACAGCACCACAAGAAATTCACGCTGGATTCAGAAGAGGACACGGAAGAAGGAATATCGTTGTTGACATCAGATGGATCCTGGCTGCAAGCACAGAATACCAGAAAGATGTTTATTTGCATTTTATTGACCATGCAAAGGCATTTGTGTGGATCACCACAATACAAGGGTGTGGATGACACCAAATTATGGCTAACATTGTGAAAAATTCCAGAATACTTAACTGTACTGACAGAGAACCTGTGTTAGACCGAGAGGCAATTGGTTGACGAGAACAAGGGGATGTTACATGCTTTCGGATTAAGCAAGGTATGTGTCAGTGTTGTTTCCTTTTACCATATTTATTCAATCTGTAGGCTAAGCAAATATTCTAAGAAATTGGACGATATAAAGATAAGCAAAGCAATATGTTCGGAGAAGGGCTCATTATCACCCTGAATTGTGTAGATGAACAATATTCCTTGGGAAAAGTGAGGAAGACTTGAAGCTCTTGTTGATTAAGATCAAAGATGTAAAACTTTCAAAAATTTTGATCGTGAAAGCTTCTAAGTCACATTTACGGTGCTCTATCGGAGCAAAGAACTAAAACCAAACCAAACTCACTGCCATCGAGTCAGTGCTGACCCCTTGTGGGTTTCCGAGATGGTGACTGTCTATGGGAATAGAAAGTCTGGTCTTTCTCTGTCAGACCTGCTGCTGGTTTCAAACTGCCAACCATGAGGACCAAAGACACATAGAAACAATTAGTTTAAAGAATGAATGGATCTGCCACCGGTCATTACTCTGAAAAGAATCACAATAGGAGGTCAAGGAAAAAATGAGATAAATGTGGAACAAAATCCAAAATCATAGAAAAAAAGAGAGGCTTACTGGTCAGCTAGAAACTAGTGGCATGCCTGTTTTTTGGGTCTGAGACACTCTTCTGGATGAGCAGGAAACTCACCCGGGGTCTTACTTCCAGCCAAACAAGACCTAGGCCTATAAGATAAATTCTAGTTCAAGAAGGTACATACTCCTTAGAAAAATTAAGCAGAAGAGATGGAAAGGGCAGCCTTAGCTCAGACATCCAACCCAGAAGACACGAGTAGTGAGGAAATAAGAACACATGGAGATGGGGAGGGGAGCAAGTGGAAAGAGCGCTCTTACATTGTGGGGACTGCGATCAATGCCATGAAACTAAACGTATCCCAATTGGTAAATGGAAAATCTATTTGCTCTGTAAACTCTCATCTAAATCAAACCCATTAAAAAGTTTGGTTGTAAACAGTTATAGTATTCTTTTCTAACAAATTCTACTTTCCAGAAGCTCAAAATGTAGTGTTCAGCGAATGGTGGAAACTTTCCCCCTAGTATAACTTAGAACTGATTACTGACCAATTAGTTGATCATTTTGTGTATGTCACTGTTATTTTCTTGGGACACTGCTTTGGAAAAACTTGCATTTTAAAAATTGTTATCAAGTCCATAGGCAATTGACTTAAGCTTGCTTTTCCCCCCATGAAATGAAAGTTAAGCTATTATTGTATTAGACAGGCATTGGTTGTATCACTTTGATTTTAATTAAGAACAACTTTTTTTTTAACTACATCCTTTGGTATAGGTTACATCTCAACATAAAAAAAATCCTTATAACTGGATCAATAAAAGCCATGATACTAGAGAAAAATATTGAAGTTGTCAAGGATTTTATTTTATTTGAATCAGTAATCAACCCCCATGGAAGAGCCAAAACAAAATTAAGTAACATACTTCTTTGGGAAAATCTGCTGCAAAACCCCTTTTTAAAGTGTTAAAAACAAAGATAATACTTTGAGGCCAATTCATGGTGTTTTCAATGGTCTCACAGGAAAGCTGAACAATAAATAAAGAAGACTGAAGAAGAATTGATAGTTTAAGTTATGGTGGTAAAGATTATTGAATAGATCGCAGATTGGCAAAAGAATAAACCAATCCGTGGTGGAATAAATACAACCAGAATGTTCATTTGAAGCAAGGATGGTAAGACTTTGACTCAAGCACTTTGGACATGTTATCAGAGAGACCAGTTCCTGCTTGTTAAAGTAGAAGTCAGTGAAGGCCCTCAATCAGGTGGATCGATGCAGTGGCTGGAACGGTAGGTTCAAACATCGCAAAGACAGTGAGGAGGGCAGAGACAGTGGTTCATGTTGCTGTACACAGGGTCCTGAGGGGCCGGAACCAACTCAGTGGGGCTTGAATAATAACGCACTTTCTTAGGCACACGGCAGTTTGAAGACCTCTGATTGGAGGCCCTACCCTCTGATTTAGTTGGTCTGAGCTAGGGCTTGGGAACTTGGTTTTGTAAATAGTTTCTGGTTGATGCTGTTGCCGTTGCTGCTCCGAGGACCACGTTTTGGGAATCGGTTGTATAGATACGGAAACTGAAGTGCAGAGTTGAAGTTGTCTAGGATCAAATAGGAAAAGGCAGAGTTGATGTGAACTCCTAAGCAATCTGGTTCTGGAGTCTGGATTCTTTACCATTGTTATCTCAGAAAGAATGGGAACTAGAGGGAAGACTATGGAAGGGCAATGCACAAGAAAAGTCACTCTGTTTTTTTTTTTTTGCATCGGAAGGCAAGAGCCATGGCAGGGAGCCTTCGGGTGCGTTCCTGAGAGGCTGAGTTGGAATCACTGAGTCCTGTGGCTGCAGTCTGCTTCCCGGCTCTAAGCATAACTTTGTTAAATTGTACTTGGGTCACAACATCTCACCCATCCATGCTGCTGAAAGAAGGCAAATCCATGCTTGAAAAGGAAGACCATTGGACAGTTTCTCTCTCTGGAAAGGTGACAAGCATTCTACTTTTAGATATACATGGTCAGCACTATCATCATCACGATGAAGTAAAAGTCACTATGGACAACTGGCACCTGATCGCGATGTTCTGTGCTCAGGGGGCATCGGGGCACGGTTGGGTCTCTGATGTCAGTTTTCTGGTTGGAATATTGGCATACCGTGGTTCCAACTGGTCCTGGGCACCCTCCAAGACCCAATTCTCTCTTTCTTATGTGCTCCAGCCTCTATCCATGGGGTAGTAGATAGGAATTAGTTATAATAGCTAATGACAGTAAAATACTCATGAGTTCTTAGATAAAAGGAGCCAAAGACTGAAATTAAAAAAAAAAAAGACTATGGAGATGGAAAGAAAAGACTGAAGCGGAGGGGCAGAGGAGAGGAAGGTCAGTGGGCTCTACTCCAGGGAGACTATAAACAGTAACAGCCATTTCAGACGCGTCCTGGGTGACGGGCTCCATTGATTCACAAGGTTCCCCGACAGTGAGATGATGAGAAGCAGAGACAGAAGGGCCCATTCATTCATGCTGAACACCAGTTCCTTGGTCCCCATTGGTTCTCACTAATAGCTCCAGGCTGGTGGGGAGGAGGGGAAGCAGCCCAGGGGAGGAGGAGGTAGAAATGAAAGAAAATGATGACTACAAGATTGTCGTGAAGAAATGCACAGCTGCACAGGCAATTGCAAGCAATGCGGCTTCCCTTTTTAGCTGCATAGTTAACGTCCTCAGATTCATCTATTTTTCTCTCTCAATGGCATCTTCCCCTCCTCTTCTTGCCTTGTCTTTTTCTGGGCTCCCCATATCGTGTCCTCTTTCCATTCATCTTTCATCTTCCTGTCTCATTCTCCCTCTCAACTAAATACTCACCTGTTTTTTCTGTCCATTTCCACATATTTAACAGTTTTTTTCTTTTTCTATGTCCCTTTTATATCTATTCTGCCCAACTGATCCTACACTCTTCTGGGTAACCAAAGAGACTCTTTCGGTTTCCTGGTAAGGCTTTACCACATTCATGTTTTCCCTAAGCTTCAGCACTTCTCTTGCTCCCTGACTCTTTCCACCTCTGGACCTCCCCTCAATCTCTACCCCTTTGCCAAGAAGACCCACACTCAGATGTAAGCTCCCGGGAGTGAGTGAAGTGTTCTTCAATGGCTCCTCCTATTGGCATTCCAGTCACTGGCAGATGTGTAGTCTTTTGAAAAAGAACTTCATTCATCCCTCTGAGAGCAGATAAGAAAGGCAAAGCAGGGGTGGGGAGTGGCCCTGAGACTGAGGACAGGAAGGAAACTGAAGTTATAAATAGGATGAAAGACAATGAGAAGAAAAGATTCCCTCCCACCCAACCACCCCCACCCCTTTCTTTTTACTTAACACATCTCCAAGGAAATGTACTGCAGCTGGAGAACTCGTTGGTTGGTCCATGTCTTCATCTCCCTTCCCTACAACCCCACAATCACTTTCCAAGCAACACCCATCACTGAGTAGAACTGGACTACAGCCCGGAAATGTTCCTGCAGCTCTTTCGTCTAGAGAGCTCAAAAGACAAAGGAAGGGCTGGAAATGCTTAGAGTTCTTGCCAGGTCTTTTCACTAGAGGGAGCCTAGGAGAGAGGGAGATCTAACCATCATGTTCGTGAAGAGATTTCCACCAAATGGTGGGACCATATCTCATGGAGGCTGCCTTGCATTTCTGAACTGGAACCGATGGTCATGTAGGTCAACTTGAGAGTAGTTACTAGATGCCCACACCTCCCCATCGACTCATGCTTGGGAAACCCCACTCCCTTCTTCTTGTACTAATAACGTAAATTGTGGGGGAGTCCTCGCACTTTGAAGCATTTCCATCTACATACCTCACAGACATTGTCATACGGACCTTGAAATGAACACATGTAACCTCTGAAACCCTTGCCTTGGACGCGAATGGCAAACCAGACCCACTTAAGAGTATCTATACTTCTCAGCTAAGTAAAGTGCAGGATAATGTGTATTAAGCTTGGAAAAGACCTTGAGGCAAGCGTGGGGATATCCTCAGCTGCTACGAAGTAAGCAGCAGGAGGGCCATCCAGAGCTGGAAATGTCGAGGCAAAGTAGCTCTCGTCTTTGTTGCTCTGGATGGGCCAGGATTTATGGCTTTAAGAGGACTAAAAAATAATACAAATACAGAAAGATTTTAAAAAGCCATTTCACCATTTGCTTATGTAAATAAAAAATCTTCTTTGTCCAATGAATGAAGGGTAGCTTTTTTAATGTTTTCAAATTTTAGATCCTGAAAGTGTAACCTAGGAACAGGTGCAAAATTCTCCCGGCCAATTTGTAAAGTGAGTAGACAGCTGAGACATTTGTATATATGCTTGGAGGCACTGAGGTGTAAAGCAGAACATGTCTTATTAATAAGTCACAACATAAATGTTATCTCTGCCATCCTGTCTGCTGAGACAGAACACCTCAAATTCAAAGTCTGGTGGGTCAAGGGAACATCGAACACAGCAACTGATTTCATCCTGTCCTAAGGTAGAACCAGACACCTGGACAAATGGAAACCCTGCATCTCCATTTAATTGTGTGAAAGGTAAGGCAGACAATAAAGGAAACATTTACTTTCTTCTGTCACTATTATTAGGTAGTTGACCATTGCGTTTTATGGGGTAAAAACACACTGAGTGAAAAAGGTGCTTTTAAATTCAATTCCAGTGATTTTTTTCCTCCCATGTAATGTCTCAATATTATGTATTTGCAATATGTGCAAGTCAGGCTATTTCCCATACTGAGAAGGCATTCTTGGAGAAACACAAATGTTAATTGGCCTTCTGTTATTTGGGTATATTATCATAACATGATTTCATGAAATTTTGAACTTAATATCTAAAGCAATCACTTGGGAACGTGCAAATTCAAGTTTCAGCTTTTGTATTAAAAGGGAAAAACGCTAACAGATAAACAAAGACTAGTGGAGCCTTTAGAAACATAGTGACTCTCAGGAAACAGAATGTAGTGAAGAACTTCAGCCTTCTCAGTCCCCTTGGGAGAGTGGCTTCGTTACTGTAGCGCCCTCTCGACTTCCCTGCTCACCAGAGGGCAGCACTCCAGTCAGTAAGTGAAGGGAGAAGAAAGGAATGCTGAGCAAACGACAGGCATTTCCATGAGAGGGATGGATAGAGAGAAAAGCCAGACACAAGTGAACATGGGCAGAAAGCCAGAGAACAATGGGGGAAAAGAAAATGAATTAAAGAAATGATGTCCTTTCAGAAAGTTGACTAGCACCCAAGCATTATCATTTCTATATACATCATACCCTATACTGCAAAACTAAGTGTCAGGAAATGTATAACTGATATAATTATTTATAAGATAAAGACCTTCACCATTAGTCGTAAAGTAAACTCTCTTAGGCCCGTTTGTAGGGTTTAGTCTTCCTATCTCTGGCAAACAAACCACCCCAAGTTACTGAGAAGCCCTGGGACTGTCCGTTAGGGAACAAAAGGGTTCAATGCTACCACAAACCACGTCAGTTACGCTTTTGGATTGGGTATTTCAGAGAAAGTAGCCCTATGAAATTCCATCGCCCTCCACTTTATCTTCCTTCTCAGCCTTTGTCTATGATCCTACCTGTGCCGCAGTGTTCCAGACCAGTGGGAACTTCCTGAATGGTCATCTCATCCCAGAAAGGATTGCAAACTCTTTGTTGGTGATGACTGGACTGGGAACCATAGGCCATTTGAGGATCTTCATAAGTGTTCATAGGTCCCTGTCTCTGTGACCAGAAAAAAGGAACATATGTTAAGAATAAAACTTTTATTGTTTAGCAATAATTGAACAAAGATTCATCCATAGATGCTGACAGAATAGAAACCAACTTCGGAGTTTCATGTTCCTGCTCCCAAAAAGACAAGAGAAATGAAAACAAACTTACTTGGACTATATACATTGAAGCATTGCCCTTCATCCATTGCTTTAAGGACTGGAGGACAACCCTTTCTAGCCTACAAATAAGGATCTGTTAGTAACAGCAAAGCATAATGTTGGTCATGTGGAGGGTCTAGAATCTTGACTTTTTAAAATGTGTTATTCTACTTTGTAAAAATCCCATGAAAGATGTTCTTGTAAGACTTATTGCAGTATCATAGTACTGACAGGTGAGAAATGTCAAAAGAAAAACAAAAACGAGCCTAGTTTTTGGCTTAGCCTGATATCTATAAAACATGAATGCATGTAAGAAAACCGTTTCAGAGGACCTGATGCCAAGGCCTGAAGTGGAGAGTAGATGCTTTGAAAATGATAGGGCAAAGAAAGTATGGATGTGCTTTATACAATTAATGTATGTATATGTATGGATTGTGATAAGAGTTGTATGAGCCCCTAATAAAATGTAAAAAACATAAAACCGTTTCCTGTATAAAACATTGCAATAAATAGTATATAGGATGGGGCCGACAGTGTTGTTGCTGGGTGCTGTGGACTTGATTGCAACTCAGAGCAACCCAGGTGACACCGACCTGTCCTATAGGTTTTCTGGACTATCATCTTCGTCAGGCGATATCATCAGGAATTTCTCCTGCAGAGCCTGTAGGTGAGTTGAAACCACCAACTTTTCAGTTAGCAGCCAAGAGCTTAATTAACCCTTGGGCACCAGGTCTCACTGGCCCTCAATAGGAGGTATTTATTATTTCGTATAATCATTTTTTTATATCTTACTAAAAACTACCTACCATCAAGTCCATTCAACCCACAGTGACCCTGTCAGAGAGAGTAGAGCTGCCTCTATGGGATTGGGAGACTGTAAATCTTTATGGGAATAGAAGAGGCTCCCACAAAGTAGCTGGTGGTTTTGAACTACCGACTTTGTGGTTGGCAGCCCAACTCATAGCCAGGGCTCCTTTTGAGGCTTTCTATCCCAATAAAGAGAAACCCACAGGGGCAAGTCTACCTGGTCCCCGAGGGTAGCTGGGAAGCGGAACTTCCCGGGTAGCAGTGAGGTGGTGAGAACTGAGGTCGTACATGTCAGATTTGCCAGCTATTTGCATTTGGGGCCAAGAGATTTAGGGAAACTATCCAGAAAAACACTTCCCTGAATTCAGTCAGAAACACTTCCTAAATTCTGGCTTAAAATCATCTTGCTGACATTTTAATATTGTAAACCCTTGAAGCAACTACATTAAATATTTCTTTTGAATCCTCAGCAATAAGTATTACTTCATAAGTACCTCAAACTAAATTAATTTGAAAAAACTTCTCCGCTCCATTGGCCATGAATCAAACCTGGTCTCCTACTTGGAGACTACACTATTGAAACATTAGTATTTCACAGAGATAGGGATAGTTCATTTTTATTTCATAAATAATGCTCTGTATTTTAAAACGTATTTCCTTTTCACTGTCCTGGGCAGAGCCTGTTTTCAAGAATGAAAAGGTAACAATGAACCAATTTGACCAGACACTGCAAACATCTCTGCTGCTAGAAGCTGCGTGAAGCTGCTCTGTCTCCTCCAGCACTCTCTAAATTCCAACTAAGTTCCACAATTCATTGCCAGCGCCAGAGAGAACACGCAGACAATACTCGGGATTATGGAATTGATTAGGTAAGTTAATATGTTATAGTTCAGGTGAGAAATGCTCCTGATTGCTGTCAGGACAGTCTCTTCTCTACCATGCCCACAGACAGGCCTCTCTCTGGTCCTCAGCCACTCAGCCTGGCCTTTGCCTTGCCCATGTAATCTTAGATAGGTTTTTGTAGGGCTATCAATACATTTGCAAGACCATGCAGTGTTCCGTTCTGTTGTGCATAGGGTTGCTAGGGGGCAGAGCTGACTCAATGGCCATTAAAGAGAACACAAAAATGTACATGGCCCAAAGGACACACTATCCTCCCGGCTCTTTTGTCTTGCTGGCTTAAAATCCTCTCTTCTTGCATCTGAATATCGAATAGTGATCACAATTAACCCTGTTAGCGATCACTCAGAGCTGAATCGCATAATGCAATCATTACCTTTTCCCACTTTTACCCAGACCCAGGAGGAAAATGAAGGTCTTCTGGCCTGATGACAAAGGCTATGGCTCTAAAGTTATATTATGTTGCAGAAACCTTATATGATTTTATTATCCACACAGTTTATTTATATTATACACTTGTTTATTAGACATTTCATTAACTGACTTAGTAACTACTTCACAGAGTAAGAAAATGACATTTTATTCGAGAGAACCACATCACTGATAGGTCATTCCTAAGAACAAGTTTTGGCAGTCTGTAGGGGTTTTGTTGTTGTTCTTTTGGAGAAGTCTTTGGATCCAAATAAATGTTTGATGTTAAGGAGTTGTAGACATCTAGTCTGTCTTCTGCTGCTTGCACATTTTTAGCCATGACGGACAAAAGTGTTGCTATTGTTGTTGCTGTTGTTGGAATGAACAGAATGTGCTGGCTAGCTCTATAGGGGAAGCCTCCCACATAGCCTAGGTCAGTGGTTCTCAACCTGTGGGTCATGACCCCTTTGGGGGTCGAATAACCTTTTCACAGGGTTCACCTGATTCATAACAGTAGCAAAATTACAGGTATGAAGTAGCAATGAAAATAATTTTATGGTTGGGGCGTCACCACAACATGAACTGTATTCAAGGGTCACAGCATTTGGAAGGCAGAGAACCTAGGTAGAAATAGGTGAGAATTAGCCAGGCAGACGAGGGGGGAAGGGGCACCCCAGGTGGAAGGGTGCCCAAGCAAAGTCCTAGAGATGTCAGAAAATGTCGTCTATGCAAGGGCTAATGTGGTATCTGTGGTTGGAGGGAAATGTTGACCTAGAGTTCAGGGCACCAAACATTCCCCCTAAAAGAAAGATCAGAGAACTTTGGAATGATACACCAGAGCTGGGATGAAGAGAAACTCTTCAGACATAGACTGTGGAATAGAGCAAGAATGAAGCTGTGAGATTACTGGTCCAGCTGAACCATCAGGCGAGCGCTCCAGATGTGGAAGCTACTGAACTTGTGTGCCAGCCCCAAGAGACGTGAAGATTGCAGAGTCCAGAGACAATCAACACCTAAGCCTCTAGGAAGTAGTCAAGGTCATGGAGGTGATTGAGGACGCAGGGAGGAGGCTTGGAAGGGAAGTCTGTGGTGATCCCAGTGAACAAGTTTTTGAAACCCCTGGAGAGGAGAGAACAAAGATAAACTCGGAGTCATCAGCATGTGCATGGGTGATGGTGGCTTCCCAGCGCCGATGAGTAAAATGAGCACATTTTGGGGATTAAACTGTGTCCCCTCTCTCATCTGTTCCTCAAAGTATGTGTTGGAATTCAAGTCTGAGACAAATGGATATAATTCTGTTTAGAAAAAATTTCTCTTTCCTACTTCCCTCCCTTCCCTCTTCCTTTTCTTTCTTTCTTAACATTTTATTGTGAATGGAGGTGAAGGCTTAGAAAGCAGAAAGCCCGTTTTATTGCATTATATCTGTAGATATGTCTGCAGATCTTTGTGAGTAGTATTGCTATTCCACAGTGTTCAACCCTCCTCCTTGATTATGATTTAGCCTCCATCTCTGGACTTCTCTTTCGGTTTGTTATAGTAGTGTTTGGCCATTTTCTTTGTATGAATCTTTTGCTTCTCTGGTTAGGTTTATTTCTAAGTACTGTGTGTGGTTATTGTAAATAGTATTTTTTATTTCCTTTTCAGAGTTCTCTGTGTAAAGGGATCCCACTGACTTTTATATGTTGGTCTTATTCCTTACCAGCTTGCTGAATCCTTTCATTAGCTCTACGAACTTTCTTGTTGAGTCTCTGGGATTTTTCATATATAGGATTGTATCGCCTGCAAACTGAGAGTTTGGTTTTTTTTGTGTGTGTGTCAATTTGGACTTTTCTATTTCCCTTTCTTGCGATCCCTGGTTATGACTCCTATATAGTATCCAATAGGTGTGTTAATAAAGGATTTGCTTCTCAGATTCCTGTTCACAGGGAGAATGTTTTTAATCTCTCACCATTGAGAATAATGTTGACTACTGGTTTTGTCAATGTACCTTTAATTATATTGAGAGATTTCCTATCTGTACCTGTTTTCCTGTTTTTATTAAGAATGAGTAGTGGATTTTACCCATTTTCATCAATTGGTATGATCACATCACTCTTTTATTTTATTTATGTGGTGAATTGTGTTGTTTCTAGTATTGAACTATCCTTGTTTAGTGGCATGAATCATACTTGGTTGTAATGTAATATGCACATATTTTTATATTGTTAGAGTCTATTAGATGGAATTTTGTTGAGAGTTTTAAGTGTATGTTAAAAACATTGGTCTCTACTTTCATGTTTTAGTAGTGTCTTCCCTGATTTTTGTTTCAGGTGAATGCTTTCTTTATAAAACAAGTTTGAATATATTCTACTGTTTTTGATGCTCTGGAATAATTTCAGTAGAATTGGTGGATTTCTTGTAAATTTGGTCTGGATTTCACAAATTCCTTTAATTTCTGTTTACCTGGAATTAAGGTTACTATAATTTGGAATTGGCTTGATGGCTTTGGTTTTGCTTGTTCATTAATTTCATTTATACTCTTGTAAACAGTTACAGTCTCAGAAACACACCGGGGGTCACAATGAGTCAGCACTGACTAGATGGCAGCAAATTTTTGTTTAATTTAGGTGGGAAATTTTGTTGGATATATAATTTTTGTTTGGCAATATTTACTCTTAAAGTATGTATCTCGACTGCCTTCTTGTCTGATGGCTTCTGCTCAGAGGTTAGTCGTTGGTTCTCCTTTGTAAGCAGGTACGCCGTCCCCAAACTGCTTGCAAGGTTTTTTCTTGTCTTTGGTTTTTGGAAACTTTGATGGTGATAAGTGTTGGTGATAAGTGTTTCTTTTGGGGATTTTCCAACTTCCTCAATGTACATCTTCCTATCTTTCATGATATTTAGGAAACTTTCTTCCAACAAATCTTTGACAAATTTCTTGCCACTTAAAAAAAAATCTCTAACTGTTCTGGATTTCTGTTCACACAGAACTTATTCCTCTGGATTCTGATGGTGTTCCATGTAATTTTTATTCTTTCTTTCTTCTCTCTCTCTCTCTCTCTCTCTCTTTCTTTCTTTTTCTGATTTTTCCTCTAACACAGTGGCTCTCAACCTGTGGGTTGTGACCCCTTTGCAACCGAATGACCCTTTCACAGGGGTCACCTGATTCATAAGAGTAGAAAAATCACAGTTACGAAGCAGCAATGAAAATAATTTTATGGTTGGGGGTCACCACAACCTAAGGAACTGTATTAGAGGGCCGCGGCATTAGGAAGTCTGAGGACCACTGTTAGCGTCTATCAGGTGAGAATGAAAGCATGTGTGGTCAATGTCACTAGTTCTGTCTCCTTTCCTGCGAGTCAACTCCTTGGCTATTGCCACGATTGCCACTTCCCATTAAGTTCTGGAAATGTAATCTTCAGGGTATTTTACTGCTTCATGTAATCTCTACTTTTCCACTTTTTTTGCTACATTTTCTTGTGTTTTTTTCCTGAATTCTTCTATAATTTTGTCTGTGTGCTTTCTGATTTTGTCTGTGGACTCCAGGATCTCTCTTTTAAATTTCTGAATGGGTCTAGGTATAAAAGTTTGGAATTAATTATCAGGTAGTATCAATATAATTTCTCCCTAGGAAAGATTTCTGGTCCTTTATTTGGATAACTTGTTTGTCCCATCTTTTCCCGGTGAGTGTGTGTGTGTGTGTATGTGTGTGTGTGTGTGTGTGTGTGTGTGTGTGTGTGTGAGAGAGAGAGAGAGAGAGAGATGGAGGGAGAGAGATGAAGTGGTGTTTTTATATTAGTTTTTAAATTATATATTGCTTTGTGTCATTTTGATTATGGGGGTTTATTTCGTTTGTTTTTCTATATCTGGGTAAGGTGTGGGTATGCTACTCTGTTGCTAGTTTGGCAGTTCTGAGGTGCTCGCCATGCTTCTGGATGGATTTTGTAGCCAGTGGAAAGTGCTGGCATGAGTTTCCAATTGTTACTCAGAGAGCAGGCAAGGCCAATGCTGTATACCACTTTTGCAAGTCCAGCTGTATGACAGCATGTGGTGACACTGACCCAGTGGGCAGTGTCGTGTGTATGAGTGAGTCCGTGTGGTAGTCAGATGAATTTATATCAACAAGGTTTTATATCAACTACGCTAGTGGTGGAGTCAAACCTGTCAACCAGTCACAACCTGACGCTATGTCATTGGGGGGTTGGTTTCCTCATACGGAGAGCCCTGGACTCTCCCCCTCTCTTCCTCTCTGCTGCTGATCCTGAGAGGTAATGGATCCCAGCCTTGTTTTCATTGACCCTGGATCTGACATGACTCTGCACCCACCAGCCTGAGATCTTCCTACATCATTGCATGTGGCCGTGAGTCTTATGGAGGGACTTATGGAGTTAATTTGAACTGAGCTGGGATGCTTTCTCAATGTTTAATTACGTCTTGACAGATAGCGCTTTCTTATACACGTATGAGTGTCACTAGATTTGTTTCTCTCGTCAACCCAACCTAATACAACAGGGATGCTGCTTCCCAACAAGTGGAGAAAAACAGAGATAAAAAGGAGGGAGGGAAAGGCAAACAGTTCAAAGGGAAGTGGGGAGAATACACAAGAAGAAGAAAAAGGAAAATGAGGGTGAAAAAGAGAGACAGAAAAGAAAAACAAAACCAAAGCTGCAGCGCAGGAGTGCAAGCGCTAGCTGCAAACACAGCGGTGGCAGTTCGCACTTGGCAAGCGCATGCATCACACCTACAGGGGGGCACTGCTGAACCGGGAGGGGCATGCCAGTTGGGGTTATCTGCTTGTGATGGTGAAAAAGATGGGGGAGGAACATAAAAAGCAAGAGGTGAGAAGGAGGAACCAAGACAAGAAGATGAAAACAAAGCAAACCAAAATGGCCCAGAACTACCAGTGGCAGAGTAGCAGAGGTGGTAGGGCTTGACCAGGCTAGTGGGATGGGCGGGGGCTGTGAGTGCTATCACTGGGAGGTGAATAAAGGAATCACACCTCTTTGATGGCTGATAACTGGGGTGGTGCTGCTTCCGTACTGGAGGAACAGAGCCGACAACTGGTTCCTGCTCTGGTCATAATTACTTGTAGTAATTGTTAAATGTCCATGCTGTGCAGGTTGCCAGTCAACTGCTCCGATGCCTTCTCATCCACGATTTTTTAAAAATCTTTTTATTGGGGCTCATAAGGCTCTTATCACAGTCTGTACATACATCAATTGAGCAAAGCACCCTTATACATTTGTTGCACTCGTCATTCTCATAATTCACCTTCCACTTGGGTTCCTGGAATCAGCTCTGTTTCCTTTTTTCCCCCATCCCCCTCCCTCCCCGATCCCACCCCTGGTCCCTTGATAGTTTATAAATAATTATTATATCTTATCTTACACTCCCCGGCGTCTCCCCTCACCCGCCTCCCCATTGCCCATCTCCCAGAGAGGAGGTTACACATAGATCTCCAATATCGGCTCTCCCTTTCTACACCCCCTTTCCTCCTGGTGTCGCCACTCCCACCGCTGGTGTTGAGGGGTTCGTCTGTCCTAGATTCCCTGTGCCTCCAGATCCCCACTGCACCATTGTACATCCTCTGGTATAACCAGGTCCACAAGGTAGAATAGGGGTCATAATGTCTTTTCCTCTCATCTGCGTTTGTTCAACTCCTTTGTCCCGGGAACTCTGGGCTCCAACATTACCACCCACCTCTGTTCAACTTGTTTTCCCTAGTCTTCATGCAGGTTGTCTTGGCACTGTATCCGCCTGGTCCTCCGTCTTGGAGCCATCTGAATTTTCGATGCTGGTTTTTGGAAACACGTTCCAAGGTGTCCCCGTTCGTTCGTTGTTGAGGCGCATCAAGTCTGTCCCAGCAGTGCCTGTGCATGTTCTAACCAAACACTGGCGGGCTCTGTCATTCCGACAGGTGTTCTGCTGGAATCCTCTGTTGTGGTCACAGTGCCAACTCATTGTGTTGAGGACTTCCTGTTTCTCACTGACCCTCCCCTTCAGCAACCATGAAAACCCTTCCTCAGAGACTCGTCCCGCCCAACAGCCTGGCCAAAACACAGGAGACGAAGCTTTGTCGACCGTGCTTCCAAAGAAGATGCTGGCTAGATTCCTTCCAACACATATGGGCACATTCCTTCTTTTCAGCCTTAAAGAGGGGAATTTAAGATCACTATGATTAAACTGTGATAAGGAAATAACTGGCAAATATAAAACAACTCCACATGCTATTCTAGGGCTGAGAGAGTGTGCCCAAGGAAGGGAAAATGCGCAGTGAGGCTCCCCTCCCCAAGGCTGGAGTTCAAGTTTCATTGGAGGCGGGGACATGACCTAGTTCCCACCCCCCCACCCCGCCAGAGCTGTTCTGTGGACACTGGACAGCTCCGACTACTGCTGTGAGACACACGGTGGTGCCCTTGGCGACTGGCCACCAAGGATGGTGCAGAAAGCATTGGGGGCTTGATGCAGCAAAAGGCCTGGAGCACATAGGATGCACATCAGGAGGAGCATCAGCAGGTGGCATGCCAGGCCACGCCGGGCAGAGCTGCAAGGGTGTTGGAACGGCATGTTCAGTCCATGGTCATTTCAGTGTTCTTCAGCAACGCCATAATTAAAATGAATCAATTCTACTCCAGTCTTCCTTATACATTTTCTAGCTTTCACGTGCTTAGAAGGCAATTGAAAATACTAAGGTCAGGTGCTCCCCAGGCAAGAAAATGATATCTTTTCTCTTTATCGACTTTAAAGAGGCCCTTTGTAGCAGATTTTCTTGGTGCAATGCATCTTTAGTTTCTTGTCTGATGCGTCCATGGGCAGTGATTTTGGATCCAGAGATGCCTCTGGGTTGAATCAAATCACAAGTCTTTTTGTCATTTGTGAGTATGTTAGCCGGTCGCCCGGCCCAGGCAATCCTAGTGGAGAGGCAATCCACAGGCTGAAATCAAGAAGCCAGGTTATAAGTCCAGTCCCACTGCTAGTGAGCTATGTCTTTTCAGAGATCCCACTTAACCTCTCTTAGCTTTGCTTCCTCAGGAGGATGGCCTTGATGATCTCTAAATTCCTTTCCAAATCAAAGTCTCCTTTCTGCTGACCCAGTCACATTCTTTGTCTTGACCTTGTAACTGACAGCCTTCATCTGATAAATAGCTCTCAAAACACTCATCCAGCCAAAAGTTGCCTTAGTCATAATTTGGATGCAGGATGCACCATGTCCCTTTAAAACTTATCACAGCTTTCATCATATTAATGATTTGCTTCACTTTCCCCCTAAAGTCATGCTTACGGTTGTTTTTTCATCAATCTTCCGTTTTTCAGGATAGAAAGTGAAGTTCAGATAGAAAAGCGAAGTACCTTGTAACTGAACAATTAAGGAGGTTCTCACTAGGTGCTCAATAAACGCCCGTGTGAAGACCAGACAGTTCACCCCTTTAAAATCTTCCACGTCATTGCATGCAATCGCCCTTCCACAGAGGGCTGAAGAACCCCATCAACTTCTGATAGGCAAAAACATAGTTTCATCATTCTCAAATTCAGGGCATGCTGAATGAGTTGTCCTCTCCTTATCCGCGATTGTCAAACAGCTTAGGGACGAGCTGTTTCGGCAGTCTAAGACGACAGGCCTGGGGGTCTTCTCCTAAAAAGCCAGTAGAACCTTCTGGATCACCGTCGTCCAAGGTGCAATGAATCGCGTGGCTGGCACGGGACAGGCAGCAGTTTCATTCCATTGGGTATTGGATCACCGTCCGTCAGAGGCTGACTTAACGCAACAACCAAAGAGAAGGGAGGGGAAGACTTCATCTGGCCCTCAGAAAGACCCTGACTGGGGGCTGGCTCTCGACATGACACACTGTCCTTCTGCAGAGGAGAGGGAAGGCTACCCCGCAGACAAGCGCCTCCGCAATCCCGAGTACCTTGTGAGGGAGTGAGAAGCAGACCAAATAGGAAACTCTCAAAGGGCAACTTAATCTTAGACTCACGGTCAGGACATTCGTTTTAGAACAATAAGCGTGTCACAAGTAAGGGCCCTGGTGAAGGGCGGTCCGACACCCTGCAGGTTGAGAGAGAGAATAAAATTGGAACCACAAAGAATGCTCTCATTCCCCTTTTAATGCAACACTAG
Organism: Tenrec ecaudatus; assembly: GCF_050624435.1. Lineage (NCBI taxonomy): Eukaryota > Metazoa > Chordata > Mammalia > Afrosoricida > Tenrecidae > Tenrec > Tenrec ecaudatus. The sequence continues at coordinate 64,005,166 of NC_134541.1, read as the reverse complement.
CTTGGCCTCCCTCTGTGGACCACAGTCAAGCAAGCCCTCCAATACACCTCCTTGCTCTGGGGCAGCACACAAGACTGGGTAGAGACGCACGCCTGCTGGGTTTGAACACACCACCAAGCACTTCACTCCGAGCTGCAGGGAACCATGGACTTGTCAAGGGAAGAGGACCACCATCCTGGATTCCTGCACTTGACTCTGTGTTGCTGGGTGGATCGTAGGTGAAACACATATTATTCATCAGCTTCCAGCACTGTATATCCTCGGGTAGCTGCTCAGTTAACACGAAGCCTTAAACTTCCAGAAGTACCCCGGTGGCAGCTTTGGGCATCCCTGGTAAGAGAGCATGAGGAGGGCGAGTGAGGCTGACTAAGAGCCCAGTCATGGGAATGGCTGAAGGGACTGGCCGTGTTAAAAAGGCTAGCAGCCATTCCAATCTGCTGAGCAGTCTGCAAACCAGGGCTTCCCCACTTCCCTGTATCGATGAAGGCAAATTCATATCAATAAGACCTTTGGATGCATGAGTCATTAGTTCTTATTCCTATCACTAAATACCTAAGAAATTAATAATAATAATAATTAAGTAAAATAAACACTGTAGTAGGGAATGTTCTAACCCAGGAGCCCCAAATTTAAACTACACTCCAACCTCCACCAGCTTTCTAAACTACAACGATTCATTTATTGGTTCAGGACCTTGATTTCCTGATGTTGTGAGATGCTGGCTAAGTGACTCAAATTCTCTACCTTGTGCTGATTTAACCCAGAATTTAGAAAGTCCTGTTTTGTAACTTTTTCTTTTTTCTTCCTCTTCTCTGCCTACCTTTAAGATTTGTGACTATAAATAATTTCCCTAAGCATTATATTTCAAAATTTCTTCAGAAGCAAGGCCATGACCATTTCAAGCAACAAGAAAATTGATCCTGTCACAGTTTCCATTTAGATTCCAATTTTCTTTTCATGTATTCCCTTTCTCCAATCCTGAGTAGACGATTCATTGTTCTCCAGTATTCCCAAGGAGAAGGAAAAGTCTGGATGCTAAGGAGCACAAACCCTTCAGCAGGAGCAGGGAAAGGACAGCTCCAAAGGCCTGACTCCCGAGGCCTCTAGTGGGGAGGGAAAGGGTGTGCAGAGAGCCAGAGCAATGGGTGAGGAGGGAACTACTTCCCCGGGAGGCCCAATTCAACTGCAATTACTCAAGATAAGAAAACCAGGTCTGTTTACACAATGAGGTTGTAAACCACCCGCTGATTATAAAAGAACCTCGATCTGGTGGCCAGCAGGCTGTTTCAGTGGAGGGGGAGGATGAAGCAAGGAGGCTGCCCAATATGGATGTGTCCGTCTTTACCCCAGTAGCCCCATCTTGGCTTGGCCATACCCTTGTATGGACCAGAAGCAGAAGTCAGCTTTGCTGCCTCCCCAAACCCCACCCCCAAATACCTGCCTAAGACAATCTAAAAGTCCAGGCAAAAAAGACAGGAGACAATGAGGGGAGGCGATGTAGGTTGAGGTGCCAGAGAGGGTGAATAATTCGCCCATGGTCACAAGGCCGGAGTAGCCCGGGCAGTTGTGGTTCTAAGGACAACATGCTTTGCTTTGCAAGCCACCATGATCTATACCACTGTTGCCTAGTCTGGGTAAAAGACAGGAGTACGGCTGGATCACCTGTCCTCACCAGAGGGCCAGGAATGAGAAATGTAGCTATGTGTTTTAAATTTTATTTTATTTTTTTAGTGAAAGGGAGAAATGCACAAGAGAGACTTTGTTCGAACCCTGAATTCAGTAGATCCCCGACCCGAGGGCAGAGGTGTTGGGCTCACTCTTGCAGTGCCCTTGGCTAAGCCTAGGGCCACGCTACTCCTAACCAGACTAGAGGCTCAGCCAGCCTCGCCGGCTCCGAGAACAGCCTGGGGGGATGGAGGCGCCACCATCCAAAGCCCCGTTGCCTTTTTTGCAAGCTGATGGGAGTCCACAGTCAAACATCTTCCTATCACCCCCTCTACTTAGTCACCACGTGTCTGAAGAAACCTGGGTTTCACGTTTTATTCTGTACCACAAAAGGAATTACTTGTCTGGCCAATGCAACTCCATTTATGCACCGGGGATATCTTTCAAATAATAAATTCCCAAGTTAAAAAAAATGCCTTTTGTTGGGCAGATTCAGAACACCTGTTTTCATTCAGACACAGTCATTAAATTTACGATATATTTCCTAAGGCCGAGAGTTGTGAGAAGTTGAGTGGGCAACATTGTTCCCTTTCCTCTCAACAGCACAAGGTGCTTCCTAACGTTTCCCGACCCAGTGGTCACTTGCCCCAAAGAACCTCCTCCAAAATTTCTTCTTCCTGTGTTCCGACTGGGACAGGTTTGGTCAAAGCTGCGGGCGGCCTCTCCAGCCGTCCTCCCCTCTCTCAGCAGTTCTGTCAATCGCGGAGCTATGAGTGAGAGGATGACGCAGGAGAGGACAAAGGAACTAGCACCGTGAGGGACTTCCAGGGCTCAGTGCAGGCCTGCTGAGGTAGCAAACAGGAAAGAGAGCTTCCTCCTCCTGGATGAAAGGCCTGTTTTAGTTACCTAGTGCTGCCATGACAGAAGTACCATAAATGGTTGGCCTCAGCAAACACACTTGTTTTCTCACAGGCTAGAAGTCTGAGTTTGGGATGTGGCTCCCGGGGACGATCTTCTCTCCCTATTGCTCTAGAGCAAGGTCCCTGGTTCTTTAGCTTCTGCTTCCGGGTGCCATGGAGTTAGTTGTCCAGGTGTCTTGGCGTTCATCATACACCCGACACTAGTCACATCTCATGAACATAACACAGATGATAATTTACACATAGGGTTATAACCACAGGCATGAAGGTCAGGGTGGAGAGCATACTTTTGGAGACACACAATCGATTCAAAACTGGGTCCCTGACCCTTAACCTGTATGAGAACCCCACTCGCACAATGGCCAACTTCCAAAAGTGTTCTTTGTCTTCCTCCTGGCCAGGGCATTCTGTTTTCATTAAAGTCTCCTACGGGACATGCCCTAGTCTCGGCAAACCCATGTCCTGCTTTTGACAAATTGACCCGAGGCAGATGATGTGTGAAGTTCTAGACTGTCCATCGCCTTACCACCACGTGGGCTTGGCAACTGCACTGGGCTATTTTAAGTTTTTCTTCCATACAGCGAATGATCAAATATTCCTAGACCTACCTGTAACTAAATATACAAATAAGGACTCTGAAATGTGGCCATCTTTAGGGATTAGAAAATATTCATATCCTAATTTAGAAGATTGTTTTTTGGGCCAATTGAAGTAGCATGCTAAGCAGTCTCCCAGCCTCCGTAACATCCTTTTTGTTTGTTTTTGGTTTTCAAAGGTAATAATACACCAATGCAGTCTTTGGATGGTACAAATAATTAACCAGCTCAGATGCTAACCTAGAAATAGCGGTAAATTTCTACCCAGAGACGTCTTAGAAGAAACGCCTGGGGATCCAGCTCTAAAATATCCATCAATGACAATCTATGGAGCACACTTCTATTCTGATCTGCAAAGGGCTGCCATAAAGCAGAGTCAACGCCACAGGAACTGATAGCAAAGACCTGTTTAGAGCGATCTATACATAAAGTATCATTCCATCTTCAAATTTGATTGTGTAGCTACTATAGCACAGGGTTTCTCAACCTCAACACTCTGGGCTTGTAGGATAATAGTGTGTGTGTGGGCGTGTGTACTTGCTGGGGAATCACCCTGTGTGTTGTGGCATATATCGCAGCATTCCTAGACTCTGTAGATTGGCCTCAGTTTCCCAGACTTATCTGGCCTACCACGACCTTTTCAGAAAGAAAATCCTTTGGTACTCCTCTAGCAATTAAACACTTTTGTAGGCTAGCCTACAATCCAGGATAAAGTACAGGTATCTGATTTCGCAGCCCCTCTACATTTTTCCAGCACTCCTCAGGGGGAAATATCATACCCACTTAGGAAAACACTGGCCTAAGTGCTAGTATGAGGGAAGGGGGTACAAAACAAAATGAAATTTACCATCTTGGACTTGATCAGGTCTCATAGCAATCCTATCCCAAAACTCCAAACTCTATGATTGACATTGAGTCAGTTTTGACCCATAGCTATTGCAGTGGGTTTCTGAGACGGTAAAGATTTGTGAAAGTAGAAAGCTTCATCTTTCCCCCAAGGAGGGCTGATGGTTTTGAACTGCTGACCTGGCAGTTAGCAGACACATGGATAACCTCTAATGATACCAGGACTCCTTAGCACTCCCATAGAACAGATGACATTTGCCCCATGGGGTTTCCAAGGCTGGCAGTCTACGGAAGCAGACTGCCAAGCTTTCTCCCACGGAGCAGCTAGCAGTCCAACGCTTAACTTAGGGTGCCACCAGATGTTAGGAGCACCCCTCAATTTGAAACGACTTAAATGTTTACCAACCAAACCAACCAAACTCAAGGCTCTCCAGCCAGTCTGACTCACAGTGACCTACTGTAGGGTGCAACTAACATTGTGGGTTTCCAGGACGGTCATTCTTTGCCTTGGTAGCAAGACTTGTGTTTCTCCCACAGAGTAGCTGGTGGTTTGAACTGCTGACTTTGTGGTTAGCAGCCCAACATTTAACCCACTACCCAAACCAAACTCACTGCCATCAAGTCGATGTCGACTAATAGTGACTCTACAGACGTTCCCAAATATCCCTTCCAAGGGGAAGCTCACCCTCAGTTAAAAACCCACTCCTGTACTCGTTTCTCTTTCAACCTCCAGTCTCTTGGTATAGACAAGCTAGACACCCAGAGTGCTTGCATTAGTTGAAGCAGCAGCATGGATTGAGCCCTTAGCAGCCCGGCTCCAGTAGAATTGACAAGATGCATAGCGTCTGGGGTTCTGACTTTCTTGTCTGGGAAACCTACTGAAACTGTGGTCAGTCCTCCAAGAATCTGAGATCGGGACTGAACGTGGGAGATTTGTTTATTCCTAGCTCGCAGAAGGAACCCTTCAATGCCAATGTCCCAGAGGTTACATTTTGTAGGCAATTTACAGATTCTTGTAATGTTTATTACAGCCTGGACTGAACTTGAAGGTTATCTTTTAAAGCTAGTTTATTGAACTTGAGCTTCCACTAAAAATAAAATTTATTTATGTATCTATTTATCTTTGTGGTAGAATATGTGAATCGATTAAAGGACTTTTCACTACGGTTCTGAAGGGTTAACTAGTCCTCGTGATGGGTCTCTGAGCATATAGAGGGGGCCCTGGTGTTGCAGTGGTTCCCCACTGGACGGATAATCCCAAGGTCAGCAATTTGAAACTCCCTGTTGCTCCACAGGAGAAAGATGAGGCTTTCTACTTCCATAAAGAGTTGCAGTCTCAGAAGCCCACGGGAGGCAGTTCTACCCTGTCCTAGAGGGTCACTGTGAGTCAGAATTGACTCAATAGCCATGAGTTTGGATTCTGAGAGTGGTGAGTCTTTTTGGGTTAAGCACTGAACGGCTAACCTCAAAGTCAGCAGTTTAAACCAGACTCTGTGAGAGGAAGATGAGGTATTCTGTTGATGTAAAGATTTACGGTCTCACACACCTGAAGGGCAGTTCTACTTTGTCATACAGGGTCACTAAGAGGTGGAATCATAGCATCCGTGACAGCGATTTAGTTTGGTTTCGCCACAAAGAATCTGAATCTCAGAGAGAAGTTATGAGTGGATGTACTGGAATCATAACAGAGCAACTCTTTATTCAATCTTCTGCTTTTTCCTAACACTCTGAAAAGTATGTCAAGTATTGATAATGGACAGTTGTCATGGGACAGTCAAATCGCCTTCAACATACCTGGTGTATTCAGTAGGGAAGACGAAGGCTCTTTAGTTTAAACTACAAGCTTAAAGTGATTTGGGTTTTTGTTTTTTTGATCTCAGACAATTTCCAGATCCCCAGTCTGAAATTATTCAATACTGTACCTATAACTTATTTGCTTACAATTATTTTTTTTAATTTCAGTGGCTAAGTGAAATAAATTTAATTCAAAATCATGTGGCATTGATTTGTTGGGTTGTATTAATCTTGAATAATATTATAATACTAGTAAGGAAAAGTAACATAGGCTGACATTAAAATCTATTTTTCCAAGTTAATGACAGTTTGCACTAAAATCACAATATCATGGCTTATTTTAGTAAATCTCTACCTTATCATCGTTAAGAAAAATGTAATTTTTGTGGACCATAGCCCATTACCCTGTGCAAGAAGCACGAGGTGAGGTTCCTTGCACTTTGACCTTGAAGTGCAAACCCCATGGCAAATTCTTCTAAGTGAACTTTAGTGACTCCGTGATTGGGCTTGTCTTTTTTTGCCTTACGTGAGGATCTAAATCTTTCCCCAATGTTAATTTATTAGAATAATGTTACATGTAAAGAGAAGCCATTTTTAAAAAAGAAGAAAAATGTGTCACAAACCAACTGCTCAGAGAGCTTTATTACTTATCCCTAAAATGTGTCTTTCCCTTGAACATAGACAAGCTTTAGAGCAATGGTCTTTTCAATATTATAGAAAGGAATTCCAACAATGCAGATGTTTTATTAGACACTGCAGTGAGAGGGTATGCACGAAGTGTACCAGCGTTCAAAATGATATAGAACTTTGGACAAAACATAAGTAAAAACCGGGGGCTGGAAAATTTCACCAGCAAATTCACCGTAAAATTTTAGTAATAGGGGTATCTGTCCTTTCCCAGAGTAAATTAAACATTCGTCGTTTATGATGGTTTCACACCGGCTACCAACTGAAAGATTGGCAGTTTGAATCCACCCAGAGGCATTTCTCTAGAAGGTCTGCTGATCTGCTTCCAAAAGTTCCCAGAAAGGAAATTCTGATACACATGGTGTCCCTATGAGTCAGAATCAACTCAATGGCAATGAGAACTGGAAATCTTTGTATACAAACCTATGAATAATTAGTGACATGTGCTAATATTAAAGATTCATTTAGCATTGAACTTGGTCAACAACAGAATTGTAGGCTCTCTCACACAGTGAACGTACAAAAGAATATTTAAACATTTATAGTGATAAACACGCCATCGATGAAGGTTCTTCTTTCCGGTGAGCAGCCGACGGGCTCTATCCAGACCCTGTTTTAAAGGTCCTTTCCTCCTCATTCTAGAATTCATCAAACTTTCCCATAAGCTGTTCACATTTCATTTCCAACTCCAAATTACATGTTCTTCAGCTTTTGAATATGAGGTCAACAATAATTATAAATGCAACTAGCTTTAAGACACCTCAATATCTGAAAAATCTTCCAACAAATGAGTAGGGGAAAATCACTTAGATTTGACAGTTAATCATGTTTGAGTCACATTCTTTGAAGTTCAAAGGTATTAAAACCTTTATCAGTACATTCCTCCATCTGAGATGTTTGTTTTACATGTTCATAAAAAGAAAATACTTCCACAGAGATACAGACAGATACATGTAAACCAGCATTCACTGCAGCTTTACTTACAATAGCCACCACATGGGAACAGCTCGAGTGTCCATCAACAGATGAATGGATAAATAAAATGTGGTATATCCCCACAATGGTACCTTATTTAGCCATACGCAGGAATGAATTTCTGATACTGGTTATAACATCAGTGAACTTTGAAAACATCATGCTAAGCATATAAAGTCAGTCAGGCATATGCTGTATGATCCCAAATGAATACAGATAAAAGTTAATTCATGGACTAGGGGGCTAAGAAAACGGAGAGTGTTGCTTGAAGGGTCCTGAAATTTGTTTTAAGTTGATGAAAAATCTTTGGGAATGGATAGTATTGGTGACTGTTCAATCAGGTACATATAATTAGTGCCACTGAATTTACACTTCAATTTTCAATGTCAAGTTTTTGGCACAATAATTTTTAAAACTATTAACCTCACATTTTAACTTCTCTAAAAAATGCAAAGCTGATTTGAATGGAAATCAAGACCCAGTCTTCTCTGAGTAGGTGAAGCAAGGATACAGAGAGCAACGTGGACCACAACTCACCATCAGTCCCGGACAAGCCACAGAATAAGGGGGAGGACGGCTCACTGCTGGATCCAAGAAGTAACTCATGGCGCTCTGGGGACCTGTGGGAGAGAAACCATACAAGGAGCGCTAGCACGCATACGTTCGGATGAAAACAAAGCGAAGGTTCCAATTTAGAACGATGGGTCTTTCGGGAATCGCTGGAAACCCACAGGGGTCGTTTCATTCACCCTAAAGGCTTGCTGATTAAGAATCAGCTCCATGGCAGTGAGTTTGGTTTTGTCCAGGAATTATCTAGTTTAGCTTTATGGTGTCACAGGGAAGAAAACTAACGCACAGAAAGGTCACGTGACACAAGACACAGGGAGTTGAGGCAGATCCCAGACGAGAGGAGTCCCCTGACTCTGAGTCCAATGCAGGCACTCAATACATAGTTGTGGCATCCAGTTAACGGTCAAAGGAATAAGTAGAACTGTGTGTGTGGGTGGGAGTGGGATATGAATGTAAAACTCCTGAAGAGGCACCTCACTCAGTACCATAAGACACAGACAACCAACAGGAGCCTCGCAGAAGGAACTGAATAGTCATTCATTTTTTTAAAGAGGAGGACTGCTGCGTAATGCTTGTTGCGAGCTGGTGCCGACAGGGAACGTCTGAATGGCTAGAATGCTGGAGGAATGTCCTAGCTCAGGGGGTTTTCCAGCTAGCTGACAGCTATCAGGAGAATCATAGATATCTGTTGATCTAAACACTTTCTAAAATACAGAGTTCACACACTTCCATTAATGTAATACTTTACACCCGAGGGGTCGGGTGGGGGAGGCTGGGGGAGGGCCGGGGAGCTGTTCTTGGATGACTTAAAAGATTACATTCCAAGGTATATTCATTCATCATGGTAGCCAGAGGAAGCCCATCAAATGAAATGAATTGACAGAGTGGCTACAACATTGGACTCAAGCTTAGCAACACCTGTGAGGATAATGCAGGATGGAGTAATGTTTCATTCTGTTGTACATGAGAGTCCTGAAGAGTCAGGGCCAACCTGATGTCACTACGGAACCCCCGAGCTATCACTTGGAGAACAACATTCCTATGAGTTGAGAATAATTTTTAAATTCAACTTGGATATGTCCAGTTCATATTTGTGTATCCTTTCAATTTGAATCCCTTCAGAGGCTCCTCAGAAAAAAAGACTGGCAATCTCCTGTAGGAAAACCAGTCACTGAGAATCCTCCAGCTCACAGTTCATTCAGACTCACAGGGGGTCCCGAGAGTTAGAATCCATTCATTGGTAACTGATTTTTTTTCTTTTCTGCTAAGTTATATCTTATGTTCAATTTACACTTTTGATTCACTACCTTGGTACAAACTGAGAACCAATGGGCATATCTGCTTCACATAAATTTAAATAATATAGTTTATTTGGCTCAACAATACCAAATTACATGAAAAGACTATAATCTACAAAGCCACCAATAAAAATATTCTGAAGAAGTAACTCTAGAACTGTGTTGGTTTATAACTAAAATTTTGCCTTTTATGATGCCTTTTCTCCCAAAATAATATTACATTTTAAAAGCCAATTAACTAAGCTCAGGATCACCAGGATATGTTCAGCAAGATTTTGTTTTCTAGTTTTTCAGGGAATTCTGACTACAGCAAAAGAGGCCCCAGGCAAAACTCCCCGGTGGTAAAGTGGAAGGGGAGGAAAAATGCCCAGGTTCTCTGGACACCTGACTGGAATGGCAACTAACAATAACAACCACGCCCTGCCCAAGGGCAAAGTTGGAAATGTTTCTGTGAGCGGTCATCTGTTTAGTGTTTCTTTCTGAAAGCAGTGAGCTGCTCCCATGTGCCACATGCTGTGCTGGGCCCTTCAAAGCATGAAAGAAAAGGTGCACTGGACCACCCACCCGTCAGGCCATGTGTCCTGGAGATGGTCTCAGTGAGCTCAATGGCCTCTTCCCCTGTAGCCTTCCTTCTGAATTCCTGTTACTTGAAAGAGAAAGGCCTTCTGGGATTGACAGCCACATTCAGCTCAGACGTGGAGGTATTTCGTCTGCTGGCCAGCCAACACTCCTCAAAGCAACACACTTGGGAAAAGGTTCAGTGGAAAAAATGTGTTCTATTTCCAACCGACAGAGCAAGGGAGGAAAGCCCAGGCCTACATGTGGGCCATGTCTTTCGTGAGGCCACGTGTGATATGAATGGCACTTCCCTGGGGCAAGCCATTCGCCCAGGGAGGAACCCAAAAGAGGGAGCTGCCAGGGCCCTCAAGAGCTCTCATCTCAGGAAATAAGTTCAGGGCAGAAACGGGTCGCTGCTTTATTTGGGTTGGGAGAAAGGAGAGAAGAACCCACCCCTTTCCACTTGTAGATTGGGATAGAGTACAGCTGCTGTGGATGGAAACCCTTTTAAAAGAAGCAAAAGGAGTGGTTTTTAATTTTCTTTTGTTATTGTTGGTTTTGGCTTGTTGACCACTGAGAATTCCTTCCTTTAAGACTACTGATCATCGGCAAGATGAATGTATTATCTTGGCATTACATACATTTTTTTACCTAACTACAAAACAACTTAAGATTCACCCCCGAGCCTAGAAACAGCCAGGAGAACTGTCTGGGTACTGAAATTATTTGAATATTTGGCAATGGGAAGAACAAGGTATATTTTTCACAAATGGGATTAGAAAACACAGGAGCAAAACTGATGTGTCAGATATCACTGTGTCCTCCAGCAGGAGGGTGCCACCCTCCCAAGTGGGTCCTCCCACCGTGTCCCACTGCAACCTGGGCATCTGAGCACACTGTTCCTAAGTATGAACTGTCCCACCTACTCCTGCTACACTTCTGCAAGAAATGCCCCCATTCACCTTCCTATACTTCAGGATTAGAGAGACCCCTTCCTCCTGATTTAGATTTATCGCAAAGGTTACCACTTCTGGGACTCCTTCCTGAACCCCTCTTCACCAGCTGTCCCTGGTCTGTGTTCCTGGAACACCCCGTGAGGATTTCTATCACTGTGCTTGTCTTAACAATTGACAGATGTCAGTTTCTGTTTGTCTCTTGCTCCAAATTCTGAGATACTTGGAGGGGGGTCTCATGCCTTGTTCATCTGCTATCCTCAGCACTTAACACAGGCTGTGGACCAAAAAAAATCAGTGAATGAACACATGATACACAAGGCTACGTATGAGGTGAATCAGACTGAAATACATCAGTGAATACATACAACTAATCAGATCCCTTTCTAAGTGACAATTGTTTCATTTTATTTGTCAAAGAAGCTTTCCCCTTCCGACCATGTAAAAGTAGCCACCACTTCTTCCTGGTCAAGAACTAGGTTTCTCACAAAAGGATTTAGCAATCTGTTCTCTTAAAGATTTCCCACCCCAGCCCTCTACCCCACCCCATCCCCATGGAGCCAAGTCTGACTGTAGTGACCCTGCAGAACCGAGTAGAATTGCTCCCATAGTTTCCAAGGCTGCAAACCTTTATGGAAGTAGACTGACACATTTTCCTCCTAGGACACAGCTAGTGGGTTGGAAGTGCCAACCATCCATTAATAGCTGTGAGCATAAGCATAGTGCACCAGGCTCCTCTCATCAAGGACCAAACCCACTGTTGTGAGGTGATCCAATAGGGCAGAGTAGAGCTGGCCGATACGATTAACAAGGCGATAAAATCTTTGTGGAAGAAGAATGACACTCCTCCCTACCGCCCCCGGAGTTGCTAGTAGATTTGAACCACTGACCTTTTGGCTAAAAACCTAATACTTGTCCATTGTGCCACCAGTGCTGAACAGGACTCCTTTCGTTAGGACAACTTCCATAAAGCTCACAGTCTAAGGTAGGGCATTCTACTCTGTTCTGTAAGGTCCCTATGAGTCAGAATGGTCTGCACAGCACACAATCCTTCCTATCCATCTTCACTATCATCGGTACGCCCAAGTCGAATATTGTGGCCACTGTGTATCTGAGGGTCTCCCAGTCTTCCAACATTATATCAGACAACATTCTGATTTGATCTATAAGGTTTTCATTAGCTGACTTTTGGAAATAGATCATCAGACTTCCTTCGAAGTCTGTGCTTAAGCAGGAAATTTCACAAAAGATCACATTTAACACTCAGGTCTACTCCAGTGTCATAGTCGATGATCCATAGAACCTGGAGGAGAAAAAAGAACAAGTTGGAAAGATGAGATGAAGTCTTTACTTGACAGCAATGGCTGTGGAATAGGAGATTCTTGAGCAAGTTGAACACAAAGAGCTGTGAGTCTATAAATATCAGCTCTCACTCAATGGTTGCTGCCAAAGAAATCAGAAAGATTACAGAATCTTAAATAATGACTGCTTGACTCATGGTGTGTGGAGTATGTCATATATAATCTAGAATTAGATATGTCTAGCTTTTCAGGAGTCTTGAATAAAAACTGGGAGATACCATACATGGAAATATATACTGAATGAGCCGCTAATAATGAGCCCTTTAAAAATGGAATTAAAGGGCACCAGCTGTCTTAAATCTCTCAAACCCAGTAAGCAACTTTTGGACTGTGTCTGATTGTAATGCTCATGGTGGAGCTTCATTTGTTTTATTGCCCGAGTTGTAAGGTTCAAATTCCTAAGTATAATGCTAAATAGCTTGCTGGCATTCTCATGGAAAGAAAAACTTTGTAAATTCAATGAATTTTGAACTAGAGGAAAATTAATTAAGACAGCTCATTTTTCATTTGAATAAACTGAGCCCAAAGAGGTTAAGTGTTCGATAGAGTGGTAAAGAGCTCTGGCCCCGGAGACTCCGGGTTAGTTTCCGGGAGCTGCTCACTGCAATAATGGCCCTGGGCAAAGTTCTTCATCTCCCAAAGCCATAGTTGCCTCAGCTGTAAAATGGAGATAATAATTCCAACCCTTTAGAATATTGGGGAGGATTATCTCAAATTAAAATACTCAGTAGGGTGCCTGCCACAAGGTTAAATGGTCAATAAATAATCATTATTATTGCTATTTTGCTTCAGTGCCTGACAATCAGGAAGCATTGGCCTTTAGTAATAATAGAGATCTTAGTTAATTGTTGTTAACTATCAGAGTTAAAACCTAGCTGTTCTGAATCTTTCATTTCTTTTTCTTAGGCTTTGCATTTAAGTCATTAATAAGAGGGTTACTAAGAGGGGCAGATACCAAGGGCTCAAATAGAAAGTAAATGTTTAGAAAATGATGATGGCAACATATGTACAAATGTGCTTGATACAACTGATGGATAGATTGTTATACGAGCTGTAAGAGCCCCCAGTAAGATGATCTTTAAAAAATAAATGAAAATAACTGTTAAAAAAAGGGGGGGTACTTTCACAATAATCATAAGTGGAGTCGCATTAGTCACTAATTTCACAGGAGAAAAGAACTACAGCTCCGGTTGAATTGCTGAATGCGCATTGTTCCAGCTAAAACTGAGATGCAATCATTTCTCTTAACGTAGGCAACAAGCTGATTGAAAGGCAGCAGAGCACAAAAGAAGTCCTGCAGCTTACTAAGAGAAATCAACATCTGATATAAATGTCAACTTTTCTTTTTAGTAACATTTAGCAACTAGATATAGACATAACTAAATAGTAAACTGCTGTAGAATACACAGCACTTTTTTTTGGTTCGTCTTTTGGGTTAGTTTCTTTGTTTTTGTTTCCTTTTGAGCAGAGCCACCCAAAGGACAGTGTGCATATGAATCAGCTTGAGATCATATTACAAAGCAGAGTTCAATTCCCTGCCTCTGAAGTGAGCCCTGGGATTCTGCAGCCTGACAGGTTCCCAAGTGTTGCCTGTAGGACAGAAGCTGCTGGTCAGAGGACCACGTTTTGAGTAATAAGGCAGGGTCTGGAGACTAACACAGATTCACAAGTAATTATCACAAGGCAGGTAAGTTTAGGGGGCAGAGCCCACCAGAGAACATGTAGCAAAAGCGAGAAGACATCTAGGCCACGCACTGAAGAGCAATTTGGCCGTCATCTGTGCTCCATGGCAATACAGACCAGAAGGAAAGGGGTAACCAAGGCCTTCCCACTGCTCAGCCATGCGCTAGATAATAATCACAGCCACCAGGATTCCTTGCAGTTCCTAAGAAGTCATGTTTTTGCCATGTTGCCACCTTTTAATTTTATTTTAATTGTGGAATATCACATACCTGGGGGAAAGTGGGTAAACCAGTTTTGTAGATAGTCCAATTCATTTTTAGAAAGTAAATACCTGGGTCTCCACCACCCAGGTCAAGAAACAGAACACCGGCTACATGCCGGAAAGCTCCCCCCTTGCCCATCACCACACTCAATTTTAGAATATTTTCTTCTTTCTTGTACTCATCTTTCATTAGCTCCCCATCTCCCCCAACTTCCCCTGCCATCCCTTCAGGAAACCCTTAATTTAGCTACTGTCTTCATAGATTTACTTATTTGGATTTCATAGAGAGAATAAGGCCTCAAAACTAAAAACAATGACGAATCATTTCATTTATTTTCAGTATTTGCGGATGCTTTTTTGAGGGGGGTTGTAGATTAGCCAATGGTTTATCAATTTTGTTGATCTTCTCAAAGAATCAAGTTCTTGTCTTGTTGATGTGTTTCTATCATTTTGCTGTTTTCTCATTCACTCATTTCTGTCCCAATCTTTGTTATTTAATTTCTTCTGCTCTCATTTGTCTGTTTTTGTAGTTGCTGTAGGTGTGAGTTAAGGTGATCTTGGTTCTTTCTTGGTGTGCATACTTATTGCTATAAATTGCCCTCTGAGTCTTGCTTTTGCTGTGTCCTAAATGTTTGGTATATTATATTTTCATTCTCATTTGTTTCAAGGAATTCTTAAATTCATTCATTATCTCTTCATTTATCAAGTGGTTTTTAATTAAGGGTTTTTTTTCTTCCTAATCTTCTTATTATTGATTTCTAATTTTACAGCATTGTGATTTGAAAAGTTGGTTTGCAATATCTCAGTATTTTTAAATGTATTGATGCGTACACTGGAGTGCATTCTATGTGCACAGGAAAGAAATATATACTGTGCTTCTGTGGGTCGAAAAAATGTGTGTCTAGGAGATAAAGTTGATTGATGGTAGTATTGACTATTTGTCTCCTAAGCTCTGTGCGAATTTGATGAATGTATTTTCAGGGCCTTTCATTGGATGTTGTGTCAGTTCAGACTCATAGCAAAGGAACAAAACTTCACTCAGTCTTGCACTAGGCTCACAATCATTATGTATGAACCCATTGTTCAATCCCTCTCATCAAGGGCCTTCCTCTTTTTCGCTGCTACTCCACTCTGATTCACCGAGCTTTATGTCCTTCACCAAGGACTGGTGTCTCCTATAACATGTTCAAAATACTTCAGACGTCCAAAGTAATTAAGAAGACTTGCCACCCTTTCCTCTAAGGAGCATTCTGGTTGTACTTCTTTCAAGACAGATGTTTGTCCTTTTGGCAGTCTATGGTACTTTTAATATTCTTTTCCCACGACATAGTTCAAAGACATCAATTTTTCTTTGGTATTCACTATTCAGTGGGCAACCTTCACATGGATAGGGGGTGATTGAAAGCAACATGATTTGGGTCAGGTGTATCTTAGTTCTCAAAGAAACATCCATAGTTTTCAACACTTTAAAAATATCTTGTGCAGGTTTACCCAGTGAAGTATGTCCTTTGATATCTTGACTACTGCTTCTATGAGTACTGATTGTGGATTGAAGAAAGACAAAATCCTTTAACACCTTAAATCGTTCTTTTTTTAAAAAATCATTTTAGCGGGGTGCCTACAACTTTTATCACAATCCATCCATCCATTGTGTCAGTACATTTGTTGCCATTATCATTTTCAAAACATTTTTTTCTACTTGAGCCCTTGGTATCAGCTTCTCATCACCTCCCCATCCTCCCTCCCTTATGAACCCTTCATAATTTATAAATTATTATTACTTTTTCATGCCTTACACTGACCGATGTCACCCTTTACCTACTTTTCTGTTGTCCATCCCCCTGAGAGGGGCTTATATGTAGATCACCTTACCCTTACTCTCTTGGTATGTCTACTCTCAATATTGGTCCTGAGGGGTTTATCTGTCCTGGATTCCCTGTATTTCAGCTCTTAGCTATACCCATGTACATGCTCTGGTCTAACCATAACTGTAAGGTAGAATTGGGGCTCATGATGGGGAGGAAGCATTAAAGAACTAGAGGAAAGTTGTATGTTTCACCAGTGCTATACTGCACTGACTGGCTGGTCTCCTCCCTGTAACCCTTCTGTAAGGGGATGTCCAGTTGCCTACAGATGGGCTTTGGGTCTTAACTTCACATTCTTCCTCATCCACAATGAAATTTTTTTTTTTGTTTTGGGTCTTTGATGCCTGATACCTGAGCCTATCAACACCTCGTGATCACACAGGCTGGTGTGCTTCTTCCATGTGTGCTTTGTTGCTTTTCAGCTAGATGGCTGCTTGTTTATCCTTAAGCCTTTAAGACCCAAGATGTCATATCTTTTGATAGATGGGCACCATCAGCTTTCTTCACCACATTTGTTATGCACCCATTTTGTCTTCAGCAATCGTGTAGGGAAGGTGAGGATCATGGAATGCCAGATCATTAGCACAAAGTGTTCTTGCATTAAGGGAGTACTTGAGTAGAGGCCCAATGTCCATCTGCTACCTTAATACTAAACCTATATATATGTACATTGATCTATTTTCCCGTTGTTATATATATATTTACATATGTACATGCCTGTATTTGGACCTCTATGAATGTCCTTTGCCTCCTAGTTCTTTCCTCCACTTCCTTTTATTTTCCTCTTGTCCCACTATCATGCTCAATCTTCATTTGGGTTTCAGTAATTCTTCTGGGTCGCATTGCCCTTAATCAAGCCCTATCAGGCCTCCTACACCCTCCTCGCCATCAATTTTGGATCACTTGTTGTTCCCTTGTTCCTGGGTTTGTTAACACCCACTTCCTTTTCCCCACCTCCTCCTCTCCCATGTCCCCCCGGAACCGTCGATCTGTTGTTTTCTCCTCCAGATTGTTTATCCCACCTATCTTATTCAGATAGACAACAATATGCACAAAAACAAGACAGAGCAAAACATAGCAATAAAAGAAAGCAAAACAACAGCAACAACAAAAAGAAAAAGCCTGTAAATAGTTCCAGGTCTGTTTGTTGACCTTAGGAGTGTCTTCTGGTTGAGTCTGATGTGATGCCAAGCCCTGGCCCCAAAGTCTAGTTTTGGTATTCCTTGGGGACTTCATTGCTCTGTTCTCCTTGCTATTCTGTTGTACGCCCTTAGTGTTTCGCCCTGGTAAGGTGGGATCTGATCGGGCACCATTCCTATACTGTGCCTCCAGTGTTGTCCCCTGTAGTGCTATGGGTCAGTGAGTGACATCGTTTCTTGTAGTGGGGCCATCCCTATGGTCCTCTGTGCATTGGCTACTCAGCAAAAATATCGTCCTTAGGGCTTGGTAGACCAGGATGTAATCCACTCTCTCTCCCTCCCCCTTCATTTACTTCCATGTGCTCTAACCAGACATGTCTTTCTCCCTGAGCTGCAGCTTCAATGCTGTCTCTGAAGTGAATTCTTCTGGGGGGAGGGGGCTGTCCATATAGTTGGGATTGGAGCTGGCCCCTGAGACCTCTCTACTGGTTCCCTGTTTCATGCCGGTGTGCTGCATTTATGTCTTGGAGCAGAGGGCTGAAGTCTGGTCCTTCTTTCCCTGTGGAGATATGAATAACACCCTCCCCTTGGGTGGGTCAGTGCCCTGTTCCCCCACTACCCATGTCTTTTTAATCAACTTCAATCTTTTCTCCATTTATCATGATGTTGCTTATTGGTCCAGTTGGGAGGGTTTTGGTCTTCTTTATATTGAGTTATAATTCATACTGAAGGCTGCAATCTTTGACCTTCATCAGCCAGTGCTTCAAATCCTCCACCCTTTCACCAAGCAAGATTGCACCATTTGCATATCATAGGCTGTCAATAATCCTCCCTCCAGTCCTGCTACTGCAGTCTTCTCGGTGTCATTGAGCTTCTCTGATGGCGTGCTCATCACCCAGACTGAGGAAGTATGGTGAAAGCATGCAACCTCGATGCACATCTTTTCCGGTTGTCTGTCCAAAGAACACCCTTCAGTATTGTTTTTTAAGGTGGGTGATTTCTTTTGCTTCATTTGTTTTTACAAATTCTTTTAGTTTTTTCCTTGTTTGAAAATGCTCTTATTTCTCTCCTGTATTTCCTCCTTTGTTTCCATGTAAAAATCTGAACTTATTTTTAATTGGTTTACTTTTCTAGGTGATTTTTCTTTTTTCCCAAGTTGCTCTCAGGAGGTTTTCTTTTTCTTTGATGCCAAAAAGCTTGACTGTGGTGTGTCACGATGATTTGGGGGATTTATTCTATTTGGGGCTATTTTGGCTGCTCAAATGTTTTTTTTTCATACTGTCATGATGCCACAGAATTTTTCTTCCAGCATTTCTTGTACTGTTTTTTCCCTGCCTTTTTTCTTTCATTCTGTTATAGAATGTTTATCAAATATAAGTCGTTCCATTTGATAATGTTACAAATTTCAGATTTTCTTTGTTTTTAATTTTTTTACATTGTTCTTGTAGTTTGATCTTCAGAGATTTATCTTCAAGTTCATTAATTCAGGGTTTCCATTGCTCCAGTTTTACTCTTTGTTCTTTCAGGGTGCTACATAGTTCTAATCTTATTGTTTGTCTTCCGGGCTTCTATTTGGAGTTGATTAATTATTTCTAAGTCTTCATTTGTTTTGTTACATGGGGCTTGTAGTACACTCCTAAGTTGTTGTTCTTTTTCCTGTAGATTTGTCAAATTTCTGCTCCATCAGTGTAAAGGAGTTGAGTATCATTCTTCTGAACTGCTCATGGGTAGGCCCAATCACTGTCCTTGCTTCGGGAAATATCCAGGGTCTGTGTTTGTGTATTGGCCACTCATTTGTGCCACTTTGTCTTGTTTCCTTGTGTGCACTGAGATTGCCTATTTTTCCTGAGGCATGATGCTGTTTTGACATTTGTCTCTGTTTGTTGATCAAGTTTTATTAGAGTGATATGTACAAATGTGCTTGATTGATGTATGGATGATTAAAATAACTGTAAGAGCCCCCAATAAAATGATTTATTAAAAAAAGAAGCAATCACTGTGTAAGACACCCGCTCCTCAAAAAAGTTCTATTCGAGTGGATAATAAATTCTGTTCATTAGTTATAGCTATTAAAGGTTCGAGAGTGGCTAGAGGTTGATGCAGGGATTGATGACAAACAAAATGTGGTTCATATTAGTAAATATCAACATCCTAGACCCTAGGCCAGTTTGTGTGGTTGTCAGAGTGTGAAGCCCACGATCAAACCACTTATCATGAAGGGAGTGAAAGGACCATGTCCAAGAACCTCAGCTCACTTACCACAAACCATCTTTGCTGGAGCTGAATGTAGGAACAGGATGCAGTATCAAGTTAAAACATCCCTCAATGACAGGGATCTTTCAACCCCAAGGTTGTGAAGAGTTAATGAACTTCAGATTCTCTTAAGCTAATTTCCCACACATGGGTTCAATCGAGTGTCTCGTCCCCTGATGTAGGCTTGCCTTCCCACTGTCCTCTGTCAGACTGTGCTGATTATCAGGGCCCTAGTTAGAGTGGGGAACAAGGGATCAGCTCACCGCCTCTTCTCCCAGTGGACAAGAGCAGTAGAGGTGTAAGTTGAACAGTGGAGTCTCGTCATGTCCACAGAGAATCCATAGTATTTTGGGGGCTCCTTGCATGAACTTGCTCCCCCTGAACTGCCATACTATGTCTAGTTCAACAGAATTCTCCCCGAGAAGATAACTCAGGTTTTTTATTCTTCTCCACTTTTTTGAGATTTTTATTTGGAGAGGATCATTACAGAGCATTTGCTACATGACCATGTTTCTCCCAAATCAATCAATAATTTAGTTTCTTAAATAAAAAATTTGAATTGTTTCTTTCCTCATAGACTGGATTATTTTGTACTAATAATCACCCAAGTCAACAAAAAGATGATTTAAAATGGTGATTTGTATTATGGTTTTACAATTTTTTAGACTCAAGCCTTTTGGAAACTCAACCTTTTATGCAATTGAAATTATGTCAAAGTAAAAATTTGTTAAGTTAAAAACAAAAACAACAACCCCCCCCAGAAGCATAATATTTTTCTGCCTTAGGAAAGTTACATACTATATATAGGAACTTCTACATATTATACTTATATACTACATATATGCAGTTGTATGTCAATTCTAACTCATATGGACTCTAGTAAGTCTATTTTCCTGTTATTCATTATAAAAGTTTGCTGCTATATGCTCTCTCTATTAAGTCATACCAAAACTGTGCCATCTGCAGTTCTTGACACAGCAAGATGGCATGTTTAACCAGAACGCCAAATGTACTCTCTATCTTGAGGGAAAATCAGTGATCACAAACATCCTTCTCTTACTGCCATGAATACAATTTTACCCACCTGAGCTTCCCAATCACTCATAGACTGTACCACACTATTCAAACAGTGTATTATGGTATCATTTATGCATAATCTCTTTTTAGGTAAAATCTTTTTTTTAAAACATTTTATTGAGGGTTCTTACAACAATCCATACATGAGTTGTATCAGGCACATTTGTATATATGTTGTCATCATTTTCATTTTCTAGACATTTATTTTCTATTGAGCTCTTGGTGTCAGCCCTAACCCCCACGGCCCCTTGATAAGTTATAAATTATTATCATTTGCATATCTTACGTGTAAAATCTTGACCCTCACGCTCAACTGTAATGTTTCCAAAGGTAAAATTGACACATTGCTTCTCCAGTAACCAACGTGAGTGGCCTTGCACAAAGCTCAACACAGAGTTGAAGCGGAGTTGATACTCATACCCTGAAGAATTGGGGAGCAGACTTGCTCACCCAGCAAACAACGTCTCCCAGCCTTTGTCCGAGGTGTACCGTCCTAACCATGAATTGCAAAAGTGCAGGTTCCCCTTTAGGAAAATAAGCTAATCACATCTGAAGTCTAAGCAACAAACCTAGCTGGAATGTTTCAAAGTACCTCCAAGAGCCTTAGGCTTCTCTAAGATGCAAGTCAGTCCACAAACTCCAGGACTCACACGATATTACTTCTAGCCTGGGTCCCTCAGGTCACTAGGTAATAAGCATATTACTAAGTTTTAGAGTCTTGTCTGCTGAAGAGAAGCGCAGTGCCCTGCTGGATGACTTCATTGCACATTAAATGAAATAGAAACAAAACAAAACTCAAACTCACTGCCATCGAGTCTGTTCTGACGCAGAGCCACCCTCTTGGGTAGGGTAGAAAACCCAAGACTGTAACTCTTTATGGGAGTAGAAAGCCTGGTTGTCTGGGGGGTGCGAGCTGCTGGCCGTGTGGCTATCAGTCCAACATGTTAACCATTGCAACCAACAAACTCACTGCTGTCAAGTCCAGACCTACTCCTAGTACCCCTCTTTAAAAGAGAAAATAAAAGAAAGAGACCCAACATTTCAATGCCATCTAGTTAATGCCGGCTCACAGTGACCCCTGTACATGTCTGAGACTGAAACTGTTTGCGGGGATAGAAAGCCCAGTCTTTCTTCTGTGGAGCTGCTGTTGATTTCCAACTCCCAGCCCTGTGGATCGGAGCCCAGTGCATCCCACTGCAGCAGCAGGGCTCCTATGGGAGTAGAAAGCCCCGCCATTCTCCCAAGAAGCTGGTGTTTCAAAGTGCTGACCCTGCAGGTTTCAGCCCAACGCGTAACCACTACACCACCAGGTCTCTTCAGCGAGCCTCTAGGGCACAGGGCAGAACTGCCTCTGTGAGCCTCCAAGAAGGCAACCTCTTACAAGAGAAAGCTGAGTCTTTCTCCTTCGGAGTAGCTAGTAGTTTCAAACTGCGGACCTTGTGGTTTACAGCCCAACTTTAACCACTACAACACCAGGGTGCTTGGTATAATTTAGTCCTTGCAAAGGTATTGGCACATTCTAAATGCTAAGTACATATCTAGGGTCATTATCCTTCCTTACATGAAATAAGGAGCCCTTGTGGCACAGTGGTTTAAGTGTTATACTGTTAACCACAAGGTTGGAAGTTCAAACCCACCACCTAGAGACCACCCAGGAGAAAGATGAGGCTTTCTGTTTCCACCACGATTTACAGCCTCGGAAACCCTGTGGAGCAGCTCTACTCTGTCCTATAAGGTCACTATGAGTTGGGATCAGCTGGACAGCAATGGCTTATCTTGATTTAAAAGCTGAGTTCTCTACTGTTCCTTCAGTAGGGCAGGGACAAGGGAGGTTAGGAGGTATAATTTTTTTTTAATGGGTCATGTTTTCCATCTAAATTTCCCCAGAATTGAAGAAGCTCAGTTTTGCCTCAACTGTCCTCTGAGATAAGCCATGAAATTGCTACAGGTCACATTTATGTACAAAATGTGTCAAATAGTACAGCTAAAAATCACGTAAACTTTTATTTAGCAAAAACATCACAATATGGAGGTATTATTTCTCAACATATCCTCCTTCAAGGTCTATAGCTGTGAAGGTGGTGCTTCCCACCCTAAAGGAGCTCTGGTCTCAGTGACAGGGAAGTGTCGGACCACTAACTACAAACGCGCCAGCTGCTCTGCAGATACAAATGTGAGCTATCCACTCCCATAGAGATGCGCAGCCTCAGAAACCCTGTACAGCAGTAACTATGAGTCAGAACCAACTTGATGGCAGTTGGAGTTTGGTTTGGAACGGTTTCCTAAACAAATCCTACACTGTTTTATTTGGGAGGTGGTAGTGGGGTGGGCAGAGGAGGCAGTTTTGACACCCCTGAGAGACTCACTTTGTGTTTATATTAAATGTTCTTTGATTTTGGAGAACACAATGAAAGATGAAAGGGCACGATCAGGACTGTACAAGGGTGAGATAGGTTCCCCTGACATGCTCTTGGTATGGCTTTTGTCACACTGGAAGAATGAACAGGTGCACTCTCATGATGGGGAACAAGCCTCTCTGGCTTCACCAACACAGTGTTCTATTTTCTTTGTTCATAATAATTGCCCTCCCCCCCAGGATGATCCCATGTCCTTTGAGAACATCTTTTAAGATTGTGCTTTGGATAGTCCAGTAAACGGTTGCCATAACCTTCCTCAACTGGCCTCTGGGCCTTGGACTGAGCTGGCCCGCGTACTGCCGCAGAACCACCGTTTTGACCAGGCCTATTTGAAGGCCCCTCCCAAGACTAAGACCAGTGTGATACTGAGAGAACGCCCCTGCATCCATCCACAGATTGCAGGGGCGTGCTTAGCAAGCACACTGTGTTTGCAATAAGTTCCATGTGAACTAACGCTCTAGTAGCAATTCCTTTTTGTCTTACCCTGTGTTTCACGCAAGTACAATATATGTTTCAATTTCTTATTAAGACAAAAAATTGAAAGAGCAAGAAATCGGAGATTTCCCCAGTTTATGGGATGCACTGATTTCTTTGTTTGAAATAAAGAATTGGGAATTAGAGTGGGTAATTAGAACATAACAGTGTGCTGGGGAAAACATATCTGTTTCCTGATAGATAAAATGATCAAATCTGTTCACCAATCAATAAAAGCCTTGGCTAATATGCCAGGACTTTGAGGCCCCAAGTGCAGTCAAGGTTTCGGCAATCTTGTGGGACATTTTTGTGTTCCTTTTAAGTGTTAATATGCCAATTACTGGTTTCCTTGGCATCTGTGTGCCTTCTACTTCATCCTCCCTTAGGCACCAGCACCCCCACACTACAATCCTTACACCGTTCCTTAGACTATCCCTTGATCTTGTTGGGACTTCTGTTTCTCACAGCTCTCTTCAATTTTCTATTTGCTTGTCTTGTTGACATACTGGACACACGGGATTATTAACATTTTAGCGATTCAGAGAAGGAGAGATACAAGCACATCAAGCAACTTTTTCTCCATTAGTGAGTTAACCTCTAATAGAAGTCAAGTGCACACCCATGTCTCCTGACTTCAGACCCAACGCTAGTCTTACTTGCCATTGAGCTCCATTACAATCCCCGGGAGGCACTGGCTTTGATCCATGCACTCTACCAGCTCTTCAAGGTCACATGCCACCAGCTACCGAGGGACAGACAACCCTTGTAATGTTCAACCTCACCACGCTGCTCTTTTCATGAGCCACTTGGCACCTCTGCCAACCAACACCTGAGCAAATACGGACTCTGTAATGCAAAGATGCCCCCTCTGTAGGAGCAGGGTCTTGGCTCCCCACATCCTCAGCAGCAGAACCAGGACGGAAGAGGCTTCATTGTTTGCAATTTCACTACTGAGTTGGCAAAGATGGAAGTTGCTGGTTTACAATCAGAAGCAGCATGCTTCTTCAAATATGAATATTAACAACTACAATACTGAACACATGAAGATACCCTTTCATCTTCAAAGCAATTTGCAGACATTAACTCATTTGCTCTCCCTCCCCTCCACTCAAGAACAGCAGGTAAATATGAGCTTCTCCATGACCCAGCAACCCCCGGTATGTGAGAAGCAAAAGGATTCTCTCTTTAGATGAAGAGGAGGCGATGTAATACACAATCATAACTGATGGAGCTGTTGACTGCTGATAATTGCACAAATCAAATGGAGCGACCAGAGCTATTTTAAAACTGTATTTCCTGGTGTTTAACAAATAGTTCTCTTTTCAGTTGCATGGCACGGATATAAAATAAGTGGGAAAAGGCTTCAAGGTCATTTTTAAAAACCCACATTAAAAAATGCCTCACAAAGTAATAAGGAAAATCTGCCATCGGTGCTCACACACATAAAATGATGGTTTAATAATATAATAGCAGAGGAACTTTAGCAATATCCGTGTTAAGCCACATAAAACATGAAATTGTCAGATAGAAAATACCAGAATTGTCATCCTCAACTCCTGCACAGTAGTGTTCCCCAGAGTGGTTGGTGGTTTCAAACTGCTGACCTCCAGGTTAGCAGCTGAAAATGTCACCCAATATACCACCAAGCCTTCTCTGCAGCCCCAATCACTCTTAAATCCTTGAAGAACTTTGAGACAGGGAAAATCACCATAAGGGCAAATTGGCCGGCAAGACACAAACTTTTAGCAATTTCCTCTGCATAAAAGTGATTTCTTAAGTTCCTAGGCAAAAATGCAAAACAATAGTCTTCCTAGGAGTAAAACAGGGGGAAAGAAAGACATTTCACTCTTGTATTTATTTCTTTAGAAGTGCTTGCTCCAAGAGACCAAAGGGGAAAAAAGTAGAGTTTCTGACAAGTATTTTGCGAGTAGCTACACAAAGCAGGATTTTGATTTTTATCAAGAAAAATTACTATTATTCTTAGTTTACTCTAAAAAGGCTAAGGAGTGTTTTTGAAAATTATTAAATAAATAACTGAATAGGAAAGAGCAAGCTATGGAACGAGAAACAGAAACCTGGATTGCATATTCTGAAAATCCCTTCAATTTACCCTTCACTTTCACAGAATACAAAAACCGAAAATGGACTTAGAAGTTTAAGGCAGAAATTCACGGCTCACTTACTACTTCGCGGGAGAGAGGACAGCAGTCTAAGTCCTGCGTCGCCTTCAAGGACTGTGGTCTTTTGCAATTACCTGCGGGAATCTAGGCTCCCGGGCGAAAGAGGATGCGGAGACCATAATGTTTGTAATAGAGCCGCCGCCTCAAATTTGGGGGTGTGGTCAAGCCAAGGAAAGCTGAGAGGGGAAAAAAGCGTCTTCCGCCTGTCCCATTGGCGCTGCTGTCAAGAAGGAAACGCGAATTATGTCGTTTCTGGTTCTGGTAACTCGGACCAAGTCCCACCTTATCTTTTAGTCCTTAAAGTGTGTCTTAAAAAACAGAACTCAATCTTGGAGCGTGAAGGAGAGGGAAAACGAGAGAAATGAGAAAAACAAGCCGGCTCCTTTAACACTGTGTCTCATCGTTCACTGTGGCATTAAGTTACCTTTCTTCTTTTAAAAAAATCATTTTTATTAGGGGCTCATACAACTCTAATCACATTCCATTCATACATCAATTGGGTAAAGCACATTTGTACATTCATTGCCCTCATCATTCTCCAAACATTTGCTTTCCACCTAAGCCCTTGGCATCAGCTCCTCATTTTTACCCTCCCTCCCCACACTCCCCTCCCTCGTGAACCCTTGATAATTTATAAATTATTATTTTGTCATATCTTTCCTTGTCCTATATCTCCCCTCACCCACTCTTCTGTTGCCCGATCCCCAGGGAGTAGGTCACATGTAGATCCTTGTAATCGGTTCCCCCTTTCCAACCCACCCTCCCTCTGCCCTCCCAGTATCACCACTCACACCACTGGTCCTGAAGGGTTCATCGGCCCTGGATTCCCTGTGTTTCCAGTTCCTATCTGTACCAGTGTACATCCTCTGGTCTAGCCAGATTTGTAAGGTTGAATTGGGATCATGATAGTGGGGAGGGGAGGAAGCATTTAGGAACTAGAGGAAAATTGTATGTTTCATCGTTGCTACGTAACACCCTGACTAGCTCATCTCCTCCCCAAGACCCTTCTGTAAGGGGATGTCCAGTGGCCTACAAATGGGCTGTGGGTCTCCACTCTGCACTCCCCCCCTCATTCACGATGATATGATTTTTTTATTCTGATGATGCCTGATTAGGTTACCTTTCTATTGAATGTGTGAATACTGTGCTTTATGTACCTCTCCATTCAGTGGTACCCACACAGGGTAGGCTAGGTTGAGGAAGAGAGGACTGGATGGAGGTGGTCAAGGAGAGGTCTCATCAAGCCAGCAAGTTGTCCAGCTGTTCAAACGTTTTGTTTGTCTCTATTGACCTGATATTGGTAGTGTTTTAAAAAAATAAGGTAGTCCTGTAGAACAGTGCGGACTGACTAGTGAGCCGGAATTTTTGAAATGCAAAGCAGACTAAACTTTTCTTATGTATTTAGTTGTAAGTAGTCTTTAGGATGGATTTTTCTTTTTTTATTATTTAATAAATCTTTTTATTGGGGCTCATACAACTCTTATCACAATCCATACATACATCAATTGAGTAAAGCACCCTTATATATTCATTGCCCTCGTCATTCTCAAAATTCGCCTTCCACTTGGGTCCCTGCAATCAGCTTGTTCTTATAGTGGCCCGGATTCAGGCAAAGACCCTGGCAAAGACCGAAAGGGCAGAGATACCTGTTCTCCAGTAGGAGGAAACCGTACTACTTGCCAGTATTCTAAGTGGAAATAGCGCAGCATCATTCATTCTCACAGTCAGGACCGGCGTCAGGATGTTGCAGTGTACTCTCATCTCTGTGAATAATGCTATTTGATTTTAGATGTTTTTATTTGAAAAGTTAGTATTTGGCTGCCTAGCATAAGAATATTATCCGATCTTCGACAAGTAATAAATGGGAGTTGCAATCTGTCATGATTGCCTCCTTTCCCCTCTTTAACAAAGACACAAAAGCTTGACTTTCAAAGTTCACGAAAATCTAATAAATGCGATTCAGAGCAATATCACTATCAGCGTTCACTACATAAAACTATGCCGTTCCAATGGCGTCGTAACTAAAGCACGGGTTTATGGCCTAGTTGTTTACCTTGACAAATGGAGTTTTCTTGGTAGAAAGGAAGAGACAGTGCTGTTTGTTCAGTTCCTTTCCATAAACACCCATGTCAGGCACTGTGACGGTTCACATGAATCAGTCATCTCAATCGAGTGTAGTGTGTGCGATGAGAGGCGCCTGTGGAGAAGGGACTGCAGCAATGCCTGCTGTCCTGGAGACGGCGAGTGCCAGCACGGTGCCCCAGCTCAAGAGTCATAGGCCTTGAGGCAATCACAGGTCATTGCAACAGTGCGCATTAAGTCTGCAGGAGAGTTGAAAAAAAATGATATAGACTTAACTTTTTGCCTTGTAAGGGTGCACGGGGTGATGTGGAATCTGGGTAGAATTTACCTAGACAGTACCCCCACCTCGGGTCTTGTAGTTCCCGTCACTGTCATGAGCTGGCATGGTTTGAAAGAACCTAAACTAGGGATCTGAACGGCGCCTAATAAGCCACCGCGGCCACCAGTCGCCCAGGGAAATGCCTGGAGGAAAAAAAGCTTGTTTCAATTGCTACCTTCAGAAACACAGTATTTGGGCATGGATCCCTTTCTCATCCATGTGGGTTCTATGTGGATCCAGAGTATGCTCCAGGAGTTGCCAAAGGGGCCGGATCCACAGAGGGAGCGCAGGATCGGGGACTAGAGAACCTGGCTCTGCGTCTCTCCTCAACAGCATGATCGCTTCGGATCTGGAGGAAGTCACACTGTGTCTCCTCAAGTACCACGAAGGGGAGAATGCCCGCCCGCTTGCCACCGGTGCGCGTGCTAAACCTCGTCACCTAAGAAGGCAACCCTGGGGACACTTTTCCAAGCTCTGCAATATTGAGCTCAGTGTAGAAGGATGTCAGTTGAGATGACAGAATATCTTAGGATACTCAATAAAATTTTAAAAAAATCAGAAATTAGTGATCCAGGGACCAAGCGTATCCTTCCGTCCCATGTAAAGAGTTATGGTAAGGGGGTTCCTCACATCTCCTTCGGAGTATGTCCATACCCTAGCGACAGGACAGTGCTTTCAGTGCAGCTTAGTTGCCATGGGAATCGGGCCTGAATGAGTTTCTGGAATAATTGCTGCTGCTGCTATAAACTTTCATCAAGTCGGCCCTCCACCCCCATCTCAACCCGGCCCTGAGTGACTCACACTGCTAGAGGGTACAACTGCTCCACTGGATTCTCTTAGCTGTCACTTTAATAGAGCAGTTTGCCAGGCCTTACTTCCATGGAGTTTCTGGGTGGGCTCGGATGGCCAACCTTCAGCTTAGCAGCTGAGTACACTTGCTTGTGCCATGCAGGCTCCCTTCTAGAACCATCATTGTCAACATTACTTGTCATTCTTCCTGTGAAGAAACGTCTTCACTCCCTCAGCATATAGAAGCTAAAAGTATGAACGTGGAGAAGGTGAATTTGAGAATCTGATCTTCAGAAGGATCCTCAAGTCTCTTCCCCACTGACTTTCTCTCACTGCCGCCCAGCCCTCAAGACAACGAGAAATCCCCACACAGCAATCTATCAGGATCCCTTAAGCCACTCCCAGCGTACCAAACCAGTCAGGTTTGAAATGAAGAACGGAATTCAATTTAAGGAGAAGCAAAGCAAAACATCAGCATCGTATTGCATTTTACATACAATCTCTTCTTCACTTTTTATCCCCCTTGACGAAATGGCTAATGTGTCAGACCAGGGAAGAGGTGTCTAAGCAAGGGATCTAACCCGAGGGGTGGGAGGGAAGGGGGGAGGGCACTAATGTCTAGAAACCATTACAAGTGAGTCGTCATCAAATATCGAGCAAGCCCCAGGAGCTAAGATGAAAGAGGAGCAAAGCATAGAGAACCTTTGTCGATTCCCGCTCCAGCTCTGGAACTTCTTATCCTCTCTTTGGTGATGAATAGATCTCTTCCCCATGATCAAACGCCGAGCCTTTGTCTGGAGCCACAGATGGCTCGGGAGTGGCACCCAGTGTGCGTGCACATCTGGCACCCAGGTGCTTGCCCTGTGTGTCGGAGCCCAGGGAGAGGCCAGATTTCCCGGCACAATCATGCCAGGATTTCAGAATGTGTGACCACTATTTCCGCTTTTCCCATCCTCTCTACAACGTAGCCTGTGAAGATAGGGTCCCAGTGGATATCCTGGAAGGAGCTTTGTGAAGGCTTGTGAGTGATCCTTGCCCAGCCTGGTTCTCTTGGGTCTGCTGACACACTTTTGAATCTGACAAACCCAGAGAGATGCCTAACAGAATGGACAGTTGCAGTCCACTGGAAACTTCAATTGCTTTGTAACTTCCCCCTTGTCTGACTCCTATTCCTTCATCGGTACTTTTTATCTCTCTGTCCCCGCCCCTGTCACTAACCCTCTTGGTCTTGTGGGCCTGACTAAGGTTGTAGCATAAATTATGATGTCAAAGTGTCTGGTTTAAATCCCAACCGTCTTTTCATGTTACCTTGGGCATTTTATTTGGTATTTCTGATCTTTAATGTCTTTATTTGTAAAATACAGATAATGAAACTATATGAAGGGGTGCCTCAAAAAACACCTGGAATTGCCCAGACTACAAATCCCTACAGAAGCAGGCAGCTTCACTTTCTTCCTCAGAGAATCTGGTAGTTTTGAACTGCCTACCTTCTGGCCTCAAATTGACCCCATATGCCACCAGAACTCCTAAAATATATATATACAGTTGAACTCAAGCCTACAAACAACCATGGAGATGATGTAAGAATGAGCAATCTGGGAGGCCTGGTAGGAAATGATCAAGGGTAAGGTAACGTAAAGAAGAGGTATAGCTGAAACACAGGTGGGGATGGAGCATGATAGTGGGACAGGAGGAAAGTCAAAGGAAATAGAGGAAAGAGCTAGGAGGCAAAGGGCATTTATGGAGGTCTAGACAACGACATGTACATATGTAAAATATATATGAAGAGGGGGAAATAGATCTATGTGCCTATATTTATAGGTTTAGTATTAAGGACCTTGCACTCCCTCAATGCAAGAATACTTTCGTCTATTAAATTGGCATTCTATGATGCTCACCCTCCCGACACAACTGCTGAAGCCAAAGCGGGTGAACAAGTAAATGTTGTGAAGGAAGCTGATGGTGCCCGGCTATCAAAAGATATAGTGTCTGGGGTCTTAAAGGCTTGAAGATAAACAAGTGGCCATCTAGCTCAGAAGCAACAAAGCCCACATGGAAGAACACACCAGCCTGTGTGATCACGTGGTTCTGAAGGGATCAGTTATCAGGCATGAAAGAACAAAAAATCATATCATTGGGTGCACACCTCCATGATACGATTGCTGAGGACAAACGGGTGCATTAGCAAATGTGGCAAAGAAAGCTGATGGTGCCTGGCTATCAAAAGAGAAAGTGTCTGGGGTCTTAAAGGCTTGAAGGTAAACAAGCAGCCATCTAGCTCAGAAGCAACAAAGCCCACATGGAAGAAGCACACCAGCCTGTGCAATCATGAGGTGTCGAAGGGATCAGGTATACGGCATCATCAGAAAAAAAAATCTTACCACAGTGAATGAAGAGTGGAGACCCAAAGCCCATTTGTCGGCCAATGGAGATCCCCTTGCAGAGGGATCTAGGGGAGGAGATGAGTCAGTCAGGGTGCAATGTAGCACCGATGAAGAATACAGCTTTCCTCCAGTTCCTAAATGCTTCCTCTCCCCCAACTACCATGATCTGAATTCTACCTTGCAAGTCTGGATAGAGCAGAGGATGTACACTGGTGCAGATAGGAGCTGGAGGCACAGGGAATCCAGGGCGGATGATACCTTCAGGACTAGGGGTGTGAGGGGGCAATACTGGGAGGGTAGAGGGTTGGTGGGTTAGAAAGAGGCAATCGATTACAAGGATCTACATGTGACCTCCTCCCTGGGGGGCGGACAACAGAAAAGGGGGTGAAGGGAGACGTCGGACATGGCAAGATATGACAAAATAATAATTTATAAATTACCAAGGGCTCATGAGGGAGGGGGTAGCAGGGAGGGTGGTATATAAGCAGGCAAACCAATAATAACATAGACCAAACAAAAAGAAACCAAAATATTGAAAATTAAAAAAAATCATTCCAGGTCTGTCCACTGACCTTTATGATTATCTCTCTACTGGTCCTGGGGGAGTTCCAGGAGCTGCCCTTCTTAGCCTGAAGCCTATTTTTTGGGCTCTTTGGGGGCTTTGTGACTTTGCTTTGCTCCCATTGCTAATCTGTTATGTGCCCTTCTTGTTTCATCCTGCTGCAGGGAGTTCAGACCAGACTTATTCCACACCAGCTGTCTGTCCCCAGTATTGTCCTCTGTGTCGCAGTATGCTCCAGTGAGGGGACAACATGTCTTGGGCTGTTGTCAGCCCTACAGTCCTCTCTGTGCCTGAGCAGCTCTATGTAGGGATGTCATCCTCTGGGCTTGGTGTGTCAATATGGGGGTCTGGATTGTCCTTTTTTCTTTTTCCTTCTTGGTTTGCTTCCATGTGGGTGTGGTATGTTACAGAAGTGAGGGGCTGGTGGTGAAGTGAGATGATGGCATGGGGGAGCAGGGCACTAATCCACCCAGGGGGAGAGTATTGGTTATGTCTCCACATAATTGGGAGATTGCATACAGACCCCAACATGGCGCACCAAACCTTGAGGGCAATGTAACCACACGGAGAAATACATGAAAATTGGGCTATAGGGCTGACCTCAATCAGAGCCAAACTGACCCCCTCCCTAGATGTATGTGGGACAGAGAACAACAGTATTGACTCTTATAGAGTCAGTAGAGCCCCGTGTGACAGTTTATACCTGACTGCTCGCCTAAAGGTGGGTAGTTTGAATCCACCCTGCAGCTTTTGTGTGATCTATTTTTTGTAAAGATTACTGCCAAGAAAACCTCATACAGAAATTCTAGTCTGTAATGCATGGGACCGCCATGAATCAGAATCCACGTGAGAAGTATTTTCAATGGCAGGCCCAGGATTAGAAACTCCTGGCTTCTGTTCCCATGTCAGAGTCCTACTCCACGAATCTGCAGAGGAAGAGAACTGAGCGACTGATAGCGCAGCCGGCTGGCGTGTCGGTCACATCAGGAGAGAAGAGAGTGGTGCAGCCCCCAACAGTGGCCTTAAAACACGTGTGCTAGGAGGAGGGGTCCTGCTGAGTCTGCGGGAGGACAGCCGCTGCTGTGTCTTGGTGGCTCACCCCAAGTAACGTTGACTACATCCCTTTTCCCTTTAGAAACAATCCACCGATTACAGAGTGAACCAGTCCTGAAGTTAGACCATCCTCTCTGAGGCAGGAGCATCAGGGGCTGCCCTTGGAGTTTCCCAGCATGCTTCATAGTCCATATTTAGAAGTGTGCCCCAGCCAGAGGAGGACATTGGAGTTGTTCATGTTTCCTGCTGCCTGTGGGATAAAGTGGTCCTCCACTCCCCTGACTGAATGGGAAGACAAGGTCTTCTGGGAGCTGACTCAGCCAGGTTTTATGCAGTTGTTCCGACTCCATGTCACCCTCTTTCTGTGCCGTTCCCTGGACTAACTCAGGAGCATCTGCTCAGGAAAAATATGCTTCACAGGGCAGGACAACCATGATCAAGAATTCTTACACCTCAATGCTGCAAAGCATTTTAGGGATTTGTCCACTTTAATACCTTTGAGATGAGGAAACAAATGGTAATAATTTTGTGAATCAAGGAAAGCAGGCAGATAGTTGTCCTCTAAGCCACATCCCTTCACAGGAAAGTAATTAGCCTATTTGTAGTGGCGCAGCAGTTAAGCGCATGCCTGTGAACCAAAAGGCAGCTTTTCCAAGCTACCTCAGTAGAAAGACATGGCAGTCTAATTCTGTAAAAATTAGAGCTTTGGAAATCCTATGGGGCAGCTCCACTTGATGGCAATGGGGTTGGTGGGTTAGGAACCAGTATCAGCTGTGTGTTGGGTACCTAGGATAAGTCTGTGGGTGCCCATGGACTGAGGGAAACCACTTTTATGACACAAAATTCGGATTAGTTGATCTATTGATGAATAATATTTCCATTTTCACACCAAATGCACTAATAGACCAAAGAAAGAAAAGAACAATTCAATGTACCACAAAATATGAGCATCACACAGCTTTCCTCTGGTTCTTTAAAGCTTACACCCCCCTCCCCCCGATCATGACCCTAATTCTAACTTACAAATCTGGTTAGACCAGAGCGTGTACATGGGTACAGATAAGAGCTGGAAACACAGGGAATATAGGACAGATAACTCCTCAAGATCAATATTGAGGGTAGCCATACCAAGAGGGGAAGGGGAAGGTTGGGGGAGAAAGGAGAAACCAATCACAATGACCTATCTCCAACCCCCTCCCAGGGGGATGGACAAGACAAGAGGGTTGGGAGAGACATTGGACAGTACAAGACATGAAAAATAATAATTTATAAATTATCAAGGGTTCATGAGGGAGGGAGGGATGTATGGACTTTGATAAAAGTTGTATGGGCCCCCAATAAAATGATTTAAAAGAAGAAAGTAAATGTCTAGAAAAGAACGATTGCAACATATGTACAAATATGTCTGGTACAATTGATGTATGGATTCTAATAAGAGTTGTAAGAGCCTTCAATAAAATAATATTTTAATTAAAAAATATAAGCATGAGGTTTGCTTTTTCTAAATGTGCTTTGGACCAGAAGTTCACTAACGAAAGTCAGCTGCATCCAGCAATGTGATAAGAGACACATATGAAGTCATGCTTATTAGTTTTTAATGTGCTCAGTATTTCCCCACTGATGAATGACTGGACTGGTTTGTTTATATGTACGTTGGTTGGTTCTTATCATTTTTGGACTACAATTTCAACCAAGTGCCAAGTTTACTGCTGACATCTTTATTCTGTACACTATCAGTTTTTCTCCGCATAACCATGTCTATCCTTGAATGTGAGATCTGCAAGGAGAGGTTCTCTGACCACATCTTTTTCTCACCGTAACAACTACATTGTCTTCTTTTAGAATGCTTTAATAGTGCACTACTTGTCCTTTCTTTTTATGGCACAGATTACATTGTACCCATTTGAGTGAGCGTCCTGTGTTTTGTTTATTACAAAATCACGAGGCTAAGGAATAAATTAGGTTTGTTTATCATTGTTCTTGAAACACAATTGTTCCTGAAACATGAAGTATGTCTCTATAGGCAAATAGGTGGAGAGGTTGACAGATGAATGAGGGAGCAGAAGGGTGGGACATACAGATAGATTGACGGACAGGAAGAGGGATAAATGGTGTGTGGGGGAATAGAAGGGAGGAGAGACGGATAGATAATTATTTGGACTTGGCACAATACTGTCTAATTTATGTAGTAATTGCTTAACCGCTGGTTTTTTGAGCTTTCATTTGTCTCCCTCTGTTCTTGCTGGTATCAGTCAACGTGATATCAAATTCTGGTACCCAACTTTGTCCCTGAGCATGAACTTCCATCCAGTCAACACAGAAACAAACCTGCCAGGAGAATAATCTATCTTTTATGTAGCACAAAGTCATGTGAAGAGCTGACAGGGAACCAGCAAAGTCAGGCTGTGCAAACAGAATGATGTATTACTTCACACCACACTTCTTTTTGTCTGTGATCTAGATAATTCAGCTTACATCTGGTGCATTTCCCTTCACAAATGAGCAAAATAGAAGGAACTGATTTTTTCTGGGTTTTATTTCCCTCCTACATTGTTTTGTATGACCCCAGAAAAATCCTGAAATATGCCACTCATTCTTGTCGAAATCTATTGGCCACAGAACAGATATGTAGGAATGTCATTCTAGACCTGGTGTGGAACGGGACAATTCTAGAATGGAGACATAAACATCTGTGTTGCACAATACAGTGACATTTACCCCATGGTAAGCATATATGCCAGTTATTTGCAGTACCATGAAACAATCCAGCTAAGGAAATCACATACGTTTGAACTCAACCTTTGCACCCAACAAAAACCCTCTAGCATTGCCAAAGACAATGACCTTGCTCCCAGAGGGAGGCTTGTGACCTGAGAACATCTCGCTTGCTATTTAATGAAGTTGAAACTTCTAATTAGGAGTTCAGACCGCTTGCATCACAACTCATCCTTGGCCAAAGCATCATATGATATAGTCCAGCACTTTTAAACTTTTGTTTGGAAATGACTTTTTAGAAGTTGCATGTTTGAATAATAGATACTTTTAAATGAGCTAACAAGAAACAGCAAGGGTAAGAGTTTAAAAGATATTGTTGCTCCTTGCTTAGAATAAGGCAAACATCTTTGGCCAATAGAGGTTCAAAGGAATAATACTTATCCAGATCATAGCAGTCAGCGCTGAAGATAAAAATTCAGGAATTTCAGTGTGAAGAATTTACATTAAAACTATGCCTTTTCTAAAATCACTTTCCAAGATTTAAATCCAAGGACTTAATTTTGAATCCCAAAACAACTGCCTTCTTCTACTTAAAAAATTCTATTTTTATTCCAAAAGCAATGTGTATTTATTTTTTTAATTTGTGTAATACAGAAACAGTCAAAACAAATAAATTCATTTATCACCCACTACCCAAAGATAGCCAGTAACAACATTTAATAATTCTTTTATAGATTTTTCTACACAAACAGGTCTTGTATACAACAAAATAGATAGCTTTACATACAGTATTTTAGCACGCTCCTTTTTATTATTAATAAACCATTTTATTGGGGGCTCTTACAGCTCTTACAACAATCCATACATCAATTGTATCAAATACATTTTGTACATTTGTTGCCATCATTTTCACAATATTTTCTTTCTACTTGAGCCCTTGATAGCAAATCCTTATTTTTCCTTTCCCTCTTTCATGAACCCTTGATAATTTATAAATTATCTTTTTATTTTTCATGTATTACACTAACTGATGTTTCCCTTCATCCACTTTTCTGTTGTCCATCCCCATAGGAGGGGGTTGTATGTAGATCATTGTGACGGGATCTTCCCTTCTCCCCCCATCTTCCGCTTACCCTCCTGGTATCTTGACTCTCAATATTGATCCTGAGAGGTTTATTTATCCTGGATTCCCTGCGTTTCCAGCTCTTATCTATACCTGTGTTCAAGCTCTGGTCTAGCCAGATCTGTAAGGTAGAATTGGGGACATGATGGAGGGAAAGGGGGAGGATACTGCACCCTGACTGGCTTCTCTCTTCTCTGTGACCCTTCTGTAAGGAGATGTCTAATTGTCTACAGATGGACTTTGGGGCTCCATTCTACACTCCCCCTCATTCACAGTGATATGATTTTTTGTTCTGGATTTTTTATGCCTGATAAGTGGTCCTTTTGACACCTCATGAGCACACAGGCTGGTGTGCTTCTTCCTTGGGGAATTTGTTGCTTCTCAGCTAGATGACCGCTTATTTATCTTTAAGCCTTTAATACCCTAGACATTGTCTTTTGATAGTCAAGCAACATCAGCTTTCTTCACCACATTTTGAACCCATTTTGCCTTCAGCACTCATGTTGGGAAGGTGAGCATCGTGGATTATCAGATTAGAACAAAGTGTTCTTGTGTTGAGGTAGTAATTGAGACCCAATGTCCATCTGCTACCTTAATACTAAGCCTATAAATATATGGACATAGATCTATTTCCCTATTGTACATATATGTAAAATATATTTATTTTGTAAAATATATTTTTACAAATAAATTTATTTTGTAAAAAATATATTTACATATATACATGCCTGCATTTTGATCTCTATAAATTCTCTTTGCCTCCTAGTTCCTTCAGCTAGTTCCTTTTACTTTACTCTTTTCCCACTATCATGTTCGGCCTTCATTCAGGTTTCCTTGATTCCTCTGTTACATTGCCCTTGATCAAGTCCTACCAGGCATCCTACAACTTCCTTGCCACCGATTTTGGATCACTTGTTGTTCCAGATGCTATATCTTTTAATAGCCAGGCACCATCAACTTTTTTTTACCACATTTGTTATACATCCATTTTGACTTCAGTGATCACGCCGATAAGGTGAGAGTCACAGAAAGCCTAGTTATCAGAACAAAATGTTGAGGGAGTACTTGAGCCGAAACCCCATGCCCATCTGCTACCTTAATATGTAGCATTTAAATATATATGCATAGACCAATATTCCTATTAATATATTTATATATTTACATATGTGCATGCTTATATTTGTACCTCTGTAAATGTCTTTTGCCATCTAGCTCTTTCCTCTATTTCTTTTTACTTTCCTCCTGTTCCACTGTGATGCTCAACTTTCATTTGACTCTCAGTACTTTCTCTCAGTTACATTGCACTTGATCATAATTCACCAGGCATTCTGTGCCCTCCTTGCCATCAGTTTTAACTCTCTTGTTGTTCCCTTATCCCTTGGTTGGGTAGCTCCCCACTCCCTTACTCCTACCTCCTCATCTCCCATTCTGCCCTTTGCCCCAGACCTGCCAGCCCTGTTATTTTCTCCTC
Source organism: Tenrec ecaudatus (assembly GCF_050624435.1). Taxonomy (NCBI): domain Eukaryota; kingdom Metazoa; phylum Chordata; class Mammalia; order Afrosoricida; family Tenrecidae; genus Tenrec; species Tenrec ecaudatus. The sequence goes on along the minus strand of NC_134541.1, from coordinate 63,967,095 downwards.
AAGATTGGTTATCTTATATGGATAGACATGAAAAAAATATAAAAGAAGAAGAAAGGCCTATAAATACTTCCAGGTCTGTCTGCTGACCCTTATGATTGTTTTCCAATCTGATCTGGTGAAGTGCCACACTCTGCCTACTGATTCCAAAGTCTATTTTCGGGAATCCTTGGGGACTTCATTTCTTTGCTTCCCTTGCTGCTCTCTTGTGCTCCCTTTGTGTTTTGCTCTGGTGTGTGTGTGTGTGTGTGTGTGTGTGTGTGTGTATGGTGGTGGTGGTCTGATCAGTCACAACATCCGCACTGTGTCTCCAGTGCTGTCCCCCTTAGCACTCTGGGTCAGTGAGGGGCATCGTAACTCATGGGGGGGGGGGCAGCCCCTCGGTCCTCTGGGTGCTTTGGGTGCTCCAAGCAAGAATGACATCCTCGAGGGACATGTGTCTTCTTAACGATACATCTAAACGGACTTTACTGCCATTAAGAGTTGCCATGTACTGTTTTTTTTTTTTTTATAGAGTTGTTTGGTATTCTAACTTGTATTCCTAAAAAGTGTAGAAATTTAGCATGGAACTGAGCTTTTTTTTGGTTTTTATTCTACCTCTTCTATAGTAATAAGAAAAATCCTAAGATCTGGATTCAATTCCTAGTTCTATTAACTTGCTATGTGTTTGAATAAGGTGCCTTGGCACAAATCTCCTCATCTATTAACTAAAGGATTGCACAAGCAATGAGATGGCTCCTGATACATAAATTACATCATCGATAGTCTCTTGACAACTTCATTTAGCCTACTATGAAAACTCTATAGGAGAGGGATTTCCCCTTCCCCTTCGTCCTTTGATTTGTTTTCCTTTGATTCCACCTCCCACCCCCATTTCCTTTCCCCTAAAACAATGAAACGTGATGCCTTTTATCTGCTCATCAGAAGACAGGTCTTTGGCTGCTTCCTCCACTACTTCAGCAAGCTTGGCACCGGTCTCTGACTGCGAAATGATCCCGTCTGTCTTGAGCTGCAGAGACAAAGCAAGTACACGTGCCACCAGGCTCATCTGAACTCCATGCCCATTATGCCAAAATCCGACCGCTGCAGCCTCCGGCCAGAGAGAGACCATGAAGAAATGTAAAAGGCACATTCATTTTCTTTGGACCAGAAACAAAGAAGCCAATCTCTTCCTCTGTAAAAGGGACTAGTAGGGATTTCGTGGTCCACATCAAAGAGACTAGAAAGATACAATGTTTTTCTACTAGGTCCTCTGAAAATAGATGGGTACTCAAATCTTCCCATGCTGTGTGAAAGAACTCCTGAAATCCGATGTAGCAGTTCACAGAAAGATTTTCAAGATTTCCTGAAACTTCCATACCCAAGGCTGCCTAAGGGTATTCCTGAGAGGCGTTTTTCTTGCCCCTTACTTAAAAGGGAGGATCCCTGGCTTGACACTAGCAAGCATCTGGCGATAAAGGGCAGGTTTGAATTTTATCTCTTCATAACATTAGAGTCTGTCAAGTTGGGTGTCTCCTGAAGAGCCACTTTCTGCCACCAGAGAGTTTTCTGTAGCATCACCACAGAGAAGACAGGAAGAAGCTTGTGATGTTTTGTCTGATCATGAGTCCCATTGCCCTCAGACTTATGGTTCTGGCCTGAAAAAGGAGGGGATGAGGATGATCGCTGGCACCTGACGTTATCTCAAGGGGTTCTGGTATGCCCATTGGTAGGCAGCAAGGTTCCAAAGAAGGATGACATCCTTCCCAGAGCATCTCCGTGAGATTGCCTTCATGATTATTCTTCTCAAATTCTTGCCAGTGCTACCAAACCCAGCAATGATTTCCATTGAAGTATGCACCATTCCCCACTGTTTGCCTACGGTCCTAGTGAGACAATCCCTACATACTGAGTTGTTGAAAAACAAGAAGAAATAATAGAAATACATTGACACTAAAATGGTTTGCATATGAAACAGGCTGGAGATTGATGATATCTTGGAAATACGGTCTTGTCCTAATGCAACAGTAGGGGTTCTATTGGCCAAATATAGTGTTTCATTTTTAGAACTGACATCCCCTCTAACAGTCAAGGGTCGTAGAATTTGGATTAGTAGATCAACATTCCCATGGGTGTTGAGTTGGTGACAAGTCATAGAGACCCTCCCGAACAGAGCAGAACTTGTCCCGTGGGGTTTAGAGACCGGCGTTTCAGTCAATAGCTGTTACAATCAAGGTTTGTGTCAGCTCAGCTGGGCCAGGATTCTCAGTGTTTGACACTTAAGTCCTAGCAATCTCCCAGGATGCGATATCCATCAGGGTGTGACCTTCTTCGAAAATAAGTAGATGCTTTTTCCTGGGTCTGTATCCTACACATGGGCCCCCAGTTCTGATCCTGGCAATCAATAGAGGCCTGCTATCTCGGAACTTATACAGACTGGTCCTCTCCTTTGGGCAGAGTAACTGTTGATGCATATGAGTTTATTGTTGTTATTTTGTTGTGTGTTGCTTTGTGATGCTTCTGGTTTATTTGTTCCACATCATTTTCTACACTGTGTTCATTCTGTTTGTGGTCTTCCTATTTTTCCATTGTTTTTTGTTCTCATATTTAATAACCGTTTTTAGCTTCTCATTTCTTTTGAGCAGAAGGTTTATGAATTTTCTTTGAGGTTATTTATTTATTCTTTCTTCCCAAGTTAAAAAGAATCTGTTTTATCTTAAAGTTGTCTTGACTTCTTTTTGATTTAGAAGCTATGTAGTTAGACCATTTATTCCCTCTTTTTACTTTGCATTTGCACTTATTTCCCAAATGATATCTCGGGTCTTCTATTTTCAGTGTTATAAGTTTATTTTACTCTGGGTACGTCTATATAATTGTTGGCTCCGTGTTCATGTCATCATGTGTGTTCGTCTTAGATGTTGTCTGCTGTTTTTGTTTATCTGGTCAAGAAACTCTTATTACTCTTTCTTATAAAGTTGATCTAGTTTTTATAAATCCCCTTAATTTTCTTTTACACAGATTTGTCATAATTTCACCATCATAATGAAAGGGCAGTTTTTATGGGTCTGTAATTCTTGGTTGACTTTTTTTCCTTCAGACTTTTGTATATATCACTCGATTACCTTACTGACTGCATGATTTCTACCAAGCAATCCGAGCTCAGTCTTCTGGCTCTTCTTTGTTGGTATTTGTTTCCCAACTGGATTTCTGGATTCTCTTTTCGCTGGTACCGAAAATTTGATTCTGATATATCTTGGCGATTTTCTTTTGAGGACAACCATATTTGGATCAATTCAGCTTCTTTCTTTTTTTTAAAAAAATAGTTTTATTGGGAACTCTTACAGGTATTGTAATATTCCATAGTTCAGTCACATCGAGCAGTATTATACACTGGTTACCACTAGCACTTCCAAAACACTCTCCTTCTTCTTGATCTCCTTGATATTTGCTCCCCTTATCCCTTCCCTCCCCTCTTAACCATGAACCCTTATTATTGTTTTGTGAACATATTACATATATCCACATCTTACATCTTACACTATCTAATATATCTATTCACCTATAATTCTATTGCTCACTCCCTTGTAGGGTTATACAGTCATCATTGCTATCAGCTTTCTCTTGCTCCCTTCCACCCCTCTCTTCCCACATCTTCCAGAAACCATTACTCCTGATACTTTTTTTTCCTGAGGGGGGTGGGGAGTGGTTACCTATGTTGGCTTTCTTGCATTGAATGATCTTAATTTTACCCATGATCATACGCAAGTCTAACAAAGTTAATGGGGTACAACTGAAACTATTATAGTGGAGGGAGAAAATATTAAATAACTGGAGGATAATTATGTGTTTTATCAGTGCTATACCACACCTTAGATATATCATCCCTTCCTTTTGGCCCTTCTTTGAGGAACTGTGCAATTATCTTACAGGTGGATTTGGGGTCTCCACTACATCTAGGCTCCTTCATATCTATTTGTTTGCTTATTTTTGACCTTCTGTTGTTACCTATAGACACCTCATTATCACAGAGGCTGGTGTGCCTCTTCTATATGGGCTTTGTTGCTTCCCTGGTAGATGGTCAGTTGTTTAATACAAGTCTTTAAGACCTAAGATGCTACATCTTTTAATAGCCAGGCACGATCTACCATCAACTTTCTTCACCACTTTGCTTATGCATTCATTGTCTCTTTAACAATCGTGTCAGGAGGTGAGGGTAATGGTTAGGTTTATTGTGCTAACTAAGCCAGTAAGAACTTGTGGGTAGAGTTTAATCAGGTTTTAATTTGATTGGAGGATGATAGAAATAAATAAAGACCGTGCGGCATCCCATCTCCCTCTTGTTGTCTTGTGACCGGACAAGGGTGCTGTTGCTTTAGCTAGTTCTCTGCCCCTGCCTCAACCTGTGTCCTGCACTACCTGTGAGCCAAGCCAACCTGTGGATCTTGTTGCTTGAGCTTGAGGCTCCCTGCTACTGACTGTTGCTGACCCACCTTGCTGATTACAATCTGTGCCTGTAGGCATACTCTGCCTGCCTTGCCTGAGGGAAGACTCTGCTGTCTGCTTCCTCAACCTTGGACCCAGCAGCCCATGTGAGTCAAAGGACTCCCAGTATATTAACTGTTCCATGAAAGTGAGTTGAATTAAGCCCTCTGTAATGCTGTGTGGACTAATTAGTTGTTATATTCTTTCTTGATGTATACATCTATCTATCTATCTATCTATCTATCTATCTATCTATCTATCTATCTATCTATCTATCTATCTATCTATCATCTCCACCTCATTTATCTGTCTATCTATCATCTATCTAATCATAAGTGTCCTGGTTTTGTATCTCTAGAGAACGCTGCTTAACACAGTGAATATCAGAGATGGGAAGATGGTGGAGGGAGGGAAAAAAGAGGAGCTGATGCCAAGGGCTCAAGTAGAAAGAAAATGTTTTGAAAATGATGATGGCAACATATGTATAAATGTGCTTGATACAATTGATGTATAGATTTTTATAAGAGCTGTACAAGCCCCCAAAAATGATTTATAAAAAAAGGAAAAGAAAAGCATGGCAGGGGAGGGAAAATGAACATCAAACAAAGGCAAAGAACCCCATTACCATAGTAAGAGATTGCCACAAACCATTGACTATAGGCCAGCACCATTCCTGATAAAACCTTTAGCAAAACAGGAATGGAGAGGAAATCCCGGAACATAAGGGGACAAACAACCAACATTATTGTCAATGGAGAAAAGACCGAAATTATTTCACTCATAAAATGTAATCAGACAAAGATGGACTCCCTCTATCACCCATTCTATTTGACATTGTTCTGGGCTAAATTTAAATGGTATTATTAAATAATTAATGATTCCAGCTATCAGGATACAAATAAATTGATCTGGAAAACAAACAAGCAAAAAAAAAATTTAAAGAAACTAAAAGAAACCTCTTAAATGGATTAATACATCATATTCATAATATTGTGGCCTTAATATTGTAAAATATTAGTACTATCCAAAGTGATGTATAGTTATAATAAAATACTGATCCAGATTCTATCTTTAAAGAGATGAAGAAGAAAAAAACAGTCACTAACTGTGTTAGGCTGTGTTATCCAGAGAAATCTAGTGAGACTCATCTATGTACAAGAAATAAATTTATTCCAAGATGCAACTTATATCATGAAGCTGCCCTGGCCCAGTCTCACTTAAGTCCATAGGTCCAATGCTAGTTGGGCTCTTTCAGACTCATGCAGTTGCAGGCAGAGGACAACCAAGGGTAAAGTGGGAAGCAGGGAGACCACAGGCCAGTGAGTACATAATCAGGTGGATCCAAGGTAGGTGGAAGCATGACAAGGAACTGACAACTCTCAAGGTTGGGGTGTCCACATGGGGCCACCTTCTGGCAGTAAACTCAGAGTCCCAGTAAAGTCAAGGCAAGGAGAAAGTTGAAGTAGCAGAGAGAGAGAGATCATCTCTGTTCATTTTGCCTTACCCAAAAGGCTTATGACACCAAGGAGGTATCATCAGGTGGAGGCTTGATTGGTAGTTTTTACTTCACCCCTAGCGAGGTATGTCTAGTTGGCATCATCTCTAACCATCACAATAACTTTTTATAGTGTGTTAGGCTGAGTTGACTAGAGAAACAAATCCAGTGACACACACACACACACACACACACACACACACGCACATATGAAAGAGCATTATATCAAGAAGTACTTACATTTCAAGAAAATGTCCCAGCTGAGTCCAATTCACATCAATAAGTCAGATCCTAGTCCATATGTTCTTCTTCAGAGTCACGCAGCCACATGCAATGATGCAGAATGCAGGAAGATCACAGGCTGGTAGGTGAAGAGTCCTGTGGATCCAAGGTTGGTGGAAACATGGCAGGACTCCCGCATCTGTTAGGGTGGCCAGCAAGCAAAGGGGCATGGCAGAGTGAGAAGGAGGTTCCCAGGGTTGTCCTTATGAGAAGGTTACACCGCCAAGCACAAGGTGAAGTTGATAACTTTGACTCCACCCCTAACCAGGAGTGTCTGCTTGACATAAAATCATCTAGCTGCCACATGTGGGAAGAAAAGAGGCTTCAGATAAGCAAAGAATTACTGAAAAGGAAACAAAGTAGGAAATCTCATATTTATTAATTTCAAAACTAACTATAGGGCAGCAATAGTCTGAAGGTCCTGGTGCTGAGAAATCAATAGAGACAGGAATTGGATCAACCATTTTTTAGGGTTATGGTAGGAGAGCTTGGCAGAAAATAGGGAGCTAAGAAAAGTGAATACCAGAAAGAAGAAAGTGTTCTAAATTGATTGTGATGATGATTACACAATTCTTTTTAATATGATTAAAACATTGAATTATTAATGAAAAAAGAGTACTCTGTGAGCACAGTGTGGGGGGAAATAAGATTGAGTATTTTGGAAAGTAAATTAATAAAATATTATGTAGGCAACCTTAAAAAAAAGGGAGGCTTAGTACTGGTAAACAAGTAGAGTTGAGAGTAATGCCACCTGTGTATGGACAGGTGATTTCATTAAAGGGCCAAATACATCAAAAAGTGAGAAGATAGTTTCTAACAAATGTTACTTGGAAAATGGGACATTCATCTGAAGAAAGAGAAACAAGATCCTTACATCACATCTCATATAAAAACTACTATGAGATAGATTAAAGACCTAAATGTAAAACTTACTATAAAGATCGTCAAAGAAGATCTATGGGGCATATTTAGGGCCTGAGTTCATGGCATAGACAGACCATCAACCATAGCTAAAAATGCCCCAAGAGAAGATAAATTAGACAACTGGGACCTTCTAAAATTAAATAAATAAGTGCATCAAAAGACATCTCTAAAAAAAGGGAACTGAGAGATTGAGGGGGAAAAACATTTGTAATGGCACATCCGACAAAGAACCAATCTAAAAAAATTTATAGAAAAATTCAAAGAATCAAACAACAAAAAAGACAAACAATCCAAATTATAAAATGGGCAGCGGAGATGGACACACAGTTGACCAAAGAAGACATTCAAGTAGCCAACACATGAAGAACTGCTCCTAGCCATAAGAAGTGGTAGTTGTTGTTGGTAGGTGCTGTCGAGTCAGCTCCCCCTCAAACCAACCCTGTTTACACCACAAAATGCTGCCCTGTCCATCATCTTCACCATTTTTGTTACTGCCACTATGCCAATCCATCATGTTGAGGGTTTCCTCTTTTTATGGTGACCCGCTACTAAGCACGATGCCCTTACCTTTTGCTGGGACATGCCCAAAAGATAGGAAAGAAAACGTTTCATCTTCAATTCTAACGAGCATTCTGATGACTTCAAGATAGATTTGTTTGTTCTTCTGGCAGTTCATGGTACTTCCAATGTGCTTTGCCAACACCGTAATTCAAATCCATCAATTCTTATTTGATCTTCCTTTTTCATGGACTAACCTTCACATGCAGAGGTGATTGAAAATGCCATGTATTAGGGTCAGGTACACCCTAGTCTTCAAAGTAAGACCTTTGATCTTTAGCACTAAACAAGCCCTGGGCAGCAGATTTTCCCATTGCCCTACACTATTTGATTTCTTTCCCCTTGTGTTTTAAAAATTACTGGCACTTTATCCACATATCATAAAATTCAATAATTCAATCATATAAAGTACAGTTTTGCAATCATCACCACAGTCAATTTTAGAACATAGTCTTCCTTTTACTCACTGTTATTCACGTAATTATTTTGTGAATGCAGAGGCGACATCACTGTCGTTGAACAAGCGAGAAATATGTAAGCCTAGACCAAAATCAGGTTGGGTCAAGAGGGAGGTCAGCTGACCACGTATCATATTATACCATGGTTCAACCCACCATAATCAAATTTACAACAATCTCTGCCT